>NW_023397088.1:740872-1068923 GCF_011125445.2 Fundulus heteroclitus | reverse complement strand
ACTGGGTAGTTTCTCTGTGAAATGTTTTTTTAACAGTTGGAATAATAGTTGTTTTTGTTAGTTTTTTTAAAGAATGAATAATTAACTTATTATTTTTAGTATCAAAATATTGTGCCAGAAAAAAATAAATCAATAAAACAAATGTTAACATCAGTTAATGATATGACCAAATTCAACAGATGGATTTTAAATAAAAATGTAAAACTTTCATGGAACATCAAAGATCCACCTGCATAATTTCAAATTGCTTGGAGTGAAAGTCTCTTAAATAACTGTTATAAACCAATCAAAAATAAATAGTCTACTACTACTTTATAGTTCTATTGAGTCAGAATAGTCTTTCTGTCATCATAATTGTTTGCACAACCAAGGAACTTGACTTTGGTTCCTTTTAACTGACTTGTAATGATCCAGTCTGCCTCCCTGTGCTCAGCAACAGTCACCATGCAGAAGGAAGATTCTGCTCACCTGTGCTGCCTCATTTACCCCACATGAAGACTGAACCTGTTCGTTAAACATATCAGCTTCATTCAGTCCGTGTGTCTCCCCCAGATTATTGAAAGCCTTGTGACTAAATATATCCAGCAGTCCTTTTATCCCTGATCACCATCTCCTGTTCCTGATAGAGTTAGAAATACTTTCCTTTCACCTAACTTTTAATTAACATCCCAGAATACAACTTTAAGAGCAGCAACAAAAATGTGATTATCATCATATTTAACAGACATATATGAAACTGAGTTTGTTTTGATATTGATGCTTTTGGGGCTAAAATACAAGTATGATCAATATTCTGACAGTTTAGTTTAAAAAGTTACAAAAATTAAGTCATTTAGAAATTCATAGTTTGAAACTAGGTGTTGATCTTTTTTTACTCCAGTACTTTAGTCTATGTTTAAACTTTTAATAAGCAGCTTAAACATGTTTCAGATGTCAAAGAAGGTCAACTCTGATACTAAAGTAAATATGTAGCTCATTTAAACTAACTTTAGTAAAGTTAAGCTTCATCCTGGGTGCGCTGGTGGCGCAGCAGGTAGAGCGACTCATGTACGGAGGCCTTAGTCCTCGATGCAGTTGACCTAGGTTCAAATCCGACCCACGGTCTTTTGCCCCCTTTTCCATCCCCTTCCTGTCAGCCTACTGTGATGAAAAGTGAGCCTCTGGGCTGCAAACCCCCTCCCCCCAAAAAAAGTTATGCTTAATCCTCAACATATCTGGTGTTATTCTCACCAGAATCTGATGATCCACATTATTTCTTAGATTTTCAGGGGTAGGGTTACATCTCCCCTGTTCCCTGATAATATTTCATCCTTCCAGTTCAGAGCCATTACTGCTCTGTGACAACAGCCTGAGAAGGCATAACAGTGGTGGGTTAACTATCTTGTTGCTTGTGTAGATTCTGGGTTCAACAACCACTCTGGGTCCCTGAGCAAGACCCTAAACCCCAGATCACTACCTGGGCGCTGCACAGTGGCAGCCCACTGCTCCCCAAAGGGATGTGTTAAATGCAGAGAACAAATTTAATTTCAATGTATGCTAAAACAGACTATAAAGATTATTATTATTATTATTTACCCCCCCCCCCCCCACACACACACACACACACTCTGTGTTCTAAGAGAACATCAATATTTGGACCCAGTGGTCAGATTTGGGTTTGATCAAACCCAAATGCAGAAGTCAGGACACCAGGAGCGAGGTGAATACACACTTTCTTAATAAACAAAACTACACAGACTGCAACAGAGCAGAGACAGCAGGCTGTGGACAGCAGAGGATCTGACATGGAGTTACTGAACCAAAGGACATGAATTCTGGAGAGTCTGATGACTGAAAGCAACACAGGAGGAAAAGAACAGATCAACAACAGCTGCTGTAGTATTGTCTGAAATTATTCAGCCTGGGTAGATCACACTTTGATGGCTAATTATAGACCAATTTCTAAGCTACCATTTGTTTTAAGAATTTTAGAGAAGATTGTTTTCTGTCATTTTAGCTTGTAGCCATGTACAGCACTTTGTTTTAGCTGCTAGCTGCTTTTAATCCCTTTGTAAATAAAGATGAGTATGGTATGGTTATTAACAGCTGTCTTACCGTTGATCTGGGGGTCCAGGATCATTACGGAAGTATATAGGAAAATCCTTGGACCTGTCACTCTGCAGAGAAACACAGCTGGGTGCTGGAGACGCTGGTCTGTTCTCCTCCATGTTCCTCCAAATGTTCCTCTGTGTTTCCCAGCCTGAAGCCCCACTGAGAGAAAAACAGACAGTTAACATGTGATTCAGTCCCAGTTTTCCCAGCTAGCTGCTCTCTAAACCATCCTGTAAAGCAGGAGGCTGATTACATCCTGTGGAAAACTCTTAGTTCACCCACTAGCTCAGTACACATAGCTTGTAGCCATGTACAGCACTTTGGAGGTGGTCAGCAGCACCAAGTTCCTGGGGGTGCACATCACGGACAACCTCAGCTTGTCTGTGAACGCCATGTCACTGGTGAAGAGGGCAGAGAAGCGATTGTACTTCTTGAGGAGGATGAGGAGAGACCACCGTCTCCCGCCCATCCTCACGACCTTCTACAGAAGCACCATAGAGAGCATTCTGACCACCTGTCTCTGTGTGTAGTGTGGAGGCTGCAGTGCCTCCGACTGGAAGAACGTGAGGAGAGTGGTGAGGACAGCAGAAGGGATCATCGGGGCTCCTCTTCCCTCCATCAAGGTCCTTCCATCACAACGCTGCGTGTCCCGAGCCCGAAACATCATCGGGGAGCCCTCACACCCCCACCATGGACTGTTCTCCCTGCTGCCCTCTGGGAAGAGGTTCCACAGCATCTGCTGCAGGTCCACCAGGTTCTGCAAAAGCTTTTTCCCTGCTACCATCAGACTGCTGAACTGCTGCTGAACTGCTGAACTATAACCCATAAACTCTGCACAACATTCGCATATTTGCACATTTTGCATCATTGCATCTCCATTAAGCATTACAAATGCTGCCGAACTCTTAGTTTTTAAATGCATTCTTGCACAAATGCCCTTTGCACAATCAAATTCTGTACATACAAATGTTTTTTTTTAAATACTCACCTGTACACTGTGACTTTTTCCTGCATTGTTTACATTTCAATTGTTTTACTTTTAAATCAGTGCTGCACCTTATACTGTATTTTAAATCTACGGTAAATTACAAGCTGTATTTTTACACAAATGCCCTTGCACAATCAATTCTGCACATGCAAATGGTTTTAAAAATATTCACCTGTACACTGTGACTTCTCCTGCATTGTCTACGTTTAAACTGTTTACTTTTAAATCACTGCTGCACCTTATACTGTAATTTAATTTTACTGCAATTTTACAAGCTGTATGCAACGAAATTTCATTCTGTACGCACTCTGTGCATACAAAATGACAAATAAAGTTGTCTAAGTCCAAGTCTTGTGTTAGCTGCTAGCTGTTTTTAACCACTTTGTAAATAAAGATGGTATGAGTATGGCATGGTTATTGACAGATGTCTTACCGTTGATCTGGGGGTCCAGGATAATTACGGAAGTTTATAGGAATATCTTTGGACAGGTCACTCTGCAGAGAAACACAGCTGGGTGCTGGAGACGCTGGTCTGTACCCCTCCATGTTCCTCCAACTGTTCCTCTGTGTGTCCCAGCCTGAAGCCTCGCTTAGAGGGAAACAGACAGTTAACATGTGATTCAGTTCCAGTTTTCTCAGCTAGCTGCTCTCTGAACCATCTTGTAAAGCAGGAGGCTGATTACATCCTGTGTAAAACTCTTAGTTCACCCACTGATGGCTCACAGTGTCTGAACATCACATCAGTCAATCACAGCAGCAGAGAGGTTTTGAGCTTGGGATGATTTGGTTGTTGGTTTCTACTGTAATATCAGAGGATGGTGATGGCAGCTGTATGCTGAGGTTCTAATATTTCCTCGGACCTGTTGATTTATACTAACATTTGTACTAAAAACAATTAGTGAACAGCTGCTGATAGAGAGGACAGCATGAAAAAGGACCATGTCTGCTGTGTTTCTCTTTTTCACTTGAATCAACTTGTTTTTGTTGCTAAAGTCATTAACAGCAAACCACTAGATGATATAATGAGGCTGAAACTGGGTAGTTTCTCTCTGAAAATTATTCAGTATTAGTTTTCTTATCTCTGTTCAGGGTTTCCCGCAGCGCTATCTTGGCGAGGCGGCCGCCTCGCCAAACTCACACTACCGCCTCGCCAACATTCCAAAAAAAAAAAAAAAAAATGTGACGTTAACACGCGGTTTGTTGTTGTTGCTTTCGCGCGTGCGTGAATGGCAGGGAAAAAACACATGGATACCCCCCGCTACGCGAGTCGGTCCGCGGAAAGAAAACGTGTCGTACCCCTCCCCCCCGCGAGTCGGGCTGCGGAAAACGTGTGCCCCCCCCCCCCCCCCCCCAAACTTACCGCCTCGCCTAAGCAAATTCCTGCGGGAAACACTGCTGTTGGGTTTTAAACTCTCAACAATCAACTTCAGATTCCTTGTGAGAAATGTTTGTCAGGAAAACACTTGTCTCCACGTAGCGCAGGGCTGAGCCACCTTGTCGGTATACATCCTCACCATCTCTCTGTCTGCTATTCTGCCTCTGAGAATCTCTGCTGAGCCCAGTGGTCAGATCCTCCTGTCATGATTTGGGGTTGATTAGAACCCAAATGCAGGAGTCAGGAGACCAGGAGTGAGATGAACAGAGACCTTAGTAAACAAAACTACACAGACTGCAACAGAGCAGAGACAGCAGGCTGTGGACAGCAGAGGATCTGGCATGGAGTTACTGAACCAAAGGACATCAATTCTGGAGAGTCTGATGATTGAATGCAACACAGGAGGAAAGGAATAGGTCAACAACAGCTGCTGTAGTAGTGTCTGAAATTATTAACCCTGGGCTAGATCAAACCTTGATGGCTAATTATAGACACATTTCTAAGCTACCATTTGCTTCAAGAATTTTATAGAAGGTTGGTTTTTTTTGTCATTTTAGCTTGTAGCCATGTACAGCACTTTGGAGGTGGTCAGCAGCACCAAGTTCCTGGGGGTGCACATCACGGACAACCTCAGCTTGTCTGTGAACGCCATGTCACTGGTGAAGAGGGCAGAGAAGCGATTGTACTTCTTGAGGTGGATGAGGAGAGACCACCGTCTCCCGCCCATCCTCACGACCTTCTACAGAAGCACCATAGAGAGCATTCTGACCACCTGTCTCTGTGTGTGGTGTGGAGGCTGCAGTGCCGCCGACTGGAAGAACGTGAGGAGAGTGGTGAGGACAGCAGAAGGGATCATCGGGGCTCCTCTTCCCTCCATCAAGGTCCTTCCATCACAACGCTGCGTGTCCCGAGCCCGAAACATCATCGGGGACCCCTCACACCCCCACCATGGACTGTTCTCCCTGCTGCCCTCTGGGAAGAGGTTCCGCAGCATCCGCTGCAGGTCCACCAGGTTCTGCAAAAGCTTTTTCCCTGCTACCATCAGACTGTTGAACTGCTGCTGAACTGCTGAACTATAACCCATAAACTCTGCACAACATTCGCATATTTGCACATTTTGCATCATTGCATCTCCATTTAGCATTACAAATGCTGCCGAACTCTTAGTTTTTAAATGCATTCTTGCACAAATGCCCTTTGCACAATCAAATTCTGTACATACAAATGTTTTTTTTAAAATACTGACCTGTACACTGTGACTTTCTCCTGCATTGTTTACATTTCAATTGTTTTACTTTTAAATCAGTGCTGCACCTTATACTGTATTTTAAATCTACGGTAAATTACAAGCTGTATTTTTACACAAATGCCCTTGCACAATCAATTCTGCACATACAAATGGTTTTAAAAATATTCACCTGTACACTGTGACTTCTCCGGCATTGTTTACATTTAAACTGTTTACTTTTAAATCACTGCTGCACCTTATACTGTAATTAAATTTTTACTGCAATTGTACAAGCTGTATGCAACGAAATTTCATTCTGTACGCACTCTGTGCATACAAAATGACAAATAAAGTTGTCTAAGTCTAAGTCTAAGTCTTGTGTTAGCTGCTAGCTGTTTTTAACCACTTTGTAAATAAAGATGGTATGAGTATGGTATGGTTATTGACAGATGTCTTACCGTTGATCTGGGGGTCCAGGATAATTACGGAAGTTTATAGGAATATCTTTGGACAGGTCACTCTGCAGAGAAACACAGCTGGGTGCTGGAGACGCTGGTCTGTACCCCTCCATGTTCCTCCAAATGTTCCTCTGTGTTTCCCAGCCTGAAGCCTCGCTGAGAGGGAAACAGACAGTTAACATGTGATTCAGTTCCAGTTTTCTCAGCTAGCTGCTCTCTAAACCATCCTGTAAAGCAGAAGGCTGATTACATCCTGTGTAAAACTCTTAGTTCACCCACTGATGGCTCACAGTGTCTGAACATCACATCAGTCAATCACAGCAGCAGAGAGGTTTTGAGCTTGGGATGATTTGATAGTGAGTTTCTACTGTAATATCAGAGCACGGTGATGGCAGCTGTATGCTGCTGAGGTTCTCATATTTCCTCGGACCTGTTGATTTATACTAACATTTGTACTAAAAACAATTAGTGAACAGCTGCTGATAGAGAGGACAGCATGAAAAAGGACCATGTCTGCTGTGTTTCTCTTTTTCACTTGAATCAACTTGTTTTTGTTGCTAAAGTCATTAACAGCAAACCACTAGATGATATAATGAGGCTGAAACTGGGTAGTTTCTCTCTGAAAATTATTCAGTATTAGTTTTCTTATGTCTGTTGGGTTTTAAACTCTCAACAATCAACTTCAGATTCCTTGTGAGAAATGTTTGTCAGGAAAACACTTGTCTCCACGTAGCGCAGGGCTGAGCCACCTTGTCGGTATACATCCTCACCATCTCTCTGTCTGCTATTCTGCCTCTGAGAATCTCTGCTGAGCCCAGTGGTCAGATCCTCCTGTCATGATTTGGGGTTGATTAGAACCCAAATGCAGGAGTCAGGAGACCAGGAGTGAGATGAACAGAGACCTTAGTAAACAAAACTACACAGACTGCAACAGAGCAGAGACAGCAGGCTGTGGACAGCAGAGGATCTGGCATGGAGTTACTGAACCAAAGGACATCAATTCTGGAGAGTCTGATGATTGAATGCAACACAGGAGGAAAGGAATAGGTCAACAACAGCTGCTGTAGTAGTGTCTGAAATTATTAACCCTGGGCTAGATCACACCTTGATGGCTAATTATAGACACATTTCTAAGCTACCATTTGCTTCAAGAATTTTATAGAAGGTTGTTTTTTTGTCATTTTAGCTTGTAGCCATGTACAGCACTTTGGAGGTGGTCAGCAGCACCAAGTTCCTGGGGGTGCACATCACGGACAACCTCAGCTTGTCTGTGAACACCATGTCACTGGTGAAGAGGGCAGAGAAGCGATTGTACTTCTTGAGGAGGATGAGGAGAGACCACCGTCTCCCGCCCATCCTCACGACCTTCTACAGAAGCACCATAGAGAGCATTCTGACCACCTGTCTCTGTGTGTAGTGTGGAGGCTGCAATGCCGCCGACTGGAAGAATGTGAGGAGAGTGGTGAGGACAGCAGAAGGGATCATCGGGGCTCCTCTTCCCTCCATCAAGGTCCTTCCATCACAACGCTGCGTGTCCCGAGCCCGAAACATCATCGGGGAGCCCTCACACCCCCACCATGGACTGTTCTCCCTGCTGCCCTCTGGGAAGAGGTTCCGCAGCATCCGCTGCAGGTCCACCAGGTTCTGCAAAAGCTTTTTCCCTGCTACCATCAGACTGCTGAACTGCTGCTGAACTGCTGAACAATAACCTATAAACTCTGCACAACATTCGCAAATTTGCACATTTTGCAACATTGCATCTCCATTTAGCATTACAAATGCTGCCGAACTCTTAGTTTTTAAATACATTCTTGCACAAATGCCCTTTGCACAATCAAATTCTGTACATACAAATGTTTTTTTTTTTAAATACTCACCTGTACACTGTAATTAAATTTTTACTGCAATTTTACAAGCTGTATGCAACAAAATTTCATTCTGTACGCACTCTGTGCATACAAAATGACAAATAAAGTTGTCTAAGTCTAAGTCTTGTGTTAGCTGCTAGCTGTTTTTAACCACTTTGTAAATAAAGATGGTATGAGTATGGTATGGTTATTGACAGATGTCTTACCGTTGATCTGGGGGTCCAGGATAATTACGGAAGTTTATAGGAATATCTTTGGACAGGTCACTCTGCAGAGAAACACAGCTGGGTGTTGGAGATGCTGGTCTGTACCCCTCCATGTTCCTCCAACTGTTCCTCTGTGTTTCCCAGCCTGAAGCCTCGCTGAGAGAGAAACAGACAGTTAACATGTGATTCAGTTCCAGTTTTCTCAGCTAGCTGCTCTCTGAACCATCCTGTAAAGCAGAAGGCTGATTACATCCTGTGTAAAACTCTTAGTTCACCCACTGATGGCTCACAGTGTCTGAACATCACATCAGCAAATCACAGCAGCAGAGAGTTTTTGAGCTTGGGATGATTTGATAGTTAGTTTCTGCTGTAATATCAGAGCACGATGATGGCAGCTACTAAAAACAATCAGTGAACAGCTGCTGATATAGAGGACAGCATGAAAAAGGACCATGTCTGCTGTGTTTCTCTTTTTCACTTGAATCAACTTGTTTTTGTTCCTAAAGTCATTAACAGCAAACACGGCGCTGCATCGTGGCAGCCCACTGCTCCCCAAAGGGATGTGTTAAATGCAGAGAAAATTTTTATTTGAATGTATGCTGCAATAGACTATAAAGATTATTATATTTGGACCCAGATAAAAGTTTATACATGGATTCTAAACATCAGATACATGAACTTTATTGAAACCAGAAACAGTTATTCTTACCTTTTGGGGGAAGGAGAAGAATCCTTCTCCTTTAGTCATGAAGTAATGTCCTTTATTTCTGAAGAAAATACGTAACAATCGGTTCCCACTGGCTCTCTGAACTGTCCTGTAAAGCAGAAATCTGGTTACATCCATGCATGTAGGAGATCAGACATGAACACTAAGAGGCTGGAGGTACAGTCTAAACTGATTAACATACACTCCTGATCAAAATCTTAAGACCAGTCAAAAAATTGCAAGAATTTGCATTTTGCACTATTGGATCTTAAAGGTATACTATGCAACCGGGGTTGATTTTCCAGCGAGGCTCCCCCCAGAGGGCGAAAGTAAAAGTGCACTGTCGTAAAGATGCTCAGCTGTTCTGGTTCCTCAGTCAAGCCAGGCGCGGTTGTTTTGAGCTTAGCAGACAGGCGAACGCAACGAAAAGTGGAAAAAACGGCAGAACAAACAATGACTAACACAGTGAAGGTATGAACATCAAGCTTCCCGCAGCGCTATCTTGGCGAGGCGGCGCCAAGCCGCGGCCGCCGTCGCCTCGCCAGTTTTATTATTATTATTATTATTATTATTATTATTTATTTTTTTTTATTATTTATTATTTTTTTATGTTGGCGAGACGCTACCGCCACCACCTCGCCAAGCCGCAGCCGCCGCCTCGCCGCGGCCGCCGTGGTAGCGTCTCGCCAACATAAAAAAAAAAAACATTAAAAAAAAAAAAAATTATAATAATAATAATAAAACTCGATATGCTTGCATGTTAATTTGACGTTAACACGCGGTTCTTTGTTGTTGCTTTCGCACGTGCATATAGTGAATGGCAGGGCAAAAACACATGGAGTTCTCGCCGTAAAGCGAGACTTCTGTGAGTGCGGGCCGTGAGCTCTTGCAATTGCAAGTGTGGTATTTCCCCCACAGATCCCCAGGGCGGCCGAGAAAACCTTTGTTCGACCTGAAATGACTCATTTAATCATCCAAAACGGTATGGAACACATTAATTAACTGAAAAATGTTGCATAGTATGCCTTTAAGAAGGTTCTAAGTAGAGCTTCACAATGTTAAAAGGACAAATCAGTGCAAGAGACAAGAACATTTGAGCAGGGAATTGTCTGAAAACTGCATTTACACTCAAACATGATTTTTTTAGCTGATCAAAAGTTTAAGACCATAGTCTTTAAAAGCCAAAAGCTGTGCAAACATCTGGATTCCATGTCATTTTCTGTGAAGTCTTTACACTGTCAAGACCTCCTGATGGCAAAAGCAAAAAAGCTCACTGACTTTGAACGTGGTAGGATTGTTGAGCTGCATAAGCAAGGCCTCTCACAACGTGCCATCGCTGCTGAGGTTGGACGCAGTAAGACAGTCATTTTGCATTTTTTAAATGATCCTGAGGGTTATGGAACAAAAAAGTCAAGTGGTAGACCCCAAAAAATTTCACCAGCTCTGAGCCGCAGGATCCGATTGGCTGTCCGTCAAGACACGGGACGATCCTCTACCCAAATTAAGGCCATTACTGGTGCTGACTGCAGCCCAATAACCATCAGACGGCATCTGCGAGAGAAGGGCTTCAGAAACAAAAAACGTCTTCAAAGGCCACGTCTTCTTCAACGCCACAGAATTGCCCGTTTGGACTTTGAAAGGATTCACCAAACATGGGACATTGAAAGGTGGAAGAAAGTTGTCTTCTCTGATGAGAAAAAATTTAACCTTGATGGTCCTGATGGCTTCCAACGTTACTGGCATGACAGGGAGATCCCACCTGAGATGTTTTCTACACGGCACAGTGGTGGGGGCGCCATCATGATTTGGGGTGCGTTTTCCTTCAATGGAACAATGGAGCTTCAGGTTGTGCAGGGGCGTCAAACAGCAGCTGGCTATGTGGAGATGTTGCAGCGGGCATCCCTCATGACTGAGGGCCCTCGTCTGTGTGGTAATGATTGGGTTTTTCAACAGGACAATGCTGCAGTTCACAATGCCCGCCTGACAAAGGAGTTCTTCCAAGAGAATAACATCACTCTTTTGGACCATCCTGCATGTTCCCCGGATCTAAACCCAATTGAGAACATTTGGGGATGGATGGCAAGGGAAGTTTACAAAAATGGACATCAGTTCCAGACAATGGATGCCCTTCGTGAAGCCATCTTCAACACTTGGAGCAACGTTCCCACTAGCCTCCTGGAAACACTGGCATCGAGGGGGGTTTTCGGTTTTTTTTGAGCTATGGTCTTAAACTTTTGATCAGCTGAAAAAAATCATGTTTGAGTATAAATGCAGTTTTCAGACAATTCCCTGCTCAAACTTTCTTGTCTCTTGCACTGATTTGTCCTTTTAACATTGTGAAGCTCTACTTAGAACCTTCTTAAGATCCAATAGTGCAAAATGCAAATTCTTGCAATTTTTTGACTGGTCTTAAGATTTTGATCAGGAGTGTATTATTCTATATTGTAGACACAAAGATGGCAAGCTGTTAGTGGATTTAACTTAATTTACTTTTAGCATTTACAGCATACCTGTAAATGTAGTTATGACCAACTCCTGACAAATGGGACCCGCCCTGAATGGCTGACAGAGGGCAGAACAGCCCCAGAAGGGGACGGCCCTAACCAAGTATCAGCCAATGACCTGTCTCTCCACAACATGGAAGCTCTTGTCAGTCATCATGGCGGCTAAGATAAGTGTGCGCATGGATCAACACATGACACAGGCCCAGAAAGGCATGGGTAAAAACACCAGAGGAGCCAAAAACCAGCTGCTGGTTGACAGAAGAGTCACCTAAGACTTCACTAGGCCTCTGCCTCCTTCTTTGCGCTTAGTGTATAGCCTGTGGATACTGGGTTTGGGGTGGAATCCACCATGCATGGTGAGTAGCTTTCATGTTTTAATAACAGTGGCCTAAATTTCCTCATTTGGCCAATTTATTTATCTAGCAGGGTATCTGATTGCTGGCAAGGCAGAGCTGTTGATTGCCCAGACCTTGTTGCCATTGAGCTGACTTCTCAGAACTTGCCTTACTCATTGCAGGTATTTGACTGGTGCTGCTTTCCTTGTGGCCTCTTCATGGTTGCCATTTGCTTGTGGTATTCCAAGGTACTTATAGCTCTCTTCAACATCTGCTATTCTCCCTTCTAGGAGTGCAATATCCTATGTATGGATTACCTTCCCTCTCTTTGTCATCATCCGGCCACATTTCTCCAGCCCGAATGACCTTCCGATGTCCCTGCAGGAGATCCTGGTGGTGTGGATCAGCAATTCAAAGTCTTGCTTACTCTTAGCGTACAGCTATGAGCCTGGAAGGTGAAGACAACAATCGGGCCAGTAATCCCCACTCTGGAGACGAGGCTCCAACAGATACCTGGAGAAACATCAGATATCTCAGTCCAGAACAGCACAATCTTAGGGACAGCTAAGATTCTAAAGCCCCATTTACACTACCCATGTTAAACCGATCCATGCCGAGCTCGGTCCGAGTTTGGATCAGTTAACCAAGCCGAGCTTGGTTTTGATGACCGTTTACACATCACGCTATCTCGGTTCCTTGGTTTCATCGCCTCCTGGTGACAGTCTGCGGCACTACTGCTCTCTGGGATTGAAGGCGGGACCAAGCAAATCAAATTGGCGGCGCCCATAACATTCAGGCTGTTATGCTTGGTTATAATTGTGATACGTCGTTGTTTGTGGAGAGTCAGGCGAAGACGGCAACTTTTGGTCAATTTACTGGACAGAGTCGGCTTTTGGGACGTGGATGAGACAAACGATAGTCTAACCAGGATTTACAGACACAGGAAACAACGACAGACGCTGAGCTTCATCACACTGCTAAGCAGAATCATCTCTGGAAACCGTGTGTCACGGTAGGGAAGCTAGTATTTTTATGAATGTCTGAAATGTCAGCTGACTGTAAGGAGATGACGTGGTCTGCTCATGCACTCTTTAGCCCCATTTACACTACCCTTGTTAAACCGATCCATGCCGAGACCAGTCCGAGCTTGGATCAGTTAACCAAGCCGAGCCGACCGTTTACACACCAAGCTTATCTCGGTTCCTTGGTTGCTCCTCGCCTCCTAGTGTCGATCTGCGGTACTGCTGCTCTCTGGGTTGTAAGGCGGAACCAAGCAAAACAAAATGGCGGTGCCCGTAACATTCAGGATGTTATGTTGCTGAAACCTAAGAATACACAGATTACTCTGGTTACTCATGATTGGGTGCTAGACGGATGGTCCTGTTTTGCATGTGAGCAACCAGTTATATCACCGTTAAACTAATTGATCCACTATGTAAAGCCACTCCTTATAAGGTTTACCTTCAAGTCCTCAGACTGAAAGAGTCTCATAGAGAACAGACGAAACATTTTAACAAAGAAGAACCGTCCAAAAAACCTGATCAATGTTTTTATAACTTTATTATTAAGGTGCATCAAGACTTGATTGCTCTGCGTTTAAGATTTTTTTTTCAGTTGGAGCAGAAATTAACAGAATGAGCAGAAATTAGGATGTCTCTAAATATCCTAAAAGCTGTATTCATCTTAATGATGAATTAAGATTTTTTTTAATTAATTGTAAACTCAGTTTCTTCTTTCTTCACTCCAACTACTAAGAATTAAAACCAAGTAAAATTACTGTAAAACTTTTGTTTATAATTTTTCACTTAATTAAAATTCATCCATGGCAGAGAACTGATACAGCATGTTCTATATTAATTTATCAAATAATGTTTTTCCTTTGCTCAATGTTTACGTCAATGTTTACCCATATATTCTACTCTTGGTGTTTTCTTTAGAGCTTACTTAAGATTTTTGATTTAGTTAACTTTTTTCTTGTATTCTTTATTTCTTTTTCTGAATCACTAATAATTGTCTGTTTTCCACTGTCACATCTGAATTTCCCCATTGCGGGACATTAAAGTTTAGGTTAATTTTAAATTACTTGTAAACGAAGTAGATGTCACATGAAAATTAAACTATTTTGGAGTTAAAGTCCCCACAGACCCTGAAAACACTCCTTGGTTAATCAAAGTTAATTAATGTTTTAACAAGCATAAAACCATATTTTCATATAGGACCAAGTTGGTATGGATAGCTTCTTTCCTTATTATGTGAAATTATTTTAAAACAACATTTTCTGTTTATTCAGGTTATATTTGTCTGACATGAAAATTAGTTAGATGAGCTGAAATATTTAATTGTCACAAAAAGCATATAGGGAAGAAATGTTCTTTTCTTGTGGTTCCTGCTAATCGTGTTGATTAGCAGGAACATCTAAACCAGGGATGTCAAACTCATTTAGGTTTAGGGGCCGCATACAGCTTAATCTGATCTCAAGAGGGCCACACGAGTTAACTCATTGCAAGATTAAATAGAACTAATAAATGTGGACTTGTTGTTGAGTTTTATATTAAGTTAATTTCAATTTTACGCAATATATTATGAATAACCTCAACGTTTTTAAGAAAAGTATGTGCAATTTCAACAATACTTTTACTCAGTTAAACATTTATTTGTGCATTATGCATAAGAACTGATCACAGTGATTATACAATGTTGAAAAACATTTATTCAAATTTTTTGGAACTTAAAAACACTGTCCTGCATGACAAAATACATCAAACAGATAAAAATTAAGAAATGATTTGAATTTTTCCACACCTGAAACTTAATCTGCTAATTAAAACACCCTCGTGGACAATATAGGAACTGCATATTTTCAATTAAACGAAGTACATGTTTTTTTCAATAATTATTTTATGATTCTCTTCCTTTTATCTTGTCCACTTGTGAAAGTCAAATCTGTTGAGCTCTTTGTGGCATCTTATTGCCACATTGCCAGACAGGACACTGGGGGAAACAAAAAAAAAAAAAAATTTTTATAATGATAATGCATTTAGCCACAGGGCCGGACTAAATTGTTCGGCGGGCCGGATCCGCCCCGCGGGCCATATGTTTGACACCCCTGATCGAAACAGACCAGAACAGAGTTTAGGAATCATTGAATCAAAGTCAGGTCCTGTTCTCACACAGAGCGCTGATAAACAGGAGTTTTATGGACGGCTGCCGTTGGAACCAGTCAGGACAGAACCAGGCGCTGCCCCAGCAACCTTTGCTTTAGCAGAGATCTGAGTATCATTGCTCCTCCACAGAGCCAGAAACTATCGTTAGAAACACATTTATAGCTGCTGACACCAAACACTGTAAACAGCGCTGCATACATATAAAAAGTAACCCTCCGTAACAAAAATCTGGATGTTAACAGAGGATCAAACAGAGCTCTGAAGCTTTCTCTTCATAAACAGAAAAACTCACTAAGCAACAGTAAAGTTAGAAGTAAATGCGATTTTACCTTCAATTCTGATAAAAACTTGTTTTAGGACATTGTTCCTCTGACACAAAAGTAAGTCTGAGCTTCTGTTTACTTTTTTCTTCCTGCTTCAGCGTAACATGAGAACCTGGAAGAGTTGAGACCCCTCCTATCCTCATTTACAGCAAGTCAGCTGAGTTTCTCTCCGGTCTGTCACACAACATGATGTGTTCAAGGACATCCAGTAATATTCATGGTATTTTATCATATGAAGCCCTTTAATGAGACAATATGATATTTTCTGGTTAATTAAATATATGACAGTCATTTTGTCTGCTGCACTATTGTTCTACTTTAAATCTTGGCATTTCTAGTTAAATTTCATAAACAACACCTCCCTGAACTCCCACATGTATCAACCCCATCCATGAGTCATAGTTTTTTACCCCCAATTTAGGTTCATCTGTATTTAAGCTGCTTGTCATTTGTTGATGGGTGTTGGTGGTTCTTTTTGGTTATACTGGAGGCTAGAAAAAAAGAGAAGAAGAAAGCTTCCACAGATGTCATTTCTTGGTTTGTTTTTTGACCGCTGTTTGGGTCCCACTACCATGCAGGTAGTGGGACCCAAACGGGTCAAACGGCAGGTGACAGTAAATAACAAGATAGGTACCTCAATTACCAATATTTACTTAGAGTGATTTGTTTCATTCTTAAAAAGTCTGTTAAAAAAAAAACATAGCTCAGTTCAAAATTTTGTCTCAAAACAAAACTCATTTTGTTTTGAGGCAGAGCCGTAGTTTAACACACCTCTCTGCAGCTTCTGTACTGTTACCCATCCATTATCCTATTGAGACGGTGTCTTTCCCACGGCCAAAACTTAACAGATCAAAAACTTATCTAAAAGGATTAAATCATAAAAACCTAATAAAAATCAATACGGTTCACCTTGAACCTAAAAATAAGACAATTAAATGTGGTCTATTAAATATAAGGTCTCTCCCTCCAAAGACTTTGTTAGTTAACGAATTGATTTCTGATAAACAGATTGATTTGTTTTGTCTCACAGAAACTTGGCTACAAGAGGACTACGTTAGTATAAATGAGTCAACTCCCTCCAATTATTCAAATTTCCACATTCCCAGATCTGTGGGAAGAGGAGGAGGAGTGGCAACCATCTTTCAGTCTGATTTATTAATTAGTCCCAGGTCAATTCATAACTACAGTTCTTTTGAACATTTAGCCCTCAGTTTCCCTCATCCAAACTGCAAAGCAATAAAACCTCTTCTGTTTGTTGTTTTGTATCGTCCACCAGTTACCTGACTCCGCCAGATAGATTTGCTCCGCATATCCATCTGGAAACCTTCCGTTGAAGTAATTTTGGGAAGGGGCGAAAATACTGGTTAGCTGATTGGCCTATGTTGGTGATAGACGGGCCAAATAAACCAATCAGATTCGTTGTTGCTCGTAACAGAGCGACGACGAAAACACAACCACAAGCCAAGCTACTCTTGCTGCTGCAGGTAAAGGCTCGTTAGCTCAGCAAAGAAATACTCTGTAATTCCGATAAAACTTGCTCGATAGCCACGCTAACGCTAGTTTCATCGGCTGAAGCCGCCATGTTCTTTAGACTGAACTGTCGCGCTTCCCGTTGCGTCACACCTCAACCCGCCTCAAAGCCAATGCTGATTGGACGTTCGTTTGGTGAACGGCTCCAAATTTTCTTTAACGGAGAGTAGCCAGACTGATCTGCGAGTGAAACCTTGAAAGCTCGCGAGATCAGGATGGTCTCACGAGGCTAGTCCACCAGGCCCTTACACTCAGTTTTTGGATGAGTTGTCAGATTTCTTATCTGATTTGGTGTTAAATACTGATAAGGTTATTATAGTGGGTGATTTTAACATCCATGTTGACACAGAATGTGATAACCTTAGTGTAGCCTTTAAAACTATCCTAGAATCAATTGGTTTTGCTCAAAATGTGCATAAACCGACACACTCTTGGCTCCATACTTTAGACCTTGTGCTGACATATGGCATTGATTGTGAAGAATTAACAGTATTTCCTCACAACCCTGTCCTATCTGATCATTTTTTAATAACATTTGAGTTTAATCTAACTGAGTTCTCCACCCCCAAAAGAGGGTTCCATTATAGTAGATCTTTATCGGATAATGCTGTATCAAAACTTAAAGAGTCTGTCCCCTTTTTAATATCCTCCGTATTGCAGAAATGCCCTGTAGATGGCAGCAATGTTGTTTCTTCCAATTCACAAATAGATGTCTTTGTAAACGGTATGACTTCGTCATTGCGTTCTGCATTAGACAATGTAGCTCCCTTGAAAAAGAAGGTGATTATTCACAGGAAGCTGGCTCCTTGGTTTAATTCAGAGCTGCGTTCCTTGAAGCACAATGTTAGGAAATTGGAGAGAAAATGGCGCTCTACACACCAAGAGGAATCCTACCTAATCTGGAGGGACAGTCTATTGTTGTATAACAAGACCCTTTGCAGAGTTAGAGCAGCATATTTTTCATCATTGATTGAGGAGAATAAGAATAATCCTAGATTTCTCTTCAGTACAGTTGCCAAACTTACCCAGAGCCACAGCTCTGTTGATCCATCCATTCCCTTAGCTCTTAGCAGTAATGATTTTAAGGGATTCTTCATAAATAAAATTGATTCCATTAAAAATAAAATAATTGGCATCCTCCCAAACATGATTACCTCGTCCTCAGTAAGTGAGGCAGCATTGGAGGAATCTTTAGAACCTGCGCAGTGTCTTAACTGTTTAAAAGCAGTAGAGCTTTCTGAGCTATCTAAAATTTTAGCTTCATCTAAACCTTCTACCTGTATGTTAGACCCAATACCAACCAAGTTGTTTAAGGAGGTATTCCCTCTGATCAGTGGTCCTATTTTAGACATGATTAATCTATCCTTGGTAAATGGATATGTACCACAGGCTTTTAAAGTAGCTGTTATTAAACCTTTACTTAAGAAACCATCTCTTGATCAAGATGAATTAGTAAATTACAGACCTATATCTAATCTTCTTTTCTTATCTAAAATTCTTGAGAAAGTAGTTGCTAATCAACTATGTGAACATTTACAAAGTAATGTAAATCCTTACTACTTAAGGAGTTTCAGTCAGGCTTCAGAGCTCATCATAGCACTGAAACAGCTCTGGTGAAGGTCACCAATGATATTCTCATGGCCTCAGATAATGGACTTGTGTCTATACTTGTCTTGTTAGATCTCAGTGCTGCATTTGATACAGTTGATCACAATATTCTCCTACAAAGACTTGAGCATACTGTAGGGATTAAGGGAAAAGCATTAGGCTGGTTTAAATCTTATCTGTCGGACAGATTCCAGTTTGTTCATGTTAATAATAAATCTTCCTCAAACTCTAGGGTCACTTGTGGAGTACCACAGGGTTCAGTCCTTGGACCAATTCTATTTACTATATATATGCTTCCGATTGGCAAACTTATCAGACAGCATGGGATTAATTTCCACTGTTATGCTGATGACACTCAGCTATATTTATCCATAAATCCTGATGAATCCAATCAGTTACTTCGACTGCAGTCATGTCTTGATGACATCAAAAGCTGGATGACTTTAAATTTCCTGCATTTAAATTCTGACAAGACAGAAGTTGTAATCTTTGGGCCAGAGTCTTCAAAAAATAAAGTTCTTAATCAATCACTTAATCTGGATGGCATTAACTTGGCCTCTGGTAATAAAGTAAAAAATCTTGGTGTTGTTTTCGACCAAGACATGTCATTTAAATCCCATATTAAACAGGTTTCCAGAGTTTCCTTTTTTCACCTCCAGAATATCGCCAAAATTAGAAACGTTCTGTCCAGGTGTGATGCTGAAAAACTAGTCCATGCATTTGTTACTTCAAGGCTGGACTATTGTAATTCTTTACTATCAGGAAGTCCACAAAATGCAGTTCAAAGCCTTCAGCTGATCCAAAATGCTGCGGCAAGAGTTCTGATGAAAATCAACAAGAGGGATCATATTTCTCCAATTTTAGCTTCCCTTCATTGGCTTCCTGTTAAATCAAGAATAGAATTTAAAATTCTCCTTCTAACGTATAAAGCCCTTAATAATCAAGCTCCATCATATATCAGAGCTCTGATTACCCCGTATGTTCCTAACAGAGCACTTCGCTCTCAGACTGCAGGTCTGCTGGTGGTTCCTAGAGTCTCTAAAAGTAGAATGGGAGGCAGATCCTTTAGCTATCAGGCTTCTCTCCTGTGGAACCAACTCCCAGTTTTGGTCCGTGAGGCAGACACCCTATCTATTTTTAAGAATAATCTTAAAACTTTCCTTTTTGACAAAGCTTATAGTTAGAGTGGCTCATACCCTGAGCTATCTCTATAGTTGTGCTGTGATAGGCCTAGGCTGCTGGAGGACATCAGGGTCTAATTTTCTCACTCTACTGATTTCTACTGTTCTTCAGTCTACTGTTCTCCAGTTTTGAATTGTATTACATTGAAATGACTGTTGTCATTTCAGCTTTTAACTTTTAGCTTTCTCTTTTTCCCTTCATAGTAGGTACACCTGGTCTGGCGTTCTGGTAACTGTGACATCATCCAGAGAAGACGGCTCACCCGCTACTACCATCTAATGTAGAACAGATTACTAGATCAATGTGTGCTTCTGTGCTTTTTTGTCTCTCTTGTTGTGTCTCTGCTCTGTCTTCTGTAACCCCCAGTCGGTCGAGGCAGATGACCGTTCATACTGAGCCCGGTTCTGCCGGAGGTTTTCCTTCCCGTTAATGGGGAGTTTTTCTTCCCACTGTCGCTTCATGCTTGCTCAGTATGAGGGATTGCAGCAAAGCCATGTACAATGCAGACGACTCTCCCTGTGGCTCTACGGTTCCCCAGGAGTGAATGCTGCTTGTCGGGACTTTGATGCAATCAACTGGTTTCCTTATATAGGACATTTTTGACCAATCTGTATAATCTGACCCAATCTGTATAATATGATTGAACTTGATTTTGTAAAGTGCCTTGAGATGACATGTTTCATGATTTGGCGCTATATAAATAAAATTGAATTGAATTGAATTTCTTCTCACGTAATTTGAACATATCGTTGATTGTTATTGTTTTGGTGAGAAACTAAGACGTGTTGTAGGTTTTAAACCGATGCCTCTGCAAGTAAATACAACAGCGTTCAGGAGTCACAATCTGTCATTTCAGGAATGTATCTAAGTCTTTCCCCAGATTTATATTTAGTAAATGAGCTGTAATCACTTTTTGGCAAGTGAAATAGTTCTATTTTCTTTATTTGGTGGTGTGGGAGGGGTTATGTTCAGCAGGATCTATACAATATAATCCCTCTAAATGAAATAAAGCCATTTTAAGCAGAACTGATTCATTTCAATATTCATATAAAAGCCATCATCTATTTTTGCCAAGTTGTCCTATTTTGTCTTTTCTGTTAATTTATGCAGGGTGGGAAGTTCAGATCAAGATCAATCAATTATAATCCTTCCTTGAACCTTTGCAATGGGCACAATTCTATTTGTACTTACATTTTTCAAAATAAATAGAAGTAATGCCCTCTGTAAAAACAATATACAATAAAAAATGTATATTTTTTTAATAATTTATTGAGTAATATCCATCACACTACAGTTATGTGACAGAATGGATCTAACTCTAAGCAAGCTCAGTGCAGATAAATCGTCAAAAGTTTATTTGTATTGTTCCATTTAGAATGTAAACTAAATTTGCAAATATTTATCAGGGCAAACACGTAAAACTGACACTTTCACGCATAGAAGAGGAAAAGAAAGATAAACGAGACACACTTTTGATTGGTCATACAAATAAGAACTGTTTTATTAGCGTTCATATTGTTTGATTTTAACAACTAAACCACAGAGAAAGACGCAGGCCGTGCTCGCTCCCGCGGTAAGCAGTTCCTCTTCCTGCTGCTCCGAGAACGCGCAGGATCATTTTATGCAGACCATAACTTAAAATGGCGTGACCAACGTATGCTCCATATAAGTTCTCCATAAACCACCCTTCTCATTGCATTTTTCATTCCGATTGATCTTAATCGATCACAATATTCCGACTGTTAGCTATTGTGACTTTTCTCTTTAGGGCATCTAAAGTGGGTTGAGAGACTCTGAAGTGAAACGACAGACGTGTCAGAAAGTCGTTAAGAACCCGTTTAACTTCCAGTCTATCTACATAAAGGCATTTTGACCAGTAAAACATGTTAATCAAAATATGTCTCCCCCCAGTCCTACACCCTTGATCACTACGTTTATTTCTAGGGGGACGGGAGGAATATCACTCAGTTTTATGACGTCACGGCACATTTTAACCGACTCGCACTTACAAATGTTTCAACAAAAGTTGGTTCTCACTGAGACGGAAGGGTTCGGCCCTTTCTCTCTTCCACGGCCCGAAAACACATAAAAAAGCTTTAAAACGGAACCGACACAGTTTAAAGAACCAGGACTCACCTGCCAGACACACCGTCAATGCCACAGAACGCTCCAGAAAAATGGAGTCCAGAACCGATGGAAAAAAAGTACTGAAGAACTTTCAGTTTCAGTTCTGAGCTGGGTGTGTTCAATGGAGCTAAAAGTTTTGTTAATTTGAAAAATGAAAATTTAATTTAAAAACGTAGTGTTCTGTCTATATTTTGAAAAGAGATAACCATCTATTCAACATAAATAAATAAAAAAAGTGTTTTTCCCAGTTTTAACAAAACACTGATTTGATTGTGGAAGTATTTTCAGTTCAGAATAAAAGCTCTTTTTTTACAGCTTTAATTTTTTTTTTTTTTCACTTTCAGATCTTTTTCCCCCAGTCTCCAGACTTTTGGCCCCGATTTTGCATCTGGGGCGCGGTTACAAAGGAAAGGGCGTGGAAACATGAAACTTACTTAGGAAGAAGACACGCTTCTGGTGTGGTGCCTTTAGGAAACGAAGGAACTGTGAGAATTGTGGCTCTGCTTATTATATACGGATGTGATTGGCAGTAAACAAACTAATTCAACTAACTCATTTCACTTTCCGGTGGTGTTTTAGACAATACGTGTCACCAATCACACTATACGAGCACTGAACTGTACCACTTTTGCAACACTACACTTAAATAATGGACTTTTACCACTTACATATAGGACCCTGAACGAACCACCGTTGGCGCCAGGCCACAGGTAAGACACGTGATTTATATAAACCGTCCTAAATAGACTGCTTGGTGACATTACACCACAGTGGCCAGGGGTCCGTTCTTCGTACGTTGCTTAAAACATCCGAGATCAAATGACACATCCAAGATGATTTCATCCGGCTAATCATGATCCGGCTAATTGGGTTCTTCCAACACACCTGTTGTTTATGATTAGTATCACTGGATTGAGTTATCTGAGACAACTGCGCGTTCATGCGTTTGTTTAAAAGGGGAACTGTATCGATAGTAGAAACAATGATCAGCAACGCTGCTATTGGCTGTTCAGCATGGCAAAAACGCCCACAGTTTTTCTCCCAAGCAGAACAAGAGCTTTTAATGGAAGGTTATGCCGAATTTGAGTCATTAATTAAAACACCTCAAAATCTGATAAAGCCAGGAGAGAGGGCTTACAAAAAGCAGCAGACAAATTAATGCGTAAATACTGTCCATGGTAGATGTTTCTATCACTTTCTACAGTATGAATTTTTGCATTTTAATAATTTCATATTTACTTTGTTCTTTTATATCAGAGCCTCCACGGGACCCACTAGAACATGGGGACAAGTAAAAGTAAAATACAAGAATATTCTACAAAATGGTAGCCTTTAATTATTATACTTTATTTTAAAAAGGCACTTGTTATGTCAAGAGATCCAAATTTCAGTGTCATTCCTTAGACACGGGAAGTAAAGGACGCATGCAAACTGGGAATTTTAACCAAAAAAAAATCTTTATCCATAAAAAATGAAAATTTTCCTTTTCCAAGTCATCCACAGTTTACACAGTCAAAAACTGTATTGCTCCGTGTCTATATAACCCATCCATAGTTTTTTCTAATACAATATACGGCTCGACAGGAAGCAAGCCTTTCAAAGTAAACTAAACTTCACAATAAAATGGCCCGAACAAATCTTCTAGGATAAAAATAAAAAGCAAACTATCATACAAATAACTTAAGTATTTTAGATTTATGGCTCCAACACCACTTTTTCCCCTTTAAAAGCCACTGTTAAATGATGTGTTTGTCTGTTTATAACAGCCACCAAGAAAATCTCTCTACACTGTCGCGCTGCGCTAAAGGATCCTGTCTATTGCGCAATACGCGATTAATTCGAAAAACTCTGAAATTATTCTTGCACCTTCCGCAACAGGTTGCTGTCGTAAAAATGGACATGGCTAAGGGCAGACTTCCCTATCTCCTCCGCTTATAAAGCCGTGATCTAATCTTGTTTACATGAAATAAGCCTGCTCTGCAGCAGGCTCAAGCTGGCGCACTTGTTGCTATGACAACAAGTGCAGGATGTCTTTCGAAGAACCAAACGATCCAAGATCATGCCAAATCGTCAACAATGAAATCCTGCTAACTGAGTTAGCGACGTACGAAGAACGGACCCCAGTTTTCTATCATAGAGACACGAAAACGTTTATCTATTTTGAACTATGTGCCAAATTATATCCCCTAGATGCAAAAATTTTGTTTAAAAAAACAAACAGTTAACAGTAATACGTAACAAATTGTACATTGAAATTGTCTGAAATGCTTGTTACTGACATCAGTGAGGCTACACAGTATAAATGGTACAAACATTGAACTGCGTCTCAGAGTAATAGATTGTAACTTGTGAGACAACATGATGCAAATCATCTAAACATAGAGATGAGATATCAACAAACTACTTTTTTAAAATATTGTAGCAAGGTTACTTTCTTAACCCTAACTTGTTTGTAAGAAATGTTCAGCAGTACTGCTATTAAACAATTACATGTTTGCTCTTGACTAATTTCTCATTCAAAATATGATTACTGGATGACTGCATTAAGAAATATGTTTTATTAATCAGATTACAAGTAAAACTATAGCAACTGATGATAAACATTTAGCATTTAGGGTAGGAAAATAGGTCAAAAATAAGAAAAAAAGTAAAAAATGGTAAATATTTACACCAAATTAAACCATTGGGCTAGATGAAAAGCCGTAATCAGAACCTTTTTGAATTGGTCATGAGGCCTCATGTTTGTAGTGCATTCCTCTTGGCACATGCTGACACAATGGGGTAACACACACTATGATGACCCAAGTCTGCACTAAAGTCATGGTTAAACTTGATTGTCACAACAAAATCCTTCTTTGAAGTCATGGTTTTAATTAATGACTCAAATTCAGCATAACCTTCCATTAAAAGCTCTTGTTCTGCTTGAGAGAAAAACTGTGGGCGTTCTTTGGCCATGCTGATCAGCCAATAGCAGCGTTGCTGATCATTGTTTCTACTATCAATACATTTCCCCTTTTAAACAAACGCATGAAAGCGCAGTTATCTCAGATAACTCAATCCAGCCATACTAATCATAAACAACAGGTGTGTTCAAAGAACCCAATTAGCCGGATCAGGATTAGCCGGATGAAATCATCTTGGATGTGTCATTTGATCTTGGATGTTTTAAGCAACGTACGAAGAACGGACCCCATGATGAGTTTCGAAGAACCAAACGATCCAAGATCATGCCAAATCGTCAACAATCAAATCCAGCTAACTGAGTTAGCGACATACAAAGCATGTGTCCCTGCAGGAAGCTGCTGCTCTCCCTCTGTGTGCCATGCAGCAGCGCCACCTGCTGTCCACACCAACTAACTGCAGCCATCAATCCTTCCTGTCTGCATCTGCTTCAGTTTCTCTTTAAACCATCATCTGTGTTGCTGCTCTGCTGGAATCAGACAGGAATCATGGTGGAAAGTTCAGATCTCTGCAGGAAGGAACTAAAAGATCATCTGAACTGAACGCAGTCAGAAAAAGATGGAAAAGCTGCAAATATTCAGCAACTTGGGGATCATGATTTCCCTGCTGTAACCTACCTGACCTTTGACCTCACAGAGCCCAGCCTGGAGGATCTTCTCCACCATCACTGTCACTATTTAAACGAGCAAATCAATCATCTGTTGCTCAGATAGAAAAGTTCAAACTGTTATGTTGAGTAAAGTTTCTCTCCTATCCTTGCTTTCTAAATGCCAACAGCCTGACAAAAGGATTCAATCTATGTTGCGCGGTTGAAGGCCTGATTGTGTTTAGTCTCAGAGAGAGAGCCAAGGTTGAGGAGCACAGATAGCGGTAGGCAGAAAGGAAAGCTGCAGGCGTCGGGGAGTCGCTCTTGAAGGCTGCCTCTAGTGAGCCAGATCTAGAAAAGAACATTTCTCTGTCTAGTTAGAGCAGATTGAACATCTTCCACAGACTGGTTCTGTTCTCCCTGCAAGGATCCAATAAATGCTGATTAATGAAGACCACCCATCTCCTCCTTGTTAATTCAGAATAGTCATTTATTTCCATCAACATGTCAATAAAGTCACGTCTTCATCTTCAAACAGTCCTTGATCCTCAGCGAGCTCTGAGCAACCAGAGCTAACCTTCTGGTCTGAGCATCAAGTGTTGGAGGAAAGAAACCTGCCTAAAACCAGCAAAGTTCAACCAGGAAATAAAGCCACAGAAGTGAGAAAGTTTCCTTTAGACCTCGTCTACAAAAGCTTTAGAAGCCAAACTGTCAGATATTTAGCAGATAGAAGCTGCAGCCGTAGAACAGGATCCTAAAGAAGCACTTTGCAGATTTTCCTGCTTTCATTTCTAATCATCAGAGGATGGAACAAGTCGCTGCTTTGCCTCTTTTTTCATCACTCCACCATTTGGACTTTTTCCCTCTGCAAGGTCTGCAGCTGGAAAGTTAGTGAGAACTGCTTTTCTAACTATTGCTCTGTTTTCTCTTCTGCTGGGGAGTCCAGAGTCCGTCTGAGCAGCAGAACCGGTTCCCCTCGTCTCTCATTTAGCTTCTTAAATGCACATGAGCAGCAACACTGGAAAAAACTGAACTTTATTAAAAAATCTTCCTCCCAGAATCATGTCTACAAAGTAGCTAAAAGCTGAGCTCCTGGTTCTGAATCTGCATTTATTCTGATCGGTTCTGGATCCGTTCAAAGCTAAAGATGATATTTGTGTTTAAAAGTTCATGAAAAATAAAGTTAAACATTTAACTTCATAAAGAATATTTAAAGTTGTTCAAAGGTTCTGGGGAAACAAACCAAAGGCAGCAGGAGACGGTTTCCACATTCCTCAGACAAGGATCATTATTTAATGTCTAGAACTGGACCAGAACCAGCCAGCCAGGTTCTGCTCCTTTAGCCAAATCAATACATGGTTCTGGTCGGATGGTATTAAGGTTTTAGGACAATAAACAACTGCAACATATTTCCATCATTATCAAAAGGGTTTAGTGCTTTCATTTGCTTTGTTCTGGTTCTGAAAGCTAAAAGTTCTGGTCCAAATGGTCCTATCAGCTGATTAACACACATATTAAACCAAACCTTCCTGCATCTTTGTCTTTTTATTCCACATGGCAGCTGCCCGCTAACCTTTAGCTAACATATTTATTATAAAATCAGCAGTCAAGGTTCTCCTGAGGAGATCCATATAGAACCAGAACCGATCTGATAGAACCTCTGCAGGTTTTAGAACCAGCTGCTATTTGTTTTAAAGTCAGTCAGGCTGTTATCAGCCAGTGAGCTGAACCACCTTAATGACTCCATCTAACAGACTAGTAACACAGCAGTAATAACGCCATCAGTGGAAATATGGAACATACTAATAAACTGAGATTTAGAGATGAAAATATGAATCTTAGTTATTGATCACAGGTTCTACAGCGGCTGGGTTCTGGTCCACAGAGCTGGATAGAAAAACAGGCTCAGAATAGACGTCTATTTTCCAGGTAGAAGCAGCAAATCTTCTAATGGACATGTGGAGGTAAAACAGCTACAGAACAGATATTTACTTCCTTTAAACAGAGCCTCTGCCTCCAGATTGGAGAAAATTACAGATTTATTCCTGACAAACGTTTCATTGCAGAGAAAAACACAGCAGGGATGATTCTAGGAGGAATATGTTGCTTTCTATAACTTGTTGGTCATTTTATATTGATTTATTGATGTTGATTTATTGATATTGATCAGATTTCCATCTCTGGGTAAAGCGTTTCTTTTCTCTAATCAGTAACAGCTTCATGTTCTACATCACAGAACTATGTTCACTAAAGCAACACTTTTTAGAACCAAGTTAATGATGGAAAAGGACAATAATATGTTGAGATGACGGTTAAGAGTGAAGCAAACAGAACCAGAACTGTTGTGGGAACTGAGCCGGTCCAGAACGGTGCCTCCTTCCTGTTTTCCCTCCTTTCATGCCAACAGCAGCGTGCTGTGTGTTTTCTCCCTGGCCATAAATGCCCTCATGGTGGCCCACAGCCCTCTAGATCTCAACCTGCAGCAGCACTGAGCGACCAAACGTCTCAGCAAATTCCTGCATGTAGTGGAAGTTCAGCGCTGAGCAAATATTCTCCCTGGGTCCAAAAAACAGCCAAAGTTCTGGTTTCACCACAGCATTTCCACCGTTCTCCAAGATCTCAGTCCAGACTCACCGCAGATCTGATCCTTGTTAAGGTTTAGAGATTAAAAAGTTAAAGGCCAACCGAGCAGCACCACAGAACTCACTGGTAGAAACTGGATTCTACTGAACAACCTCAACCTGCAGTCGGGTTCCTGAGCCCGCTCCAGGGTCCGACTCCTACAGAACCGCCTGGAACCAAAACGTCTTTAAATGAAACTCTGTTAGGACTGTAAACTTTTCTGCAGTAAAAGCCCATTCTCTAGTTTCTAAGGTTCTGTTTTAATGAGCCTTTCATGGACCACGGTACCTTGATCCATAACAGAACCACGGCTGCTGCTTCTTCTCTGGGTTCTGCTGGGTTCTGGTGTCGTGTGATGACTGCAGCTCTGTGATGTCCTCACAGTCTGATTTCTAAATGATGAACAATGACAAGCGGTCGGCTCTTTGGCCAAATCTCCATCTGGCTTCATGTTGAGCTGCTGGAACTGGGCTAGAAAAGCTGAAGGATGGAAACATTTCTGAGAGCCTCCATGTTGCTTTGCTCCCCATTCTAGAAGCTCCCAGCTTTCAGCTTCCTCTGACTCCCAGAAGCAGAGATTTCTATTTGCTGGATTAAAGATGGAGTTTTATCTAACATCAGGGCTGTTAGAACTGCAGCTCTTCTCTTCCTAAAATGCAGCGTCTTATTTCTAACGGTTCTACCTTCAGACTTCAGAGTCTCCCTTCAGTCCAACTCTGCAGTCTGCTCACTGCTCAGAGAAAACCTTCAACTGCTTCTGCTGCTAGGAAAGTTTACACACCATCAAAGCTGAGCGCATTCATTTTCTCTGGCTTTTCATCCACACATCAGCTGCTCAACATCCATCACC
Source organism: Fundulus heteroclitus (assembly GCF_011125445.2). NCBI lineage: Eukaryota > Metazoa > Chordata > Actinopteri > Cyprinodontiformes > Fundulidae > Fundulus > Fundulus heteroclitus. The sequence goes on along the minus strand of NW_023397088.1, from coordinate 1,040,211 downwards.
TGCTGCAGAGTCCTGCTAGCAAACTTAGTTACAATACAGGCCCCTGCTAAAGTATTCACACCCCATTAAACTTTGTCTCATTTTATCAGCTGACCACCACAAACTGCTGATTTTATTGGGATTTTATTTGGCAGATCAACACAAAGCAGCACATCCAGGCTCATTAGTGGAAACTTTTTCACCCTGAATAACTTTATCTAATAAAACTGAAAATGTCTCATCAGTCCACAGAATATTTCCCCAAACGTCTTGATGATCATCAAGATGTTTTTGGTAAATGTGAGACGGGTCTTTGGGTTCTTCTGGGTCAGCAGTGGTTCTGGTCTTGGACCTCTCCCATGGAGGCCATTTTTCCCAGTTTCTCTCTAATTGTTGAATCCTGACCTCTGACCTTAACTGACTCTGACCTTAACTCTGACCTTAACTTCAGATGTTGTTCTGGTTCCTCTGGGACCTCCTGGATGAGTCCTTGTTAAATCACTCAGTGATTTAGATTTTACTCAGATTTTTATGCTAGATGTGCTTCGTTCCACCGGCTCGTTTTTTAGCTCGGCTTTTTTCATTTCATTCCACTATTCAGTTTAGAGCATTTTAGGATTCTAGATTCAAACTAAAGACAGCTGACCACATGGAGAATTGTGATTTTCTGGTTAAATTTCATGTATGAAACATTTATAAATGTGCAAAAATTTTATGTTTTGGCCTCTTTTAATGTTTTGTTTCCCCACGTGTTAAAATGACTGCTATGCTGGTTAAGGCTAGTGTCTCGTGTTTTGTATTAAACGATTGCCTTTCTCCTTGATCTGACTTTCTAGCTTTATTCATCTGTATCAGTCTGTTGAATATTTCTCCATCATTATTCTTCTGGTGCTTCAATTTGCAGACGGTCCCTAAGCATCTGCGGAGCAGCGAGCTCTGCATAGAGTCCAATGTAATTCTCCCAGCGCGGTGGGAGACTCGTTTTGAGGAAACTACGATTGTAGCTCACTGTCTGCCTTGCTGTGGTTGCAGAGAGGTGTCGCTTTGTAGAAGAAATGATCCTCCGATGAGTTCTTGACCCGGAAAAGCCCAATCTGTGAATATCTTTCTAACTTTAGCGAAGTGATGTGAACTGGCTCCGCCGTCTGTTGCTCCGCATCTAGAAACCCTGCGTGCTGCGGTGACGTCACAGACTCGGTGCTCGTTAACCGCCAGATGATTAACAGGAAATCAGTTCTTGAAATGAATAAACGCTTGTGTCCATTTCCTCGTTTTCTCCGTCAAAGTAAACTTTGTTGTTAAGCAGCTTCCATGAATTTGGGGCGTCTGCAGGATTCTATGTGGAGGCGGCGCACAAACCATCAGCGCACCTGAGCCACACCAACACTACTCCTACCACATGATGCGTGTGGCGCACAGAAACAGCGCATCCATCCACACCATGGCCCAGTGCGCACCACGTGACGCACGCTCTCACCAACAAACGTAGAGATATGCCCACACAGCTGATTTCTAAGCAGTGATGCCAGGAACGCGTTACTTAGTAGCGCGTTACTCTATTGTGCCTACTTTTTAAACGAAGATCAAACAAACGCGTTACTTTTTACAAACTAGTAATCAGATTAAAATTCCTTATCCAATCCACTCTACGTTACTTTTTTGGTGATTTTACTTTGGGGGAAAATGGTTTGCTTCTCTGGGAGTGACGTTGCGTCACCTCCACCACACGAGGAAAGACGCAACCGGTGACACACACGTCAATAACAATGCAGGGAGAGGAAAGGTGTGCGTTTTCCAGCTGGAAATATAGTCCTTACTTTGAGTTTGTGTCATCTAAAGATGATAATATCAAGGTTGGTTGTACTCTCTGTGCTGGTGACAAAGTGTTATCCAGCTTCAAAAACACGACGTCAAACCTGAAGTAACCTTTGACCTCACAGCACAGCGCAGTCAAACTAAGCGGCTTTGACTGCAGGTGGTTCCAAGCAAAGAGCCGTGACTGCAGGAGGGCCCCTGCCAGCCAAACAACAAAAGCTGCACTTCGCTGCCAAAGCAGTAAGTGGTGGAGAGCTGAAGAAGTTGGTTGGGCGATATGTTGTTGAAGAAATGCTGCCCTTAAACACTGTTGATTGGCCCTCGTTTGGTGCCGTCATAAACCAGATTCCTACCACTATCAGCAGGGGCGGATTAAGAAATTTTGGCCCCCTGGGCCTGACATGGTCTTGGCCCCTCAACCCCCCGCGCGTGCGGGCGCACACACACGCACGCACTATGCAAGAAATACTCTATACTGTGAACAGACATGCACACTGTCCTGTACAGAAGAGTGCACATACTGCACACACACTATTAGGTATACCACACAGACACTGACAAGCACAGGTTTCACACAGACACAGGGGGAGGGGATAAATGGCCTAAAAATAAACATTTTGGAAAATGATTATGCCCACTTCAGTGATGGTGCATTGGGTCATTTGAGAGATATTATGTATTGGAAGTTGGTAGCTATCATGAAATAAACCCCCCACCCCACCCAAAAAACTAAATCGGACATGATTTTTGCCCCCTTTTCCTCCCTTCTATCATTAAAAATAAAATAATATCTTAGGAAAACACTTTGGCATAACGGCAGCTGTGCAGCAAATTGAGGCTCAAAGTCTGTATCTATTTGTGGTTAAGCTTGAGGAGAAGGAGAAAGGTAAAATGATAACATGCATCGGAGAGCACCACAAAGAAAGGTGTAGGCCAGTTCATGGTACAAGGGCTGCATACAGGTCAAGATAGCCCATTTCCAAGAATGCTATAGTGGCTGGACAGGCACTGGACATGTCCTGAACTCAGTGTCAGACGTGGCTGCCGAATACTTGGATGAAGTGAAGCAGCTGACAGATCTCATGCTGCCCCATCTGAAGACTGTCCTGGCCAGGCAGAGGATGGATGAGGAGACCTTCCCAATGGACCCTGTCAGTGAACAGGCTAGTAACATTGATGGCACCCCTGTGCACAACATTGGGATGGAGAGACAATGTGGCAAGGTGGACTACAAACTGAAGAAGTTGGGCACACTGAACGCAGTCAATAGGTCAATAATTTTACAGACGTGCCAGGAGCTTCAGAGGTTTCAAGGCAGCAGCACAAGCAAAAAGGGAGGTTGAACTCAACTGGAGTAAATTCATGAAGGCAAAATTCGAGAGTAGGGCAGATGAGAAACAAGAGATGGCTCAAAGAAAGGAGAGTAAGAGACAAGACATGCTGGACACACTGAAATCTTTTGATGGCCCCTTCACGATAGTGGGGAAGTTGAAAAGTTCCTTGTGGATGAAAGTCTGCACAAGAATGCAAAGCTGCAGAGAATGAAGCTTGAGGTTCAGTTTGCCAGAGAAAGCACCAAGCTTCTGCCTAAAGTCAATCCTATCTTTACAATCCAGGTGACACTTCCTAGAAATGGCAAAAGTGCAATTCTCCAAGTCATAATGGATACTTAGAATTTTATGGTGGTGGTAAGTATTCATGAAAACAGGTAGCCTAACATTAGTGAATGGGTGAATTCTGGAAATAACCTAAAAATCTTACACAGTGCACCTTTAAGCAAGGGGTTTCTTTCATGCTTTCAATTTTGCAAAATCATCCACCACATCATTGAAGTCCAACTCTCTTGTCAGCTCACTCTCAATTGCCATTAGAGATAACGCATTTAATCTTTTCTGAGTCATTCTTGTGCGCAGCTCATTTTTTACTCTTGACAAAAGAGAGAATGAGCATTCTCCCTCACAGTTACTGACCGGTAGAGTGAGAAATATCTGTAGCGCAATGTATGTATTAGGAAACGTAGGCTGTAGTCCAAAATGTATTATTGTTTTGAGCAGTCCTGAAGGGGTCCTCTCCTCATCAGTGTTGTTGAGCTGTATAAAAGATTTGATCTGTATAAGCTCCTGTCCAAGACTTTCATTGAGGTCAGATGGGTATGATTCAGTGAGAATCTTGGCCTTGTGAAGGACTGAAGCATTGGACTCTGTATCCAAAGAGAAAAGGACACTGAACAAATTGTTCAGATGTTTGTAGGCCTCCAGACGGTGATTAAGGCTTGAACTCAGTTGATCAATAGAGGCAATAAATGTCTCTATTTGAAACAGTTGCCTTCCCTCAAGCACAACATCTGGGGATGCTGATTCATCAGCAAACTTTTTACGTTTCCTCGTCCGTTCAGCCCTGTAAGATGGGGTGCCACCCAACATGTTTAAGGCTTTCTGCTCAAAATGATCAAATAGATCTCTTTGGGAGAGAACAAAGGTGCGCAGAGATTCCAGCAATCTAACTGCTGTACCAAGGTCCATGTCTGCTTTTTGAAGTTGCAGACTTGTGGCCTGAAATCTGGACAGAACAGTGTCCCAAAAGCCTGCCATGAAGGCCATCTCAAGTGAATCCAGCTTCCGCACTAGACTGTCAGCTTCAGTTCGTGTGTCTCGTTTCTCTGTGTCATCAGTGGAAATAACCTGTAGTGCTGCTTTTATTTTACTGTAGTTCTGCCACAGTGCTTTGGTAGATTCTGCACGGCAACTCCAACGCGTGTTGGATAAAGCTTTAAGTGTGAGATCTATGTTGGAATTGCCAAATACCCTGTCCCATCGGTGTGTGGATGCAGTTGTGAAGTTGTAAATAGACTGAATCAAGTCAAAATACTTAGAGACTTCATTTCCACATCTGTCAATGCTGTTGACTCCCACCAAATTCAAAGAGTGAGCTGCACATGGAATATAGTGTATTAATGGGTTGCTTTTCTTTAAGTGAGCCTGCAACCCATTATACCTCCCTGACATGTTGCTGGCATTATCATAAGCCTGCCCCCTGCAATTTGACAGCTCTAACCCTAGATTTTCCAACACAGACATGACACAGTTAGCCAAACTTTCACCTGTATGGCTAGTAATGGGCTCAAAACCCACAAAGCGTTCAACAACACTGCCCTCTTTGCTAACAAAACGGAATATGAATGTCAATTGGTCCACATGAGATAAATCTGGGGTTGAATCCACAATGATAGAGTAGTATTTGCTTGCTTGCAGTTCATCTGCTATAGCCTGTTTGGTTTTAGCACCCATCAATTTAATGAATTCCTCACAAATGGTGGAGGACAGATATGAGGTATTACCTCGACCCATCTGCCCAAACTTTCTGATGTGATCCTTTAGAAAGGGATCAAATTCAGCCAGGACCTCCAGAATACCAAGGTAGTTCCCATTGAGAGGAGACCCTAACGATTCATTTTTACCCCTAAATGCAAAGCCCCTTTCTGCAAGGAATTTAATGACTGCAACAACTCTTTGTAACACCTGCCTCCAATAGCTGCTCTCTGCCTGAAACTGTTTGAACAGGTCTGCATCAACTGTGGCACCTTTGGCGCGGTTCAAGACTGCTTGCATGCAGGTTATGTGCTCAGCACTTCGCTCATGTTCACCAAATCTTTCTGAGTGTTTCCAATCACAATAGCCTGTCACAAAAGAATGCGTTTTGGGGAAAACAGTTTGCATGCAAAGCAGTAAACATTACCAGTAGAGGGAGAGTACATCAGCCACTCTCTTTGTACTCGTTGTCCATTGGGCAAGTGTGAAGTAAAATGTTCATTGTTTAGGCATCGGGTTTTGCCTCCTAGCCCACTGTTCCTCCCAGAAGCTGGATAATGGCTGTGACGGTTGTGAAATGATTTTGCACCTCTTTGAATAAGAACTTCCTTCATTGACTCAGTGAGGGTCTCAGCCCATTTAGCGGGATCACTAGGTAGAGTTGTCACTGTAGATGGTGTTGAAGAAAGATTCAGCTCATTTTCTATGCTGTCCAGAGGTGCAGTGACCTCACATTCATCCGAGCAACTGGCTACTGCTGAATTGGTTGAATCATAAGCATCAGAAGCATTTGGTTCAGTGTCTACACTTGTAGTGGTCTCAGGATCTTCGGAGCTACATGCTAGCTCAGGTGCATTGCTAACCTTAGCTGAATTTGCAGTAGCATTTATAGAATTGCTTTCAGCAGATGTCTTTGTACTGAAGAAGCTGGAGATATTTGGAACACTCTCAAGTAAAACTGATTGCTTTTTTTTTTTTTCTTGCTGAATTTTTTTTCTAGCTCCTCCACTTAAACGTTTATGATCCATATTTCCCTTCTTTCTTTGCACATTGGCTCTTTGCCTATCACAACAGATAAACCAACTATGTGTGTGTGTGTGTGTGTGTGTGTGTGTGAGTTTGTTTGTGTGTTTATGATCGGTGCTGCTTCCTTCAAGTGTGTGAGGTGATTTAGAAAACTAGCAACCCAGCATCAACACTCCAAAGCAGAGAATAACAGCTTACTAGCATAGACAATTGAGAGCAGAGAATCAACTGATTCGTCTGATAGACAGCAGGAGAGCAGAGTGGTCAGTGATGATCGAATCAAGAAAATGTCTAAATGGCAAGGGAACAGACTGATTTGTATTGAGGAGAAAGAGAGAGAGAGCCAATTACAGTGAAATATATTCCAAAAGAGCCAAGTGACTAGCTGAAGGCAGGGACAAATGCCTTGGAGTGACCAACAAGAGTGCAAAGTACCAAATGGCAAAATGTGGGAAGACCAACAGGCAGATCTGCTTTTACCACTTATCTTCACAACCAAAAAGTCGCTAAATGATGTTTTTAGTCGCTAGCCAGGTATGGCCAAAAGACACGAAATCTAGCGGCAAAGTCGGTCAATCACACTGACAGTGAAACAAATATTTTGAAAAGATAATAATTGTACAACTTTGTGCACTTTTGTCTTCTATCTAAATATTTTCACAAAGGACACCAAAATGTTGCTATCTGCAGGCAGCTTGCTAGCTATGATGGCAGCAACGATGTCTGACAGACAGGAGAGAGTGGTCAGTGACGATCGAATCGAGAAAATGACAAAATGGGTCAAAGACCAAAAAGTTATTAACTGACAGCAGTGACAAATGTCAGACTGTAAACTTTTTCGAAAGAAAAGGACAAAATGGGAAGATGCTGATTGTAACAGCAAAATGGAAAATATAAGAATTTCCAAGTAATGCTCAACTCAAGTGTGTGTGTGTGTGTGTGTGTGCGCGCGTTAAACTTCTTGTTGAATGATTTCAAATTATCTCTGAGTCTGAACTGAGGGAAAGGAAACCAAATTTTGAGCAGTCTCTCACGAGTTCAAAATACCAAATGAGGAGATTCTAAAAGAACAGACCGGTTTATGAAAGACTCGATGGGGGAGGGGCACAGCTAAGAATACTTGAGTGAGATTCTGTGATCCAAATTCGAGATAGAGCTTTTTGATAATGATAATTTGTCAGAGTAAGATTGTGTAATCAAAATTTGAGAATGAGCTTTGTCAATCAATCAAGAATATTTGCATTAAGTTCTGTGATCAAAATTCAGAAACAACCTTTAATAATTGATAAAGAATATGTGAGTGAGGTTGTGTGATCCATCCAATTTGAGAATTAGCTTTGATAATAATGATTGAGAGCCTCTGGCCCTCTGTGGATCATGGCCGCGGGGCCAATTTTGCCTGGCCCCTTGGGGCCTCTGTGGGTCGTGGCCGCGGGGCCAAGTTGGCCTGGCCCCTTGGGGCCTCTGACCCTCTATAGGCCCGTTTACACTACACTTTTTTAACCGAGCCGAGACCAGTCCCAGCTCGGTAACCGAGATAACTCTTGTGTGTAAACGGTCAGCAGACTGAACCAGACCGCGCTAACCATAACCGGACCGCGCTAACTGCAGACCAGTTCATCACCAGGTCTCGGACTGTTTTTTTTTGGCCCGGTTCCCTGAGAACGAGGAGCGCATGAGCAGACCGCGTCATGCCCTTACAGTCAGCTGACTGTCAGCGGGTTTCCCGGCGTGTCTGGCTGCACGTCCCGATTCACACTCCATTCAGACAAATTTCAGACATTCATAATAATACTAGCTTCCTTAACGTGCCACACGGTTTCCAGTGATGACTCTGCTTATGAACCTCAGCGTCTGTTGTTGTTTCCTGCGTCTGTAAATCCTTATTAGACGTTCATTTGTCTTATCCACGTCCCAAAAGCCGACTGTCTAACAATAACATCCTGAATGTTACGGGTGCCGCCATTTTGATTTGCTCGGTCCCGCCTTCAACCCCAGAGAGCGGTAGTACCGCAGATCGCCACTAGGAGGCGAGGAGCAACCAAGGAACCGGGATAACCGAGATAACTCTTGTGTGTAAACGGCTGCATTTATCTCAGTTAACTGGACCAAGCTCGGACCGGTCTCGGCATGGCTCAGTTTTTAGGTGTAGTGTAAACGGGCCTTATGGATCGGGGCCAAGTTGGCCTGACCCCTTAGGACCTCAGGCCCTCTGTGGGTCGCGGCCGCGGGGCCAAGTTGACCTGGCCCCTTGGGGCCTCTTACCCTCTATGGATCGTGGCCGCGGGGCCAAGTTGACCTGGCCCCCTGGGGCCTCTTACCCTCTATGGATCGTGGCCGCGGGGCCAAGTTGACCTGGCCCCCTGGGGCCTCTGACCCTCTATGGATCGTGGCCGCGGGGCCATGTTGGCCTGACCCCTTGGGGCCTCTTACCCTCTATGGATCATGGCCGCGGGGCCATGTTGGCCTGACCCCTTGGGGCCTCTTACCCTCTATGGATCATGGCCGCGGGGCCAAGTTGGCCTGACCCCTTAGGACCTCAGGCCCTCTGTGGGTCGTGGCCGCGGAGCCAAGTTGACCTGGCCCCTTGGGGCCTCTTACCCTCTATGGATCATGGCCGCGGGGCCAAGTTGGCCTGGCCCCCTGGGGCCTCTTACCCTCTATGGATCGTGGCCGCGGGGCCAAGTTGGCCTGGCCCCTTGGGGCCTCTGACCGTCTATGGATCATGGCCGCGGGGCCATGTTGGCCTGACCCCTTGGGGCCTCTTACCCTCTATAGATCATGGCCGCGGGGCCAAGTTGGCCTGACCCCTTAGGACCTCAGGCCCTCTGTGGGTCGTGGCCGCGGAGCCAAGTTGACCTGGCCCCTTGGGGCCTCTTACCCTCTATGGATCATGGCCGCGGGGCCAAGTTGGCCTGGCCCCTTGGGGCCTCTGGCCCCCTGGGCCTGGGCCCGGTAGGCCCGGTCATTAATCCACCTATGGCTGTGGCCGCCCCTTTTCTTCCTGTCTCCCATCACTCATGATGGGATACACCTGTGGAATCAGTCGCTGGCCAGAGGGAGGGAGTAGGAACCGGTGTCTCCTTCAAAAAGCATGCACACAAATATCCACCAAGCATGCGACAAAGCAAAGCTGGAACCACAACATGCACATAAAACAGCCTCCTTCCTACACATTGATCAGTTTGTTCTTCTGGAAACAGGCTTGCAGATCCACAATCTGTCATCAGTGAGCTGCTGAAAAGATGTCAGGACAAAAATATTCATCTGCATTTCATAGACGACGTTGAACATTTATTGGGAATCAAGTGAGACACGACCTGCTGATGTTTGATTCTAATGGATGTTTTAAAGCTAGAAACTGAACCAAAGCATCCAGATAACTTGTTAAACTTCTGCTTTTAAACTCAGTTTTGACTAAATCTAGTAATCCCTGTTTGATGCATGAATCATTTTAATAACTCCTCATTTTAACCCCAACTTTAACCTTAAAATTCAACACATCTAAAATGATTTTCTATCTTTCTGCCTGTCTGCTTGGATGCCAGATGTCGTCTTTCTCAGGTTATAAAGTTATTTATGTAACAGGGAGACGATCTAAGGATCCAGGTTCTGTAGAGCAGCTTCTGGTTCTGGTCCGTCTGAAATGTCCGGACAGGAAAGGAGAAAAAAAGGAAATGATTCATGTTTGAATTTATGATGAAAAGAGAAAATCTCTTTTCCTTCTTCAACGTCCACAGTGGACTTCATGAGGAGCTGCAGGTGAAGGTTTTACCCCCACAGTCCCTAAACAGGATTAAAATCTATGTTCTGACCTCAGCAGAGCAGAGCTGCATGATGAGCCACAGATCCAACAGAACCAGAACCGTTCTGCAGGAAGAACAGAGAAAATCCTCCAAACAAGATCTGAAAGTCTCTGAGCTGCTGCAGAAAGTGTTTCCATGCTCACCAAAGGAGAAGCTGGAGCAGATCAAACTTTATCTTTACTCACTTTTAGATTTTACCTGCAGAAAGAAGGAAATAAAAAAAGATTTGATTTAAAATCATGAAGAAAAGCTTCATCCTCTGATTGAAGAAACCATCATTTACTCACTGAGCTGTTTGCAGCAACAGATAAAATGACCAGAGCTGCCCAAACATTTGCAGAAAACATCTAAAATATCCTGAAAAACCTCCAGAAACTGCATCACAATGAAGCAAACATGCAGCCTGAAAACTTTAGAGTTGAGATTTATTTCAGATTTCTTGGTTACAGGCTGAAAATGAACCAGAGAGAAAAAAGATCAACTTTGCAGTTTCATCAGATTCAGATCAAAACTACATGGAGCCACTAAATGCAGCTTAGTTTTCATTTCATCCTCATTGGTCCACAGAGACAAACAATATCAGACACTAAATGACAGACATGATCAGATAAACAGAATCAACATCTCTAAACTCAGAGTTCATCATCAGGATCCAGTCAGAGTCTCTTTAAACTCAAACTGCTGCAGCTTCAACCTCTGGATCATCAGGACAGCTCAGCTTCTCTCCTCTACTAAGATCATCAGATCCTCCTCCTCCTGCAGAGAGAAGAAGGAGCAACAGAGGAGATCAGTGAGTGTTTCCAGCCTCTGGAAGCTGAACATGAACATCTCATCTGTTTGTGAAACATCAGCTGACTAAGAAACATGGAGGCTGTCCCTGAACACATCTGGATGAAACTAGTGAGAGAAGGACACATGTCCAGATGTGCTGAGTGGACTTCAGCAGAGCTTCTGCTCTGTAGAAAGACCACATGGTGACTAAATGTAATGATGGGCTGTGAAATCAGTGATTTGCAGGCTGCAGTCAGACTGATCTCAGAGCTGTGACTAAGATGAAACTGATCAGCTGTTTCCTGTTGAAATGAGAGAACAAAGAGTCTGAGATCAGATCTGATGCTCCACAGCTTGATGAATGAGGACCACTGTCTCTAGACATGGTGGAAGGCTGTCAGCTGGAATCCAGCTGCATTTCCTGGAGACATGAACACAACAACAACAGTCATCTTCACATGGACACAAAGACAGGAACACAACAAGCTGCTGGCTCCTCTGATTGGCTGATTGTTGTCTTTGTGTCCAATCAGGAAGCCTGTCACCATTCTCCTCCCACTGAGAAGCTGCAGCTTTACTGGAAACACTGGATCTTTGCTTTGGTACCAACTGGGTTCAGAACAGTTCTGCTGACAGCAGCTGGACTCACTCCAGCCATCTACTTACACAGATTTCAGTTTGTAGTCTGGACTCTTTACAAGATCCTGCAGCTGCTGAACATCTGACTCCTTCAGGTTGTTGTAGATCAGGTCCAGTTCTGTCAGATGGGACGGGTTGGACTTCAGCGCCAAACACAGGGAATCACAGCTGATCTTTGACAACCTGCAGTTGTTTAATCTGAGTAAAGAATAAAAGATGTGAGCTGAAGCCACCAGGATGCAGGTTCTAACAGTCCAACAGAACCAGTTAAAGAACTCTCATTATTCAATTCAATTCAATTCAATTTTATTTATATAGCGCCAAATCATGAAACATGTCATCTCAAGGCACTTTACAAAGTCAAGTTCAATCATATTATACAGATTGGGTCAGATTATACAGATTGGTCAAAAATTTCCTATATAAGGAAACCAGTTGATTGCATTAAAGTCCCGACAAGCAGCATTCACTCCTGGGGAACCGTAGAGCCACAGGAAGAGTCATCTGCATTGTACATGGCTTTGCTGCAATCCCTCATACTGAGCAAGCATGAAGCGACAGTGGGAAGAAAAACCACCCATTAACGGGAAAAAAAAACCTCCGGCAGAACCGGGCTCAGTATGAACGGTCATCTGCCTCGACCGACTGGGGTTACAGAAGACAGAACAGAGACACAACAAGAGAAACAAAAAAGCACAGAAGCACACATTGATCTAGTAATCTGTTCTACATTAGATGGTAGTAGCGGGTGATCCGTCTTCTCTGGATGATGTCACAGTTAACAGAACGCCAGACCAGGTGTACCTACTATGAAGAGAAAAGAGAGAGAACAGAAAGTTAAAGCAGAAATGACAACACATAATGCATAATTGAAGAACAGTAGAACTCAATATAGTGAGAAAATTAGGTCCTGATATACTCCAGTAACCTAAGCCTATAGCAGTAAAACTATAAAGGTAACTGAGAGTAACATGAGTCACTAGTTATAATTTTTGTCAAAAAGAAAAGTTTTAAGCCTAGTCTTAAAAGTAGACAGGGTGTCTGCCTCACGGACCAAAACTGGGAGTTGGTTCCACAGGAGAGGAGCCTGATAGCTAAAGGATCTGCCTCCCATTCTACTTTTAGAGACTCTAGGAACCACCAGCAGACCTGCGGTCTGAGAGCGAAGTGCTCTGTTAGGAACATACGGGGTAATCAGAGCTCTCATATATGATGGAGTTTGATTATGAAGGGCTTTATACGTTAGAAGAAGAATTTTAAATTCTATTCTTGATTTAACAGGAAGCCAATGAAGGGAAGCTAAAATTGGAGAAATATGATCCCTCTTGTTGATTTTCATCAGAACTCTTGCTGCAGCATTTTGGATCAGCTGAAGGCTTTGAACTGCATTTTGTGGAATTTCTGATAGTAAAGAATTACAATAGTCCAGCCTTGAAGTAACAAATGCATGGACTAGTTTTTCAGCATCACTCCTGGACAGAATTTTTCTAATTTTGGCGATATTCCGGAGGTGAAAAAAGGAAACTCTGGAAACCTGTTTAATATGGGATTTAAATGACATGTCTTGGTCAAAAATAACACCAAGATTTTTTACTTTATTACCAGAGGCCAGGTTAATGCCACCCAGATTAAGTGATTGGTTAAGAAGTTTATTTTTTGAGGACTCTGGCCCAAAGATTAAAACTTCGGTCTTGTCAGAATTTAGATGCAGGAAATTTAAAGTCATCCAGCTTTTGATGTCATCAAGACATGACTGCAGTCGAAGTAATTGATTGGATTCATCAGGATTTATGGATAAATATAGCTGAGTATCATCAGCATAACAGTGGAAATTAATCCCATGCTGTCTGATAATTTTGCCTATCGGAAGCATATATATAGTAAAGAGAATTGGTCCAAGGACTGAACCCTGTGGTACTCCACAGGTGACCCTAGAGTTTGAGGAAGATTTATTATTAACATGAACAAATTGGAATCTGTCTGACAGATAAGATTTAAACCAGCCTAATGCTTTCCCCTTAATCCCTACAGTATGTTCAAGTCTTTGTAGGAGAATATTGTGATCAACTGTATCAAACGCAGCACTGAGATCTAACAGGACAAGTATAGACACAAGTCCATTATCTGAGGCCATGAGAATATCATTAGTGACCTTCACCAGAGCTGTTTCAGTGCTATGATGAGCTCTGAAGCCTGACTGAAACTCCTCAAGTAGGTCATTACTTTGTAAATGTTCACAAAGTTGATTAGCAACTACTTTCTCAAGAATTTTAGATAAGAAAAGAAGATTAGATATAGGTCTGTAATTTACTAACTCATCTTGATCAAGAGAAGGTTTCTTAAGTAAAGGTTTAATAACAGCTACTTTCAAAACCTGTGGGACATATCCATTTACTAAGGATAGATTAATCATGTCTAAAATAGTGCCACTGATCAAAGGGAATATGTCCTTAAACAACTTGGTTGGGATTGGGTCTAACATACAGGTAGAAGGTTTAGATGAAGCTAAAATTTTAGATAGCTCAGAAAGCTCTACTGCTTCTAAACAGTTCAAACACTGCGCAGATTCTAAAGATTCCTCCAATGCTGCCTCACTTACTGAGGACGAGGTAATCAGGTTTGGGAGGATGCCAATTATTTTATTTTTAATGGCATCAATTTTATTTATGAAGAATCCCATAAAATCATTACTACTGAGAGCTAAGGGAATGGATGGATCAACAGAGCTGTGGCTCTGGGTAAGTTTGGCAACTGTACTGAAGAGAAATCTAGGATTATTTTTATTCTCTTCAATTAATGATGAAAAATATGCTGCTTTAACTCTGCGGAGGGTCTTGTTATACAACAATAGTGAGCGTGACGTCAGCTGAAAACCCCCTATTGAGGAAACGCTTTCAGGGATCAAATATTTCCTGGCCAATAATGAGGACTGGCCAATATCCTTGTTGTCATTAATATTAATGACAACAAGCTGCTGCTTCAATAAAGACCTGCTGACTTCAGCTCTTCAACAATCAACAATATCAGAACTTTCAACATTAAAACATGTTTAGCAGTTTTTACAGTCCTGGGGTCTCATTTATAAAACTTTGTGTGGAATCTGTACTAAAAGTGTACGGCCAGAAAAAGAAAAAGTATGGCAAAAAATATTGAGATTTATAAAACCATGCACTCACACACCAGCAGCCATTTTCATTTATAGATCACAGCTGTACCTGTACATTTGGTACCAGGTTCTGGCTCAGGTTCTGCCCTCTACACGCCCAGATTCAACCAGAAACGGTCGATGCAAAGCACCTCATGAATGTTAATGTGTATAAAATGTGTCAGCTGATCATTTTTTCATCATGGTGACGTGGCAGCCACAGAGAAAAAGCAAAGAAACGTTGGGAAAATTTCCCAGAGAGGCGTTTATTAAATGTGGAAATCAGAGGTAAAAGCTCAGATGTTGTTCACATTAAAACAAGTTGTTAATAAGCCGTTAAAATAAGTTGTTAAAAAGTAAACAACGCTGTGCTCCGTGTTTAAATTCCCCTGTGGCTGTGGGTTCAGATCCACATTCAGAGGAGAGAGGTTCCCCCTCCATTATTACCCCCCCCCCCCCCCCCCCCCCAAAAAAAGGTGATGACTGCCTGGGTGTGAGCAGAAAGCCTCCTTCTCTGCTCTCTGGGGGTTGGAGAGCTGCCTTTCAGCTCCTCAGAGGGAGGTGGAGCCACTTTCCCCTGTGGGTAACAGCACAATGCATGCTGGGAGTCAGAAGCAGGATATTGGCCAGTCCTCATTATTGGCCAGGAAATATTTGATCCCTGAAAGCGTTTCCTCAATAGGGGGTTTTCAGCTGACGTCACGCTCACGTGACTACTCAGCGCGTCCGCCATATTGGGTGGCAGTCGTTTCGCACCGTTGACCTGCATTGTATGACGCCTTAGGCAGTATTGGAAGTGAACAATGGGGAAAACGTGTTTAATGGTTGGTTGCACGGCCCGTGGAGGTGGAGATCAACGCTTTCTATCGCCTACCAGCCGTAATAGTGAATCAGTGTGAAAAAACAAAACAGCTCTCTGAACAACGCCGTCACCTATGGCTGACACGGATATCCAGGTCCGATTTGGACGGTGTTAAGCTGGAATACGCCAGAGTCTGCGGTGCTCACTTTGTCACAGGTAAATTAACTGTTAAGTATTTAAAACATGTAAGAAGAATATATTAATAATAGGGCTTGGGCGTTATGACTTATTACTTTCCGCGGCTGCCATGTTGACTGCCTCCGCCGCCTCTACTGCCTATTACTACCGCCTACTGTACTCCCTCTCTCAGCCGTGTTTTAATTTGATTAATTTCACCTTAACTTGATTTCAATCATGGTAAACCGTTACTGTATTGTGGGCTGTAACAGCGCAACACATGATTGCCATAGGAAAAACATAGAAACAGATTAATTTTCCACCGCTTTCCTGCCTGGAGGCGCAACCACGGAGAACAACTGTTAGTGATAACAAAGAGTCGTCGGCCCGCTTGGATCGCGGCTGTAAGTCGACCGAACATAACTTTCCACAGTATCCCGATGTCAATGAGAGTGTGTTCTAAACGTTTGAAACACATAGCAGCAAGTTAAAAGTACATTACATGCGTGAGTGGTTGTTAGCACTGACGGTTAGCATGTGCCAGAGCCCGTCTGAGCACAGCTTACCTTTGAACGAGTTGCTGTGTTCCCACTGTTTGCTGGCTTTATGATCTGCAGCTCCTACCGGCGCCTACCGGCGTAAATACGGTAAATACAACTTAATTTTGCACTGGTCATTGTTCTGCTTAAATAATTAAAGCCGCGAGCGGCGTCGATCGGCCTTGCAGCCAAGCGCCTTCGCGCACCGCCGGCCGCCGGCCGTCAGCCACCGCAGAAGCATGCGACACATTTGCGTCGGATTGTTTACATTTTTACCATCTTATTAAAACTCACCCGTCCACGTATGATGGCGATTTCCTTGATGTACATAACCAGATGTGAACTGGTTGTGAGCCTCTAGACCCTTGTAAGCTCTCATTTCCTCAAGAGTGTGCAGAGGGTTTTCACCCAACATCAGGTAATGCATCTGGATTACGGCTAAACAAGGCACCGTGGAGGGCATACGGGTCCATATGGTCGATCACGGAACATTTCCTCAGATATACGTCCTTATCTGGTCGCTCTAGCCCGCTGGCGTACTTATCCATTTGCGATACGATAATACGTGTACGACAACTAGAGATAAGGAAGTGAACCACCCAATATGGCGGACCGGAAGTTGGCCAGTGACGTCAGTGAAAACCCCCTATTCTCCATCTGCACGGTCTTCCAGCAGTGCCAATGCATCCAGCGAGCAGCATTACGCACGAGTGTGTTTGACTGTTTCCAGCAATTAAAGTGATTGCTGCTCACCTCGTCACAATAATCTGTGGAACACGTCACCCTGGTGATCATTGGAGAGAGGAATGTGAACGTAGAAAACCAGAGAAAATGTTTGCAGACTTTTATTTAAGATTTAAGATGGCTTATGGACATTTTTATTTATTTGAAATGTCCCAGATGTATTTAAGAGTCACCAGGACAAGAATGAATAATACTGCGGTTTTGAATGCTTCTGATCAGGATGATCTATGATTAAAGTCTGATATGGAGTGAAATGAACGTCTGAGAGGAATCCTCATGCAGGTTGACTGTAATTCACCACTTCACCATCTGCGTCACCAATTTCCCCGTCTCCAAAATGAGCGTACGCCTGGGTCAGAGTTGGCATGAGGACCACACATTTTCCCCTCAAGTTCATTTTTATAGAACTTTTGATGGAAAGTGGCGTACGCACATTTCAGCTCCATTTTGTGTGTATCAAGCTTTCTAAATGACAGCCCCGCTGACTTCAGCTCTTCAACTCTGTCAGCTCCACCAGCAGCTCCATCAATACAAACTCAGGTTCTGCAGCCAAATTATTCAAGTTTCACAGAAAACAAACAAGTCAGCAGCAATTGTGGAGGAAATATGAACAAATGGAGATTAATGCAGATAAATGAACTATTTTAATTGTTCCACAGCCATAAAAACATGATGTCATGGAGAATATTTAATGTAAAACTGACTTTAGGAGCTGAAAGCCCAGAACCAGAACCTGGTACTGTGACATGTTGTGTCTGAGTGTTTTAGTCAGTAAAATCCTTCCAGAGCTTCTAAAAGTGCTGAAGCATCAATCAGGGATTATATATTTGTTCCTGTCAGACAGATTCCAGGAGCTGAAATTCACTTTTCTAAACTGGCTTGAATCCCCTCTGACCCGCTTCACATGAGGGGGATTTATACACACTGAGAGACAACATTAAAAACTGGCTCCAAGTCCAGGAACAAACTCTAAAGCTATAGCTCTGAAGCTATAAATAGATAAAAAAAAAACTTCAAATAAATTAAACATCAGTATTTTTCATTTTATTTTATCTACCACTTTCTCAGTTCTGGAAAAAAGTTTCAACCCTAAAATGAAATTCAGCTCATTGTTTCATGTTTTCTGCTGATTATTTAATAAATCCTGACAGGAAGTTGGAAACAGAAAGAAACTTTAAGTGGAGCAAAGCAGTGAAGAAGAAAGCAGACTTTACCATGAAGATCCTCAGTGTGGATCAGTAGAATATCAGCCAGATGTCTGCAGTTTAGTGTCAACACAACTTTCACATCACAAATATCAGAACTAAAACATGGAGTCTGACCTCAATATCTGTAGTTTGCAGAGGGGAGTCTGGAGAAAACCACAGAGCTCCTTCACTCCAGCATCTTTCAGGTTGTTCCAGCTCAGGTCCAGTTCTGTCAGATGGGAGGGGTTGGACTTCAGAGCCAATCCCACAGAAGAACAGCTGATCTCTGACAAACTGCAGTAACTCAATCTGAATAAAGAATAAAAGATGTGAGCTGAAGCAAACAGGATGCAGGTTAAAACTGAAATATGAAGAAATAATTATTAAAATGTAGAAAATTTATTTCCCTGAATGTAAAAGTCCCAGAAACATGATGAACTGATGTCTGATATTTGATCCAGTAGAACTGATTTAAAGAGTTAAACCCAGCAGAACCAGAACATGTTATCATGACGTGTTGTTAGAATATTTCAGTCGGGCCTTCAGTGGTTCTGAGCTGGAACCAAACTGGACTTTAATAAGCAAAGTGTGACATCAGAGCTGTTAATTAATGCTGCTGTGATTGAATGGAAGCAGCTCATTTTCACAGTGACAGTAACCTTCTATTGAGGGGAACTGAGGGATTTATCTGAAGGATCAACAGCTGCAATAATTACACTTCACTCATTTCTAAACACATGAATACATGACTGAGAACAGAAGCGCTTCTACCTGTTCTACTGTCACACAGGATGCATCACAAACACAACCAGTCTGATATCAATGTTATCAGCAAAGAAAGCAGAACAAATTCCCAAAAAACATCAGATTTCTTCATCCAACCATCCAAGCTGAGATTTAACTGGAGGCCAACAGTTCAGAGCTCAATGTTGCTTCAGTCCAGAAGGTGGAGCCCAGAACAAATGGACCTTTTCCAGTTTTTACTCTCCAGAACATCTGGACCACATTCAGACTCTTCAGGAAAAATGCTGCTTATTTTTTCCTGGACTTTCCTGCTTGTGTCTCTGACTCCTTTATTGTCGGCTATATTAGATGATGCTGGATTCATGGTGAGGATATTTACAGAGAGTCTGCAGTCATTTCAACAAGTCCTCCCATTGTTTAGATCCTGGCTCACTGAAAATGGCTCCTAGAAAGTAGAGCTGAACAATATCAGGAGAACATGGCTGTACAACGAGCAGACAGGACCCACCGAACTCTGCTTAGGAACATTTTTACTCCAACTTCCCAGAAACCCCTACACTAAAGTCCCTTAAATGAAAGTTGCGTCATGGGCGTTCCATTTTTTTCGGGTCACGTGATCTCATGCGGCCATTTTGGGTCTAGGCTCAGCTAAGCTCAGCGCGTTTACAACACTGCAAGCGACCGATTTCTTTTATTTTTATTTAATTTTTTCTGATTATTTCGAGTATTTCTTTATTTCGAAAATAAGCCACCATGCCAGGGTGTTGTGCCCACGGCTGCAGCAACAGCACTGATAAAGGGACGCGGATGTTCCGTTTTCCAAGCGATGAAGAGCAGCGTTTATTGTGGATCAACGAGTCGCTTGGACCAAGAGACGAACAAAACTTGGAGACCTACAACAAACTCTCGCTTGTGTGAGGTATGTGGGCTTTTTTTTCTGAAGTCAGGGTTTCCCGCAGCGCTAAGTTTGGCGGCCGCCTCGCCAATATAAAAACAAACAAAAAAAAAAAAAACGCAAAGCTTGTCTCTCCCCGCCAGTCCCCAACCGCTAAGCCGGGCGTACACTGTACGAGTTTTTCAGTGGTGGTACTAATATACATCTCAAACTGTACGATGGAACCGCGGGGTTTAAAAAGTTCACCGCTCACGATCTGTACAGCGCGGCGCTCGGACGCGACCGGACTGCGTGCCCCCTGTGGGACCGCTCGCTGTGGTGGCAGAGGCAGGCGAGCGACGGTGGGTGACAGGGACCCAGAGCAGGGGGTCGAGCCCAGCTCACGCACCGCACCGGCGGCCGGCGGCACGGCAGGTCGCCCGGCCCGCCCCGCGAGCGGAGGCGTGCCGAAACAGGCGGCCAGCGCGTCGCGCGGACCGGAGCGCTTGCCCTCCCCCCGCCCCGCGGGCCGACATCCGGGCCCCGAGGGTCCCGGGCCGGGCGGAGGTCGCTTTGGGGATGCCTGCTCCCCTCCCTCCCTTGGCGGGGAGGGAGAGGAGGGGAGGGCGCTCCCTCGTAGCTCTGCTTGAACAGCAGGATGCGCTCACGAAAACCTCACGACAGCCGACTGAATTTCAAACATGTTTGATTTTCACCGACCGTCCGATTTTTTTATGTGAAATTTTCTTCTGGACTTCTTGCTTTATTTCATTGTGCTGTAGCATAATGTGTGTCTGATTTTTGTCCTATGGGACCAATTCTGGACTTCAAGACAGGAAAAGAGAAGTATACAGTTCACTTAAAAATGTCTCTCTCAAGTCTTATTAAAATGTAATATCAGCTTTTCTGGATGCCTAGTAGGTGATCATCAACACTCAGTTGTGTTTTATTCAGAAAAACCTGCCTGAAGGGTATTAGAAGGTGCGAAACGCGCATAACATAACAGTGTTAAAGCGCCTGCCTGTGGCAAGTTTAGACCCAAAATGGCGCCACTCGCTGAGTTGGCGCAACTTTCATTTAAGGGACTTTACCCTACACCACTCCCTTATCTGTCATGGTGGTTCATCTGGACCTTTTCTCTCCACGGTTCTGACCTCCTCAACCCTCTTTCTCCTAGAAATCCATCATCCTGCCTGTCTGGGTCATCTTGGGGTTCTGGGACCTCCTGTAGTTTGGCTGCTGGGCCGAACCAACAAACTCCAGCTAGAAGCTCCTTCTAACAGCTCCAACACTGAACATCTCTAGCTGGGCAGTCTTTCCATGAAGCTTTCTGCTTTCAGCCACATCCACCACACTCTTTTCCTCCCAGCTTCTCTGGCTTTGGTCCCGTTCTGACTGCTGCCGGGTCTGGCTCTTTATTTTTCTCATCTTGGTCCTTCTGGCGTCCATGTTGGATCTGCTCCCCTCTGCAGTGCTGCTGAGCAGAACTGTTTATGGTTCTTCTCAGTTTCCCTCTGCTGGACTTTTTCTTTGGCCTTTGTGAGCGTTAACTCAGAGTCCATTGGTACCGGTTCAGACAGCTTTATGTCCTTTTATCCCAGCTACAGTTCTGGCCCGTATGAGTTCTTCTTCCAGTTCTCCAGAACCACAGTTTGCTGCCAGTTTGTGTCCAGCTGTAATAAATGGTTCTGCTCTCTCTCCATCTTGGTGACGTCTGGAACTGAACTGGGCTCTTTTAAAGATGATGGAGGATTTCCCCACATAGTGCTGCTCAAACACAGCTTTTCCAGCTCCAGCCATCTTTTCTCTGCTCTAGTCAAAGGTCCAACAGCTAAAATGTCATCTGCAGCTTCTCCCACAGCAAACAGGAGTGAAATAACTTGATCTTCCTCACATTTCTCATCTAGAGCTGCTGCAGTCTGAAACCTCTCCAATCTTCTGGCCCACCTCGCCCGTTCTGCAGGACAGGAGAAGTCCAACGGTTCTGGAGGGGTTACTTGTACTGCCGTCTCCATCTTTGTTCTTCTATCCCTGGTTTCCTCACCTTCAGGATGTAAACCTCTGGATGTGTTGTCTCTCGGTACCTCTCCCTCAGCCCACATGGGCCCGTCAGGACCACATCCTAGCAACACCAGCAGCTATAGTGAGGTGGTCAGCTTAGCGCTGGCTTTCAGTAGTGATGGTCTGCTTGAAGCTGAAGCTCTGGAGCATTTGTCAGAAACAGCAACACAGTCCTTCAGAAGAACTTTGTTGGGGCTTGATTCATGGGGCCGGGTCATGGGTCAATGAAGTCCAAAGCTTCATTTGGGACGTCATTGATCTGGTGGTTCAGCACCTGCTTCATGGCTTTCAGCAGAAGTCCATCATGTGTAACAGCCGCTCCATGTAGCTCTATAATGAACCAGCAGGTTAAATAGGGATGTAGTACTATGGACCGGGCCCTGGAACCTTTAATCATGGCTCAGCGTACCACCTATTCACAGGAGATACTACTTGTTATTTATTTAGATTTCTCCTCAATAATTACTGTTTAGTTTAATGCTGCTGCCTCCACTTAGCAGCAATTTATCAATTTATAAACCTTAGATAACCTACGAAGAATTAAACTTTAGTCCATTTTAATCTGATGTTAGAAACACTCCCATGAAATAGAAAATAAAGTAATTTATAACTGGAAAACAAAACAGAGATCCAGGAAATAAGTCTAGATGAATGTTTTAGTAAAACAAGAATAATTAAATAAAAATAATTCTAATTACACCAAATGTAATCTCAGCAGAGTCACAATAGTTTCTAACAATATTCACCTCTCAGGTTTATCAGGTCAAACTGCTCTCAGTCCAAAACATCACTTATCAGGTCAGATAATATTGACTAAATACGGATAATTGAAGCCAGAATAAAGCGCTGCAGGCCTGAGTCGTTGCTTGGGTTTGTTGTGGCTAAAAACAAACATCCAGTTCACTTGCTGAGCAAACCAACTAAAATCAAGTGAACTTGTTAGGTTCATGGAGCCCAAATCCTTTAGAGTTTGGACTGGATGGAAGGCTGGATGGGGGATCCCTTTAATGTGCAGCTGGTCCACATGAGGAGGCAGGTGAGGGCAAAGGTCAACCCTCAAGGTCGTCCAGGGCAGCAACATGTGAAGCCAAAGCAGCTGAATAACCAACGTCTGCTCTTCCAGCGGGTCCAAAGATTGGCTCCTGGTCCACTCTGGACATCAACAGCTCTTAGCTCCTATTCAGTTATTTACAAAACTCATTTTCTTCTCATATCGAGTCAGTAAGAGTTTAACTGGACAATAATGTTGGAAATTATTCAATATACAGTAAAACCAGCTGCTACTGCATTTAAATACATGCTAATAGTGCTTAGCATTGCTAACTTCGGCTCAAAGCATCATTCTGAAGCAGCAGAAAACACAAAGACTTTTATCTTCAGTTTGCTTCTTAAAGTCTGTTACTTGTCTGTAACTTTGCATTAACCTCAGTAGTAGACAGCTTTAATCTCTCATCGTTGTAATTCTGCTCCACACCGGGCCCTCTGGCTTGTCTGCTCATGCCTGTGCATATTCTCAATCATCAGAGTCATGGCAACTACAGCAGGATTAAATCCAAGGTTAGCAGACTTTCACTCAGTTTCTGAGAAAACGTTTCAACACCTGGTCCAGGAGTCTTTGACAATCCTGGAGGCTCTCAGTTGAGCAACGTGGAGTTTAGGAGTTGCTGTTTTTAGGCAATAAATCCTGGCAGAAAGTTGGAAACAGAAACTTTAACTGGAGCAAAGCAGTGAAGAAGAAAGCAGACTTTACCATGAAGATCCTCAGTGTGGATCAGTAGAATATCAGCCAGATGTCTGCAGTTTAGTGTCAACACAACTTTCACATCACAGATATCAGAATTAAAACATGGAGTCTGACCTCAATATCTGTAGTTTGCAGAGGGGAGTCTGGAGAAAACCACAGAGCTCCTTCACTCCAGCATCTTTCAGGTCGTTTCTGCTCAGGTCCAGTTCTGTCAGATGGGAGGGGTTGGACTTCAAAGCCAAAACCACAGAAGAACAGCTGATCTCTGACAAACTGCAGCTCTCCAATCTGAATAAAGAATAAAAGATGTGAGCTGAAGCCACCAGGATGCAGGTTAAAACTGAAATATGAACAAATAATTATTAAAATGTAGAAAATGAATTTCCCTGAATGTAAAAGTCCCAGAAACATGATGAACTGATGTCTGATATTTGATCCAGTAGAACTGATTTAAAGAGTTAAACCCAGCAGAACCAGAACATGTTATCATGACGTGTGAAGGTCCAGATCAAGGTGTGTTCCTCAGCAGTGACGGCTGGTGATGAAGATGTTCTGGGGTTAGGGTTGGGGGGGCACTAGAGGTTGGAGATTACCACACAACAATAAACTCTACTTGAACATAAATCCATCCATGATCACTTGCTGCTGCTGGATATTTAAGTCTGATCGCTCTGGCGTCTGTTTAAAATGCTGCTGTCTTCTAGTCTGGGTCAGGGTTCTGGTAGAACAGTGGTTCTCAGACCCATAATGTTCTAAACATGGATCATTTAACAGAGGTTCAGCTCAGATTGTTCTGAATTTATCTTCAACCTAAACCAGCAGCCTGCATGGAGGCTTTTCTCTAAGGAAACATGGCGTCTGTTTAAAGTTCTGCTCATTCAGTCCCTGATCACTGAACATTGGTCTGATGTTCTGCTGCTGGGCTCAGATGTTCTCCATCATACTGGGTCAGTTGTTCTCAGTGGGTCTCTGTGTGTCTGGTGGGTCATTCTGAGAACTAAAACCTACCATGAGGAGACTTTCTCCACCTCTGGCCCTCAGCTGTGGATCAGCCTTCCTGAAGACCTGAGGGCAGCTCAGAGGTTTAAATAAATAATAATCATCTGGATTTTTTATTCCATCTTTCAATAAAGTTTTTACTGTTGACCCCCTGAAAGGTCAAGGAACAGGAGCTAGGAGCTCTTAGTAGAACGTTGCCCATGCAGCCTTGATCTGACCAACCAGATCAGCCATTTTTTGTCATATCAAACACACCCATCCTGTCTTTGAGCAGCTCACCCTTTCTCACAAACACCATATATGAACACAAACACCTGCTTGATTGGGATATTGCTGCAGTGAGAATTACTCTGTTTTTTTTCTACAGATTGCCTTTTATATTTAATTTCAACTGAAAGTTTCTAGTTTAATCATCAGAGTTTATTGATTGAAGTATTTCGGAAAGACTTTTATGCCAATGTTCTACATCAGTCCAAAACATTTTTAAGTATAAACTATGGTTAGTAGGGCTGGGCGATATAGAAAAAAAGCTTATGGATTAAAAAAAATGCATATTGATCGATATCGATAATTATTGAAAATATTTAAAACCATATTTTATGTGCAGCTCTGCGTGGACATTTTATGATATTGCTAAATGATTTGATTTAAATAAAGAACACAAACACAGAATTCCAATTAAATCTTTATTTAACCAACTTTGGTTGGTTAAATAAAGAGTGGCAGGTTTTTCAGCTGCAGAGAACAGCAGCATATCCATCACTATGAAGCACGTTACTGCAAGTGTTATGTCCTTATGCCGCTTGGACGCTTTGTCATTTTATCACAAAGAAGGGAGCCCAGTTTAGCTGCTGTACCTGCTTCGTTTTGGAAGAACTTCCAGAAAATTCCGACGACGCGGAGCCGCGCGGAGCCGCACAGCTCGCGCTGCTGCGGGTGTGAGCGGCTTACGTGATAAATACTGGTGGGTTGCGTTACCAGACTCTGCTTTTACCGGTTCCTTGCAAGTTTTACAAATCACTGTGGTTTATTTCTATCAGGCTGGCGAACTAGTAAAGCCTCGTTTTGGGACAATTTCCTCCGCCGCTACTTGCTGCGACATATTCACGTGTTATGTGTTGTGGTTTGAGAGGGCGGCGCTTAGTGACGGCGTGCCGACTGTAGCAAGGAAGTAAAACTGTCTATCGAAGTTTTTATCCACCCTATTTTTTCCTATTGCGCCACACGTCTATCAATCGATAGATATTGTTATTGAATTATCGCCCAGCCCTAATGGTTAGTAAATATAATATGAATATTCTGAGATTCTGAAATCAGGAAAGAATTTATTTACATGATAAAAGTGTTTCAAAATTGTATTCAAGCACAGACAGTTATTTATAAAAACAAGTATTAAAGCATGAGTGAATGATGTTACTTGGATAAATAAAGAAAACTAACCTCAGGATGTTAACTCTGCAGACTGAACTCTTCAGTATCTCACACAGATGCTTCATTCCAGAGTCTTTCACTCCTTCAATCTCTCTTATCTCCACTTCAGTCAGATGAGAGGGGTTAGACTTCAGAATTGAGGCTACAACTTCAAATTCAGTCTCTGAGAGTTTGCAGCCATTAAGTCTGTGATTAGGGAAAAATAAAGTAGTTCTTATTAAACCAGAAAACATGATAAACAAAGACTAAAATAGGATGACTGAACAGTGATGACATCATCTGATCTTCCCATCAGTGTCTGTGTTTGACACGACAAAATGAGTCTCTTTATTCTCTTCAGAGGGCTGTTTGACAAAACCAAGATAACAGATTAAGCCAGGATTTTCCAGATATCCTGGCTAAATTAAGCCTAGACTCGGTTTCCCAAAAGCAGTAACATCAGTTACCATGGTGATTTATTCTCTCAGCTAGCATGCTCCAGACCAGGCTAACAGCCAGGCTTAGTTAATCCTGATGCCTTCTCTGTTCAGTCAGCGGTCACACTGATCAGAAACCAGTGAGTTTTGTCTATGATTCTGTTTTATTATCTGTGTGTTTTGGTATTTTTTATCAGCCTGCATTAAAATACCACTGATACACACTGGCATTCAGTCAAGTACTATTATTATTTGAACACTTGTTTCAAGGTGGATGAACATGTCTGTTCTCAGGACCTTCAGATTACTTCACTGTGATATACACTGGACCCCAGTGGTAACTTTATCAGACGTGATGATTTAAAGAACAAGCTTGGGCCTCTGATAGGAAATACAGGTGCTGGTTATATAATTAGAATATCATGAAAATGTTTTTTTTTTTTATTATAATAATAATTGTAATCCCCTGGAGGCCCAGGGGGAGAACCAGGACACTCTGGAGGGACGATGTCTCTCTGCTGGGAACGCCTTGGGATTCCCCTGGAGGAGCTGGCCCAAGTGGCTGGAGAGAGGGACGTCTGTCACAGTGGGTAACAATGTTTGAAAAACTCCTTGTTTTTCACCCATTTTCCCCATTCTCTAGCTCTTTCTCCGCCTCAAGCTTCTTTTCTGAACATAGTAAAAACTTACGGCTTTGCGATCAACCGGAAGCAGTTCAGTGTGTTTGGCTCTGCTGCTGAATCAGTTATATCTGATATAATATATCTGACGACATTTTTTTTATGAACGTTTTATTTTATTTTTTAGAAAAAAAATTAGGCATTTAAAGCTACTGATAATCACATTTAATGACTTTTAATGCCATTTAAGGCCTTAATTTGAAAAAAATCATTTAATGACTTTTAATACTTTTTAATGACCCGTGGAAACCCTGTGTTTATTCCTTTGAATTTCAATGATTATAACAAATGAAAACCCCAAATGTTGGTCAACTGACAAGTATGAACATGAAAACTGTGGTCATGTACAGCACTGAATAATTAGTTGGGGCTCCTTTTGCCTGGATTACTGCAGCAATGCAGCAAGGCAATGAGCGCTGCTCAGGTGTTATGAGAGCTCAGGTTGCTCTGATTCTATTCTAATTCTCTGCGATACTCAATCTGGGGTTTTAAATAGTAATCGGTGATAATAATTAAAATTTAAAGAAATAAACACTTGAAATATGCCTGTCTGTGTGTAATGAAAGAATATAATATACAAGTTTTACTTTTTGAATTGAATTAGTGGGGGGGGGGGGGGGGATTACTTTTTCATAATATTCTAATTATATGAACAGCTCAATCAAGTTTCATCTTCTTAGCCTCAGCTGAAGTTCTCCAGTCTCAACCTGTAAGGTAGCTACAGATGTCCTAAAAGCTCCACAGCATACACAGACATTCAGATTGTTCTTTATTAAGCTTAATTAAGTGGCTTTCAGCTGCTGACATTAATTTTATACAACCAGAATCCAGGGTTGGTCTCAGAGCCTGATAAATCCCCATCAATTATCTTCTCACAGACCCCCAATCCTGTCCAGATAGACATTTAAACACATTATTTACTTTTTTACATTTATTTTAACTGACTCTATATTCTGATTCCATGTAAGATACTTTACAAGCTCCTATGTCCAGCTGAGTTAGTGAACAGCAGCCTAGAGTTCATTAGCCAGCTTGTTAGCATCGGCTAGCTGCTATGCTAAGCTAGCGGTAAAACACAGTCCAAAAAGCTTTGAGTAGAAACTTCTCTGTCTTCTACCTCAGACTTAAGCACACTTACTCACTGTGGATTATCGTGGGGACAAACCACGGCACAAATTACTGTTTATAGTCCAAAAACAAGCCAGTTTAACATGGAGATGTTGGCTTATGGCCGCTGAACCGGATCTCTGCGGCTTCTCGTGCTGCGCTCTCTGACCCAAACTCCTGATACATTCAATGACCGCCTCTGTGTAGGAAATTACACTTCTCACATGAACCATTATTAAAATGAAATACAACTATGCAAATAGATGTTTAAACACATTATAAACACATTTTAAAGATGAACACTTTTAATAAAGCAATAATTTAACAATTTTAAACTATTTCTTGTGTTTATGAATTTAGTTGTTTAATTCATGTTTAAATAAATAGCTTCTTGTTTATTTCATGGACTTTTTACTGCATCTCTTATTTATCCGGGTTACACCGGTCTGTTTCAGTCAGTCTAATTCAGCTTTTTAAAATATTTGGCACAGTTTGAAATATAAAAGTTTATGCTTTTGTTATTTTTTTAGATGTCTGAGTTTAAAATGAATCCCTGTGAGACTGAATGCGTGTAAACAGAGAGGCAGAGGACAAAATGATTCTTCAGAAGGAAAGAGTCTACTTGTTGCTGTGTCCACAATCTTTAAATTATTTTAATTCCAGTTACTAAACCATCTCAACTAGAAAACATGTTTAGCTTTTGTTCTGTCAGATTGAAATGGTTAATTTAGTTTGATTTATAGATTATTTTACAGACATCAGAGATGGCAGCATAAATCGGGTTATTAAGAGTGCAGAAAACTGAGAGTGAAGATGAGTAATGATTTTATATTTTTCAGTTAAAAACACGAGGCTGCCTTCAATGATTTCCTGATGTTACACAGGACCACCAACGTAACAAGGTGCCATTTTCTGTCCTCCAAAATAAGAGCTTAATCAAAATGTTTGAACAAAGTTGCTATTTAATGCAGGACAGTAAACTAATTTGTTTTATATTATTTTAGCATTTTATAAGGCTGGTTATTTTTCTTTGCAGATCCTGACATGAAGGAAGCATGCTTTCTAACAGACTTGCCTCTTTCTCTAGAATATCTGTGGCATTTGGGAGCTCGCAGAAGGAAGCACCGGACCTTGTTTGGAAAAGCTTCTCAGTTTTCTGGACCAGACTGAAGGCCTCATGTGATGCTCAAAATTTTGTCAACATTTCCAGCCTTTTATTTGGTCTTTTGCTTGGTGATGGATATAAATGTTATTGTGGCCCACTCCAAAAGCCCCACATAGCTAGATTTGGACTCACCAATTAATGACAATAAATTGTAAGCCACCACTTCCATCTCGTTGTGCTTCCTGCCGACATAAAGACACATGCATGTGTTGCTGCTCTCCTCTATGCCCAGGCAATGTCACATCCAAAAAGCTTCCCTGTTCCCAGGTGCAGCTCCACACATTTCCTCCAGAGTTAAGACACCTGGTTCCAGCTTAATGTGTTAAAGTCTTCTTTGCTGGTTTCTGATGTCATGGAGAGGAAGACTCGTGTTCTGAAGAAGCTTGCAGCCTGTTGAGCGCGCTGAAAAATATATTATTTGTTTTTCTATGTGCATTTGCTCGATCTAATCTATATGCCAGTGGCTTTCACCTGATTTTTGGTAAAATATGACCCAATTTATTGTCCATAGTCAAAACATTCTTTTGTAGGAGTGGATAAATTATTCTTTGTTAAGTTCTCCTATGATTATTTCACGTGATTTTTTTTTTTTTTGCTTTTTAATTCCTCCCTCAGCTTTTTTCACATCAGGTCCCTGCTTTGTATAATGAAATACCTTAAATAATAAAATGTTTGGTTATTTGTTTTTGCACAATGGACACGTCTATTTTATCACCTCATACAGTTTTAACTAGAAACAGTTATTTAAATTAATATTTTCATGAATTAATAATATATAATAAATGCACAATAAACTGGGTTATACATACATGCAGTCCACATTTGAAAATTAGCAATACAATAGTTGTGTCTTCCCCAGAGAGTACTTCATCCCGGGTCATCAGTCAAAACATCTACAGCCCCATATTTTCCTCAAGTTATTTAAATCATTTTTTAAATAATTTAGTTCAGCTCTATCATTTAGCTCCTTTTCCATCTGATACCAGATAAAACAGACTGACATCTGTTAAACCTGGGTTTAAGGAAATATAGGAGTAAGTCCTGAAATTAGTGATAAACAACAAGGTCTTCTATTGTTCATGGTGTGTCCACCAGAGGGCGCATTGACAGCATAAATGGTTTCAGCTTTTTCAAGTTTAATAAACAATTTTCTAATACAATATATTTTTTGTGCAAAATAATTACAGTTGTTATAAAATTAACCGTATTGTGTTTGTGCATGCCCAAAGGAGCTGATGGTACGGATCGTGCTACTGGTGCAGATCAGGTTGTGACAATCACTCTTCCTTCTCTTCATCTTCATCTTCACCCGGAGGTGTTGTTGTGCTGCTTGCTGGCAGCCTTCCGTCGCCATTAAAACGGAGCTCCATTAATAACTTCTCATTTCTTTGGGTACCGTCTGAATTTTCTTGTCCACTAGGAAACATAACAAATGTCCACCTCCATGCTGGGCCACAGTATTGATCTGAGAGCTTCCATATAGCGCTTTGGGTGGTCAGCATGACTAGAAAAGCACTATATAAGTTCAGTGGAATTCTGGCATAATGTTATGCAAAATGTGATTCCACCCCTTAGCCAATCAGAGACAGTCAGGCTTCTGAAAAGACGCCTCCAAGTCGACTCGCTGCGATTGGAATCCCAGAGAAGAAGGCACTAGAAATGGTTACAGTTCTATTGAACCATTACTAGTGGGAAGGCCGGAAATGCGACCTAAAATGGCCTAAAATGGAAAGTAAAAAAAACTTTGCAAAACTGCAAAAAATAATAAATGTTAAATTTTTTGTTTAAATTGACACTTGTGTAACATTTGTTAGTGTCATTCTTATCATGTAAATGGAAGAAGAAAAAGCAATATTGGCTTCAAGAATCGGCCAAAAAAATAAATAATCAGCCCCCTTATCTGGTATCGGTTTACCTGATGTCAGAATAATCTGGATCGGCCTTAAAAACTTGTATCGGTCAACCTCTACTATATTCCATCTTTTTAATTTTCCCCGCACCCACTTCTATTCCTCAAACTCACTTCCTGAAACATCACTTTCCTCTAAGTCCAATTGTCACTTTTTGAGTTGTACCACCTTTTTTCACTTTTTTATTCACTTCTATCAAAGTCTGCACTCATCCCCTTAGCTGAGAGTTCAGAATGATCAATTATTCATTTACATCTCCAATTACAGAGACAATAGAGCAATCATGATTGCTTCACCTTTGCAGCACATTTTTACCCTAAATGTTTCAAACTATGTTTAAAACAGGTCAGTCGTCCACTGCTGGAAAGTTAACAGTGCAGCTCAAAGCAACTATAACATCAGAAATATTCTGCTTTCTGCAGAAAGCAGAATATTCTGCTCCACAGCTATAATCCTCAGAATGCTGAGGATTATAGCTGTGGAGAGAGGGAGATGAGCGGCTGAGATCTCGCGAGAGCTGTGAGCTGTGCGTAAGTAAAATGGCGGCATACATGTAGTTCAAAATTAAATCCACTCAGGTAAGTAATAACCAATAACTGAAAATTAAAAGTAAAGTTTAAACATTAACAATTGTCTCATTTTCACGAGGGAACAAACTGGAAGAAGAGACCTTGACGAGCCTGGAGAGCTACCTGGACGAGTGTTTTGACAACATCGTGATGGGGAAGAAAAAAAATCCCGCAGCCACAAACACACCTTCACTCAAACGAACCCGGTCTAGCTCTACCGGTGCCTCAACTTCCACTCTATCTCCCGACAGGAGCTACAGCGACGTCCTGGAGTCCATCGACAAAAAGCTTACCAGCCTGGACGCTCGCCTCGCCTTGGTAGAGGTGCTCCACAAAGAGTTCCAGGCTTTGAGGGAAGCGGTCGAATTTAGCCAAGCCCAGCTAGCTTCTGTTGCCGCGGAGAACGACGCGCTGAGAGGGAAAGTCACGGAGCTTACCGAGGGGTTGACGCGGCTGACCGGCGAAAATAAGAAGATGAAAGAATCCATTCTGGACATACAGTCGCGAAGTATGAGAGACAACCTCGTCTTTGCAGGCATCCCGGAGCGCCAAGAAGAGGACCCTGAGTTTGCTATACGTGAGTTTCTCCAGCAGAAGCTGAAAATCCCGGCGGATCAGGTAAAAAACATCACCTTCCATCGCGTTCACCGGCTCGGAGGTAAGAAACCCGATAAAATCCGCCCTCGTCCGATTGTAGCCAAATTTGAGCATTATAAACAAAAAGTGTTTGTTAAAAGCTATGGCCGCGAATTGAGAGGAACGGATTTCAGTGTTAATGACCAGTTTCCTAAGGAAATCCTAGACCGTAGGCGAGTGTTATTTCCAATCAGGAAAAAATACATTAATGATGGCGTCAGAGCTAACGTTGCAGTTGACAAACTTTATATCAATGGTCAGTTGTTCAGGGATCAGAAGATCACTCCTTGGCTTTATTAGATGCACAAAGGGTGGATTTATAGCTTGTCACGCTTGAAAAGAAAAAAAAAAGTGTTTGGAACACGGTGATAAAAAATAAATAAACGCACAGCTCAAGAGGACGCTTGCACGGTATGGTTGCTAGTCACGGTTGGGTACACGAGGCATGGGTGATGGTTATTTCTCTTTCATCTTTTCTCACTCTTTGCACTTTCTTAATTCTCTGTCTTTCTTTATATTATTCATCTGCTCCTCTCCTGCTGACCAGGAAATCACAAGCACGTCAGATGATGCTACCTGGGTCTTTGTATAACTATTCTTCTGAAGACATGCACTTTTCAACTTCTCACTTTCACCTATGATGAATGTAAAGTTTGTGTCATGGAATGTGCATGGAGCAGGCACCAGGGAAAAACAGCTAAAGATCTCTAACCAGCTTACAAGATTAAAGGCAGATGTTGTCTTATTGCAAGAAACCCATAAATCAGATACAACTGTAAGTGATCTTAACTCACCTGAGTTCCCTGATGTGTTTGCTGCCTGCTATAACTCTAGACAGAGAGGAGTAGCAATTTTAATCCACAAAAACGTTAGTTTTAAAATATTAGATAAAATTATTGATCCCGAAGGTAGATTCATATTAATTAAAATATCTATTCATAACCAGAAGTTATGTATTGTTAGTGTATATGGTCCAAATGTTGATGAACCCTCATTCTTCCACAAACTCTTCCATGCACTTTCAAAACACGGGGATTGTTCTCTAATTATTGGGGGTGACCTCAACTTTGGTCTAAATGAGGAAATAGACAGGCTGAATACAACAGGGTCTCAGCGTAGTTGGCAGTCATTAAATATAGTCAAACAATACATGAGTGATTTTGGTCTTTGCGATGCATGGCGTTCTCTTCATCCTAATAGTAAGCAATATACTTTTTTTTCAAATGTTCACCACTCTTATTCTCGTTTGGACTATTTCTTAATCAGCAGTTCGCTGCTGTCGGACGTTTCAGATGCTGTAATTCATCCTATCGCTATTAGTGATCATGCTCCTGTTACTTTAACCCTAACAAATAAAAAAATAACCCCACAAAACAAGAGCTGGAGATTTAATACATCGTTGCTTAAAGATGAAGATTTTAATAAATTTTTCAAAGAAGAGTGGGCTTCATACTTAGAACACAATGATCTGCCAGGCACTTCAGCATCTATACTTTGGGAAGCAGGGAAAGCAGTGATGAGAGGTAAAATAATTTCATTCTCATCTCACAAAAAGAAGTTGGAAAACAAGAAGATTCAGGAATTAGAAGAAAAACTTAAGTTACTAGAAACTTCCCTGGAAGAGGGAAAGTTGGGAAAAATCCGTAAAATAAAACTAGAATTAAACCAGTATATTGAAAAGCAAAACAAATTTCTAATAGAAAAACTTCGATTAGAAAATTTTGAACATGGCAATAAGTCAGGAAGCTTCTTAGCTAATCAGTTAAAAATAAATAAAGAGAAAACGACTATATTTGCAGTTACAGATTCCAATGGGAATACATTACATGATCCAGAATGTATAAATAACACCTTCCGTGATTTCTACAAAACTTTATACACATCACAGATAAATCCATCAGACAATGTCATCAAGCAGTTTCTGGATAAAATTACACTTCCTAAACTATCAGATAACCAAAGAACGACACTGGACTCACCGCTGACAACAGTTGAAGTTCAGGAAGCTTTAACAAGCATGCCCAATAAAAAGGCTCCAGGTCCAGACGGATTCCCTACTGAGTTTTATAAGGAGTTCTGGAGTATTCTGGCACCAACGTTTCACAGAATGTTGCAAGAAATTCAGGAAAATGGCAGATTTCCAGCTAATATGAACTCTGCCACCATCAGTCTTCTGCTTAAGCCAGGCAAAGATCCTATGTTGCCCACCAGCTATCGTCCCATATCCTTAATCAACGTGGATATTAAAATAATATGTAAAGCTTTTGCAAAACGATTAGATAAAGTCACTCCTTTCATAATCCACCCAGACCAAACTGGTTTTATCAGAGGAAGGCAGTCATCCACAAATACACGCAGATTACTTAATTTAATAGATTATTCCTACAGTACAAATAATAAAACTATTATAATGTCTTTAGATGCAGAAAAAGCATTTGATAGAGTAAACTGGAATTTTTTATTCGCTACTCTGCATAAATTTGGTTTTGGCAATTTTTTTATAAATTGGTTAAAAATTTTATACAGCTCTCCTACAGCCTGTGTCAGGACAAATAATCAAACATCTTCCAGCTTTTGTCTCCAGAGGGGCACTAGGCAAGGATGCCCACTTTCCCCCTCACTTTTTGCCATTTTTATTGAACCTCTAGCAGCAACAATTAGACAAACAAAGGTTATTAAAGGTATAAAATGCATGAATATAGAGCATAAGATTAGTCTTTATGCTGATGATGTATTACTCTATCTTCAGCACTCAAACTCTTCCCTTTCTCAAGTAATTAGATTACTAGAATCCTTCTCAAAGGTTTCTGATTACTCTATAAACTGGTCTAAATCTACGGTACTGCCAATTAATTGCTCTTTCCAAAACCCCCTAGATTTACATTTGCGCTCAGGAAACATCACATATTTGGGTATCACTGTGTCGTCTAAACTTGCAGATTTAGTAAAATCTAATCACATCCCACTTTTAAAAAAGATAGAAGATGACCTGGATAGATGGAAATCGCTTCCAATTTCACTCATGGGTAGAGTAGCTTCGATTAAAATGATGGTCTTACCTAGAATTAATTACTTATTTTCAATGATCCCCAATAAACCATCATCTGACTGGTTTAAATCTCTAGACTCTTCAATCTCTAAATTTCTTTGGAAAGATAAACCGCCCCGTATCAGCTTAAAGACGCTACAGAAAACTAAAGACAGAGGGGGACTAGATTTGCCTAACTTCCATAAGTACTACTTGGCAAATAGACTACAATATATCACTAAATGGATAAAGCAAAATCCGTTAGACGAGCCCTGGATAGATATAGAACAGAAAATATGCAATAATATCATGATTTCAGATTTGCCGTTTATTAGCTCAAATATAAAACGGCATACATGCTTTAAAAATATCAATATCAGCTCTACTCTGACAGCATGGTGGGAGTTTCTTAAAATGACAAAGTCGTCACTTATCCCATGCAGTCGTACACCCATCTGGAACAACCCTGACATCCTACAAAATAATAATATGATAAACTTTACATACTGGAAGAACAAAGGTATTGAATATCTGGAACATTTACTTGATGGAACCGAGTTCATCAATTTTTCCAAACTAAATATGCAATATGGCATTAGTAAAAATAAATTTTTGGAATATGAACAACTTAAATCTATAATTAGAAAAAAATTTAAGCATATTAAAGGTGGTTTACAAATTCCAAGTAATATATTAGAGTTCCTAGATTTAAACCCCCCCCAAACTACTGTCTAAATCATACAGGACACTGACTAAAATAGATGATTCAATATCTCTTCCTATTACGAAATGGGAAGAGGATCTATCAGTCAACTTTGAACAAGACTTCTGGGCTCAGATATGTCTAAGAACTTTCAAATTGACTAGTAACACCAACTTACAACTAATACAATACAAAATCCTTCACAGAGTACACTACACAGGACAAAGATTATTCAAGATGGGTCTGGCACAATCTAATATCTGTCCACACTGCATAGGCAATCATCCTGATAATTATATTCATGCGTTATGGTTATGCACACCAGTCCAGAGGTTCTGGACACAGATATGTAAGGACTTATCAAAGTGCTTGAGCTGTAAAATTACACCTTCCCCATCAGTTTGCTTGCTTGGTAATTTTGAGGAAAGCCCTCTGGGGAATAAAATAGTTTACATGGTTTTCACTGCACTATGTATCGCAAAGAAAACTATCCTCATGAATTGGAAAAGTAAGGAGAATCTCAGTATCAATCAATATAGAGATCTTTTGTTGGATCATATTAATCTTGAGACAGCATCTGCATCCACATCTGTTCGATCTCTTTGGGCTCCTTTGATTAGCACTATCACTTAGTGGAATGGGGGGCGGTGGGTTGCTTCCTGCAGGGCGCAGTGGCTGGGTGGAGGGGTTCCTGGGACTCTGGGGGCACTTGGAGTGGGGCGCTTGGTGGGTCTGACTCCAGGGTCTGTTGCCCCCATATGGGAGGAGCTTGGGAGGCCTACGGGTGGCCCACAGCACCGCTTGCGGCGCTCTTGGGGAGCTACGCGGGGACGGACGTGGGTTACTGACCTGGTAGCTGTGCTGTCGCTGGGTGGGTCCTGGGTGGGTCTGGGGGCCTGGGGTCCCTGGGGCGCGCCGCCCTCGGGCGGGGGCCCCGGCGGGGCCTCGGGGGTTCCGGTTCCGGGGGGTGTGCCGCTTGGGGTCTGGGCCGGCGTGCGCCCGGGTGTCCGCCCCTGCACGGGGCCTCTGGTGCGCTGGGGGTCCTCAGGGCCTGTTGAGCTGGTAGGGGGGCATGGTCATTAACATCTCAGGGCAGATGCTCTTCCCCTTCTTTGGGTTGGCATTCTGCTAGTGGGGGGAGGGGAGGGAGGGGGAGTAGTGACTTACCCAGCCTGGATGTCTAGTGTCGAATGTATGGTGAGATGTTTGAATGTTAGTGTTGGGGAGGGTTTAAATCTACGGGTGGTGTGGGGGGGGGGGGGGGTTTGGTGGACGTTCTGGTGGGCTTGTGTCCGGCCCCCTGTCCCGGTCCTGGTCCGTGTAGTCTCCCGGTGCGGGTCTCACCTGGGGGGTGGGGTTTGGGATGGCTCGTGCGGGCTGGCTGGCCAGGGTCCCCCATCTTATTAATTTATTTATTTAATTATATATTATTATTATTATTATTATTATTATTAATAATCTTTTTTTTTGGGGGGGGGGGTTAAATACAGTAGGCATGGGGGGTGGGCTGGGGGAGGTAGAGGTGTTGGTCCTGGTGGGTGGTTGGCTGGCGGGCCCTGCGGCCTCTCCCCGGCCCCCGGGCTATGGTGGTGCCGCTGGAGGGGCCCCTTTCTCCGGGTGGGGCTTTCGGGGAGCGGGGGTGCCTATTGGAGTCAGTAGGGGAGCTGGCTCCCTGGGTTGGCTCCCCAGTCCTTTGCTCCCCATCCCCGGACTCCTCCCTCTGCCTGCTCCATCACGCCGCCACACATGTAGGTCCTTGGGGAGAGGGCGTTACTGGAGGTTGCCACCTTTTGGTGACGTCCCTCTCCCCAATTTTATCATGCATTTTAGACACTTTCACTCCAAACATTTTCACAACGCA
This sequence comes from Fundulus heteroclitus, assembly GCF_011125445.2. Classification (NCBI taxonomy): domain Eukaryota; kingdom Metazoa; phylum Chordata; class Actinopteri; order Cyprinodontiformes; family Fundulidae; genus Fundulus; species Fundulus heteroclitus. The sequence goes on along the minus strand of NW_023397088.1, from coordinate 1,002,345 downwards.
CATCCATGTAGGCCACGATATGGGGGGGGTGGGGGGAAGACGTCTGGGGGGGGGGGCTTATGTTGTGTGAGCCTCGCCCCGGGCGGCTCCCTTCACCCCCTCTCGCATTTAGACATTGAGGGTTCTTCTGGGTAGTTGCTTGGAGGGGGGGCGCTGGCACCAGCTCCCTTCCGGAGGGGGGGTGGGCTGTGCCGTGCACCCCCTTCGGTGCTCCCAGTTTTAAACACACCTGAGAACAACATGCAACAACACAACATCTGAGCGGGCGTAGGGAGGATCGGGGGTCTTTTGCACACCCCCGATCTCCGATCGCGGCACGGAGTCTGGGGCCTGGAGGAGGTGCGGGCCACTGGGTACGGGGTCTTGGCGGGGGGCTGTTGCGGCTGGCCAGCGGCTTACCGGATCTGGGGCTGACGCCTCTGCTCTCCCCAGGAAGGGATGGGGGGCAGGGGTGGCTAGGGTAAGGTCGGGGTGGGAGGGGGTTTATTAGGTATATAGTGGGTGATGGGGGGCTCTGGTCGGATGGCCCGTACGGGTCGTGTCGGCCCCCCCTCTTTGGGGGGCCTGGTCCGGGGGGCGCCTGGTCCGGGGGCGGGGCCGGGGGTCGGGCACAGGCAGTCGTATTGTTGAATTGTGGTGACCCCCCCCCCCACTTGGGATTTTTGGATGTGAATGCTATGTGGGAATGTGTGTAAAGCGTCCTTTTTTTAATTTATTTTTTATTTTATTTATTTATTTATTTATTTATTTATTTATTTGGTGTCTGTGTGTGGCGAGTGGGGCACAAGGGAGGGATGGTGTGAATGAGTGTTTTTTTTTTGTTTTTGTTTTTTTTTCCAGGTTTGGGTTCGGTCCGCTCCCTCTCCCAAGATCATCTCAAGTCTCCGCTAGGTGCGGAGCCCATCCCCCCACGTCCTGCCCTCCTCCGCTGCGTTGGCGGGCGCCTTGACCCTCTGGCGCGTTGACGGTCCTCGGGTTTGGGGCGGGTTCCCGGGTGGGCGCCGGCCCATTCCCGGCGGTGGCTTCGCGGGGCCTGGCCCCCCGGGGGGCGGCCGGGGCCCCTGCCGCGGGGGCGGGGCGCCCCTGGGGCCTCTGGCCCCCAGGGCCCATGGCCAGGACCACTTCAGCGCGGCCGGCTGCCGGCGGAGCCCACGGGCTCGTCCCCGCGGCTCTTGAGGGGCGTCGGCATTGCGGTGGCTGGGGGATTTCCTCGGGGTCGTCTCTCCTCTTTCCTCAGGGGGGGGTTGTAGATTTCCTGTGAAGGCCCCTCTCGGGCGCACTGCTTTGGGGGCCCCTTTGGGAGTCCGGGGTTATGGGTCCCCTGACCCCTGCCTCTGTGCTCGGGGAAGGTGGGTCTTCGGTTCTCCACAATCACTATCAAGCCATTTCCTTCTGGATAATTTTCACCTAAACTAGTGCACTCTCACAATCTCCCACAGGTGCTGGGTCCCAGGTATTAAATGTTCACTTATATACAGAAAGGCTATAATTTATTTACTTTCTTTTACTTTTTTTTTTAGGTATCACATTACACATGTCAGCTTAAATAATAATACATATGATTTAGCAATGGTATCAAGGTGTTACACGATTGTATCTGTTGCTTTATGTCTGTTGGTTGTGCTGTTCTTTTTGTGTCTCTTTCCAGGTGATGGAGCAGACAGAGGAAGTTTTATCATTCTCTTCCTTTTATCTCTTCTTTCTTTCACCTCTTCTTTCTCTTTTTTTTTCTCTTCTTGTTTTTCTTTTACTCTCCTACTTTCCCATTGTAGTGTCCATATAATTTGAAATTCTCCCTGCAGGAATCACAATAAAGCTATTTACACGCACAAATCAAGCGGAGCATTATGGCGAAAGCTGTTTGCTCCACTTGTGAAAGTAAAATCTGTCGAGCTCTATTTGGCATTAAGATATCAATTTTTATTGCCACATTGCTAGACAGGACACTGGGAAAAAAAAAAAAAAAAAAAAAAAAAAAAAGAAAAAGAAATATTCTGCTTAATACCTTTCCTGTCTGACAAAGGTCTATCAACAGTTTTTGCTATCATAATAAATCTTCATAGTTTATTTTTCTTCCATAGTTTGTTGTTGTTGATGATGTTTTGCTTGTTCAGCTTGTTCCAATCTCTGTCCTGTAAATTATTCTCGGACATGGAGAAAATTGATAAATAGATAAACGATCAGATAAACAATGATGGACGCTTTTCAGGTAATTCTTCAGGTTTTTGTTGGATGAATTGAGACTAAAGTATCATCAGTGTTACCATGGTGACCAAATAAGTCTGATTAAAACCAGATGTTTTGTCTAGATTATTGTTTAGCTTGTTTACTGTTTTAGTTTATCCTGTTATTTATTAAGTTTTAGTCTTAGCTTTATCTTCTGTTTTAGGTTTGTACTTCAGGGTTGTTTCTGTTCTTATTAAATCTGGGGTAGTTTCTGTTCCTGTCCACTTGTCCTGTCAGCTTTTTAGTTCTCCCCTCCTTGATCACTTCCACCTGGTTTTGGTTCATTAGTCCCTCCGTGCTCACCTGTCCGCCCGCCTATTCATACCTGCCTCAGTTCTCTGCACTTTGCCAGAACGTCTTTTCTCAAGCCAAGGGTAAGAGCCTCCCAGCTTTCCATTTATTCTGTGTCCCTGCCTGTTTGCCCGTTTATTGCCCGACCTGTCTCTCCCTTCTGTCTCTGAGCCTCACTGATCCTGTTTGGTCCTGTCTACCCGTCTGGAACCTGCCCTGTCTGTCTCTGGAGCCTGGAACCTGGTTACTCTGGATTGTGTGCCTTGGACTCTGTTCTGACCGGTGTACCTCCCTTCCCTGTTGTGTCTGCTTATCATCATTTAACCAGCCCGGTCGAGTTTGGACTCAGTTTTTTCCCCCTGTTTTTTCCCCTTTCAAGTCTGTAAAATAAAACTGTTTTTGAGCGCAGCTCCGAGTCTGGCTGAATGTTGGGTTCACTCAAAGGAAATTCATTACACATAATGCTTGTTTTTTGTTTTACTCTGTCATCATTCGATAGCACAATGAGCATTATTTCCACATTAATATGGAACATTAATTTGATTTAATGGTGTTATGTATAACTTTAGGGTTAAGCCATCAAGTGACCGATCGCTACAACGCCACCTAACTTCCAGGAGGAATGATTGCATTAATAAAATCAAGTGTCCTAAAGATTGATTTCTACTGAGCAAATCATTCTTTAAAATGTTATCTTATCTAATAATGTTGTTTAATTCAGGATTTGCATTGTGCATGAATTGAAACAGATATCAAATGTTGACAACTTCTTGAAGAGAAGTTGTCACTCTATTCTATGTCTATGCAGAGATTGCTGTTAAAAGATCGCCAGTGCTCCAATAATTCCTTTCAACTATTTGTTATATCAGCTGTTTGGGCTGATATTCACTGGACAATACTTAACAGACCGAGAGTTATTTATTAAACATTAAATAAATTAAAACAGTGGGTAATGGCAAACAATTTTATGCTTCACTTTGGTCATTTCAGTATGTTTTATTGTAAAGCACTTTGGTCCTCGTTATTATTCATGCAAAGGGTTATATAAATCACTGATGAATATAAATATTATAAAGCTCTTATGTTGCTATAATAATGTCATAACTTCTCTCCACAGACGTGATCAACTCTGGAGATCTGAAAGCTGCAGAGCAGTGAGATCAGCAGAGAGTGAAGCCTTGTTCCCTCCTTTAACTCAGCCAAGGTCACTGATGTCAAACCTGTGATGGTTTCTAACATCACTTCCCTCACTCCACATGAAATGATCCACTGTGGGGACCCCAGATGTAGGAGACCAGAACAGGATGGAGCAGGTAGATTAGACAAAAGAGATGCAGAAAGAGGAGCAGGTTGAAGGTGGCTTGAGGAGGAAGCTGTGGAAGGTGGAAGAGGGAAGAATGCAATAATGAAGGATGAAGAACATTAAACTGGGAGGATGAAGAGATGTGAGGAGAACAAATGAGTAGAGATAATGTGAGGATGAATGGATTAGAGAGGAAGGAAGCAAGGAAATAATGAACGTCCTGCAGAGGACAGAGAGATAAAATGTTTGTAGTTAAAGACCCAAAAACATCCAGAAGCAACTTGAATAATGAAGAATAAACAGGATGACAATAATGCTGAATCAGCATCACTAAATGAAGACATCTGGACTCACCGAGCCTTTCTGCAGTTCCTCACAGCTGGAATCAGTCTCAGTCGTCCTGCTGATGTTGTGTTGTACTTCTCCAGGTCCAACTCATCCAGAACCTCCTCCGACATCTGCAGCATGTAGGCCAGAGCTGAGCACTGGATCATAGAAAGCTCCTTCTTTGATATTTTCTCTGATTTCAGGAACTTTTGGATCTCCTGATAAACTGAGAGGTCCTTCATCTCCACCAGACAGTGGAAGATGTTAATTTGTCTGTCAGGAGAGATTTTATCAGTGTTCATCTCCTTTAGATTGTCGATCACTTCCTGGATGGTTTCTGGACTGTTCTCTGTCTGACCCAGCAGGCCTCCTAAGAGTCTCTGGTTGGACTCCACAGAGAGGCCATGAAGGAAGCGAGCAAACAGATCCAGGTGGCCATTTTTACTTCTGAGGGATTTATCCATGATTCTCTTCAGGAAGCCCTTCAGAGAGTAATTGTAGTAGTATCCCCCCAGGAACTTCTCCATCACCTCTGTGTTCCTGCTGGTGAAGCAGTGGAACATGTAGACTGCAGCCAGAAACTCCTGAATGCTCAGATGAACAAAGCAGTAGACTGCTTTCTGGAACATCACGCTCTCTCTCTTGAAGATCTCTGTACAAACTCCTGAGTACACCGAGGCCTCTGTGACATCCAGACCACACTGCTCCAGGTCTTCTTGGTAGAACATGATGTTTCCTTTCTCCAGATGTTCAAACGCCAGCCTCCCCAGCTTCAGGAGAACTTCCCTGTCAGCCTCCATCAGCTCCTGTGGACTCCTCCCATGTCCTTCATGGTACTTGTTCTTCTTCCACCTTTTCCAGACCAGCTGGAAGCGTGTATTCATCTTCTTCTGACTCCTCCCATGTCCTTCATGGTACTTGTTGTTCTTCCTCCTGGTCTGGACCAGCAGGAAGTGAGAGTACATGTCAGTCATGGTCTTGGGCAGCTCTCCTCTCTGCTCTGTGGTCAACATGTTCTCCAGAACCGTAGCAGTGATCCAGCAGAAGACTGGGATTCCACACATGATGTGGAGGCTCCTGGAGGTCTTGATGTGGGAGATGATTCTGCTGGACAGCTCTTCATCACTGAACCTCCTCCTGAAGTACTCCTCCTTCTGGGCGTCGGTGAAGCCTCGTACCTCTGTTACCCTGGCAACAGATGAAGGAGGGATCTGATTGGCCGCTGCAGGTCTGGAGGTGATCCAGACCAGAGCCGAGGGAAGCAGGTTCCCCTTGATGAGGTTTGTCAGCAGAACGTCGACTGATGACTTCTGTGTGACGTCAGAAACAAGCCGACTGTGGTTGAAGTCCAGAGAAAGTCTGCTTTCATCCAGGCCGTCAAAGATGAAGAGAAGTTTGTGGGCAGCCAGCTGCTCTGCTGGGAGCTTCTGGAGGGTTGGATGGAAAACATGGAGCAGCGTGAGAAGACTGTGCTGCTCACCTCTGATCAGGTTCAGCTCCCTGAACGACAGCAGAACCACCACACGGACATCTTGGTTCTCCAAGCCCTCGGCCCAGTCCAGAGTGAACTTCTGCACTGAGAAGGTTTTTCCAACACCAGCGACGCCGTTGGTCAGAACCACTCTGATGGCTCCATGTTGGTCAGGTAAGGCTTTAAAGATGTCGTGGCACCTGATTGGAGAGTCATGGAGGTTCTGGATCCTGGAAGCTCTCTCCAGCTGCTTCACCTCATGTTGGGTATTAACCTCTTCACTCTGTCCCTCTGTGATGTAGAGATCAGTGTAGATCCTGTTGAGGAGGGTTCTACTTCCTGGTTCATCACTTCCTTCAGTCACACGTTCACATCTCCTCCTCAGACTGATCTTATGTTCCTCTAGAACCTCCTGCAGACCAACATCTGCTGGAACAGAGAAGAAAAGACAACTGAAGGAAAAACCTGATTTAGTGATGAAGTTGGAGCAGAAACATCTGGAACATCAGGAGGTGTTATCATTAGAAGGTCCCTTCGTTCACATGATGTGATGCTAAACAATGGGATCCGTCCTTAGAAGCAGAACCTTGTTAGATGGTCAGACAGCAGAGTTCTGCCTCTGCTTTGTGGCCAGTATCTGTTCACTGTCAGGATCTGATTCACAAAGCAGATCAGATGAAGAAATGCTGACAGAAACATGCAGCAGCTTTCAGCAACATGAACTCTTTAGCATCAGGTCACCATTGTCCTCATTTCTCTGTTTCTATCTGACCTTCTCCCACAAACACAGCAGCTACAGAAGAGGCAGAGAGACAGAAAATGTTTCCTGGCAGCATTTTCAGCCTTAATGAAGGAAATCTGGAGGAAATGCTCTAATCTGCCAGAGAAACAGCTCATTGGATCAGGTAGTGTTCACATTTCAGATGCTTTTCTCACTCAGAGACTGGATTGGATGTTGTTAAAGAATAATTACAGATTAGAAATGACATGGGACTGATTTGGCCCTTTAGAAGTAAACAGCAGATAGAAATATTCCATGTTTCTACAAATATATCTCCTGTAATCTGAGATCTATTGTCAGAGTAAATAAAGGTTTCTGTCTCTCAGACTTTCCTTCCCTCTTTCTGTAAAGCAGCAGTGCAGCAGGTTGTTTTCTCCACCTTTTTGTTTCCATCAAAATGAGCCGCAGCTTTAAGGAGATGTTCAGTTTTAATGCATTTAGCACAAAGGGCTGAAAACAGAACCACTTCAAAGCAAACCCAATAGGTTGTTGGGTTGAACACAGACGTTACATTTACAGCAGCTGGAAATCCAGAGATTCAGGGGAAATAATTGATCACAGAAAGACTTTTAAACAATTTAATTCCCAAATCCCAACTAAAGACGTGGAATTAGTTCAACAGAGACGATAGAAGAAAGTTCTGATTGGAGATGTTCAGTCTCACCTGGAGCACAGCTGCTCTGATTGGCTGCCAGCAGTCCAGCTCCTGTTCTGAAGAAGTAAAACATGTAATCACGCCCCTTCTCCTTCCTTTAGATCTTAACATAAATAATCCTCCAAATTCTAGATTTACTTATGAGTTTATAAACCTCTAAAGTCAATATTTTAACAAATTAATCAACATGCATCTAAACACATATTTACATCCCAACAATTATACCTACAGCCAACGTGACCCAGACTATTGTACATGTGTGTATAACCAGGCCAATGAATACTACTGGTTTATTGACTAACAGCTTGTGATATCTCAGCAGAGTCACATCTATCAGTCAGAAACTGTTTTCTTACTCTGAGTCTGAGGGTCCAGCTTCTTCACTGAAGTCTGGATTGTAATCTTTGGACTGGTCACTCCTCATAGACGGACAGCTGGATCCTGGAGGTTCTGCTCTCTGTCTGTGGTTCTGACCTCTGAAACACCAACATGTTGTTATTCAGATCACATCAATCAGTGAGAAACTCTGTGATAAAAACCAGAGAAGAAGCTCTGAACACAAACTGCTGCAGAGAAGCAGAAGGTTTAAAGATCCAGAGTGAAACATTCAGACGGTTCTGTTGGACCAAACTGAACATTATCTTAATAACCGGGTTCTACTGGTCTGGATCACATGGGTCCAACCAACACCTGCAGAACAGCAGGCTCATGTCACAGTTTAATGGAGCTGATGAGATCAGATTTATATTAATTATTCTACAAAGTACTTCTATAGTATACACTACTAATACTACAAAGCCCAGAAAGTTCTGGACACGGTCCGATTGATCACATCTAGTCTGAGAAGGTGGAGAGCAGAGGATCTGGTCCCTGATACCAGAACTAAAGCTGTTGATCTGGTCTGAGGAGCTGATGTGGCCGTCATTAAAGAACAGAACACATGAACGGACCATGAAACAGAACCTTAGAACAAGAACAAAGCAGCAGCAAATGTTGCTCTGGTCAGAAAAAGTTCCCAGTAGGAGTTCATACTGGACCTGATATTTGTCCCTAAAAACAGCGTCAGCAGGAATTATTACTGGTCTCAGCTGACAGCTCTGATGGCCCATGGATAAAAACTATGTTTCATCCAGGAGGTTCTGGCTTTCATGGACCGGTACTGCTGGTCTGAAGGCACCAGTCTGAACAGTGATGAGCTGGGTGGGAGGAGTCTTTGAGGATGTTTGTGGCTCTTCTGATGCATCTGGACTTGGTAACCTCCTGATGCATCAGCAGAACCACAAGCTGAACAAGGTCCAAACCAGAGAGACGCTGAAGATCAACCAGTTAATGTTCTAGATATTATATCTCTGTGGAGTCACATGGATCAGTTAGAAACCGGGTTCTTACTCTGAGGGTCCAGGTTCTTTACTGAAGTCTGGAGGTCTATTTCTGGACCAGTCACTCATCATAGATGGACAGCTGGATCCTGGAGGTTCTGCTCTGTCCTCCTTTAGATCACAATCCTCCATCTTCTGGACTTCAGTCAGCCTGAGAGAGAAACCAGAACCAGTCAGTTCCCAGTGGTTCAGGTCCAGTCAGTGTCTGTAAAGCAGAAAGCTGATTCCCATCATGTGTGTAGAGGACCAGAGGAACCTGAGTTCAGCAGGTACCATCTGGGTCTGGATTGTCCTCTCCTTCACTACTTCATGCACCTCCTGATGTCTGCTGGCTGATCTCCTCAGAACCATCTGGAGAAGTTCTGGTTTATTTAGAAAATGAAGCTAAAACTGAGAGTGAAACCTTTTCAGGTCTAAACTGGAATCATGTTCCAGGTCTGTAGAAACATCCAGAGTGAGGTCAGATGTAGTGAATGAAGGAGGGAACATTTCCTCTGAAGTTCTGATGTGTTGGTTCTGAACACAGCGGCCCACTCACATGTTGGAGCCGGCTCCTGTTAGAGAGCCTTCAGTTAAAGCAGCGCTTCTGAAACCTTTCAGGTCCAGACCTCCTTTAGAGGAAGATGTTCTGCTGAGAGTCATATTTAGTCTGAGAAGCAGAAAACGTTCCTTTTAGCTGAAGCTCAGAGAGAACTGATCTGTTTCAATGTTTCTCTCCTAGATGAAGCTGCTGCTGCCATTACCGGTCCATAATTTCTGTAACATAGAAAGTACTCCTGGTGATGGTTTACTTTACAAAGTGTGTCTGAACGCACCATGAATCTTTCCTAACTCTAACACTAAATGAGTTGGGACAGAATGTATCTGATGCATATTTGCATTTTTATGCAGATGACACATTTATTGCACTGGATCCACTCCTACTCATGTCATGAAACCTTTGCAGAAAGCCTTTGTCACTATCCAATGTTGTTTAATGAATTTGAAACTTGTTCTTAATACAGATAAAACTAAATTGATGTATTTTTCCAGATCCAGGGAGCTTCAAAAGATCCCGTGTCAGTGTTCTCTTCTGGAGGAAAGGAAACAGAGCTGATTTACACATATAATAATCTGGGCATCTTGATTTATGATTCCCTCACTTTTAAACCCCATGCAGAAAATCTAAATAAGTCTAAAGTATAGTTGGGGTTTTATTTCTAAAGAAGTTGAGTTTTCCTTATGCTGCTGAAAAGCAGCTTCTCACTTCAACTTCTATGTCTGTGTTGGAAGATGTAAATCTTCTGTACATGATTGCTTAGCCACGATGTCTTAAGATGCTTGACTTTGTCTATCTCTCCTCTCTGAGGTTCATCACAAACTGCTAAATGTCAACACACCATTGTGATTTATATCCACAGGTGGGATGGCCAGGTTTAGCAGCTCCAAGGAATTCCCATTGGTTAGCTTTTATTTACCAGGTGTTACCTGGACTTCTGCCTGTATCTGTACTGCAATGGCACTGAGAAATGTTAACTCATATAATGTTTTTCATTCACACAGTTTGTTGCTTCTTTCTGTCCCTTTAGCTCAGACTGAATTGAGGAAGAGGGTTTTAGTTCACTCAGTGTCCTCCTCATTGAACTTGCTTAAAAAAAACATTGAACTAAACTGAACTTATCTTATTGAGTGTTTTTTACTTCTAAACTTAAACTTCTTCTGGCTGATTTGATAACATGCCTGTTTTCATAGTCTTTGTTTTTTTGACCGTGTAACTTTTTGTGTGTCTGTTTGTTTCTGCCTCTTAGCGGTGTTTTTAGTCTCACTGGGACAATATTCTAGTTAACTAAATAATTATGCCCAACGACATCACAAAATTTAACAATTTGATAATCAATTTGTATGGTGGTTTGCAGGCAAAGTTTAACATCTATTCTTACCCATTTCATCGTCCTCATTTGTGTCAAACCGTGAACTCGTTTTATTGAAAAAGCTGCCATTTTATAAGCAGCGGCTGTTTTCAGAGCTTTCCTCTTTTTAATTCTAGCCTTTTCCACGCTGCCCTTGTTCTTTCCACTCCATTGACCAAGAGCGATGACGTGTTACGTCAGCGTGCGTCAGAAAACAGCGTAACGGACGTGATCCACTAGGTGTCATGACTGAATAGGCTTATTCGCAAAGCCTTTGTGTGACGTCACAAAGCATGCCTGCGCGCTGACTGGTTGGCAAAACATGGCGGATAGTGTAAAGAGGAGCAACTCGAGTGAATATCTTATGCCTTTCTCCGTGTATGCGAACTCCACACCTTCTGATGCGAAAGAGAGATATAAGATAAAGTTATTGTACAACGCTGGTACATGTTCCTTGCCCGATCTATTTATTTTAACGGAACAATGGAGCAAAAATCCCGACGAGAGGCCGGACCTAAGATTTGGCTACATTTACATATACTTGATCAATACGCCATCCATTTTCACCAAAGAATCGATGAAAGCCTACAAATTGTTGGAAGCATACAAGTAAGCAATAATACAGCTTTATTTTTGTTTATAATTTTAATTATGAAAAAAATTTATATTCAATTCAATTTTATGTATAGAGTGCCAATTTATGAAACATGTCATCTCAAGGCACTTTACAAAGTCAAAATCAATCATATTATACAGATTGGTCAAAAATTTCCGATATAAGGGAACCAGTTGATTGCTTCAAAGTCCTGACAAGCAGCATTCACTCCTGGAGAAGCGTAGAGCTACAGGGAGAGTCGTCTGCATTGTCCATGGCTTTGCAGCAATTCCTCATACTGAGCAAGCATGAAGCGACAGTGGAAAGAAAAACCACCCATTAACGGGAAGGAAAACCTCTAGCAGAACCGGGCTCAGCAGACCTGCAGTCTGAGAGCAAAGTGCTCTGTTAGGAACATATGGGGTAATCAGAGCTCTGATATATGATGGAGTTTGATTATTAAGGGCTTTATACGTTAGAAGAAGAATTTTAAATTCTAGTCTTGATTCAACAGGAAGCCAATGAAGGGAAGCTAAAATTGGAGAAATATGATCCCTCTTGTTGATTTTCATCAGAACTCTCGCTGCAGCATTTTGGATCAGCTGAAGACCTTTAACTGCATTTTGTGGACTTCCTGATAGTAAAAAAATATAATAATCCAGCCTTGAAATAGCAAATACATCCGTCCGTCCGTCCGTTGTCTTCCGCTTATCCGGGGTCGGGTCGCGGGGGTAGCAGCTTCAGTAGGGAGGCCCAGACGTCCCTCTCCCCAGCCACTTGGGCCAGCTCCTCAGGAGGAATCCCAAGGCGTTCCCAGGCCAGCCGGGAGACATAGTCCCTCCAGCGTGTCCTGGGTCTTCCCCTGGGTCTCCTCCCGGTGGGACGTGCCCGGAACACCTCTCCAGGGAGGCGTCCAGGAGGCATCCTGACCAGATGCCCGAGCCACCTCAACTGGCTCCTCTCGACGTGGAGGAGCAGCGGCTCTACTCTGAGTCCTCCCCGGATGACTGAGCTCCTCACCCTATCTCTAAGGGAGAGCCCAGACACACTACGGAGAAAACTCATTTCAGCCGCTTGTATCCGGGATCTCGTTCTTTCGGTCACGACCCAAAGCTCGTGACCATAGATGAGGGTAGGAATGTAGATCGACCGGTAAATGGAGAGCCTCGCCTTTTGGCTAAGCTCTCTCCTCACCACAACAGACCGGTACAGCGCCCGCTTCACTAAAGATGCAGCACCAATCCGCCTGTCGATCTCCCGCTCCATCTTCCCCTCATTCGTGAACAAGACCCCAAGATACTTGAACTCCTCCACTAGGGGCAGGACATCCTCCCCAACCCGGAGAAGGCACTCTACCCTTTTCCGGTTCAAGACCATGGTCTCGGATTTGGAGGCACTGATTTTCATCCCGGCCGCTTCGCACTCGGCTGCGAACCGCTCCAGTGAGAGCTGTAGATCACGCCCTGATGAAGCCAATAGGACCACGTCATCCGCGAATAGCAGAGACGCAATCCTAAGGCCACCAAAGCGGATCCCCTCAACACCTTGGCTGCGCCTAGAAATTCTGTCCATAAAAGTTATGAACAGAATCGGTGACAAAGGGCAGCCTTGGCGGAGTCCAACTCTCACCGGAAACGAGTCCGACTTACTGCCGGCAATGCGGACCAGACTCTGACACCGGTCATACAGAGACCTGACAGCCCTTATTAAAGGGTCCGGTACTCCATACTCCCGGAGTACCCCCCACAGGATCCCCCGGGGGACACGGTCGAATGCCTTCTCCAGATCCACAAAGCACATGTAGACTGGTTGGGCAAACTCCCATGCCCCCTCAAGAACCCTGCTGAGGGTGTAGAGCTGGTCCAGTGTTCCACGGCCAGGACGAAAACCACACTGCTCTTCCTGAATCCGAGATTCGACTATCCGACGGACCAGCATTGACAATAAGCAAGCAAATACATTGACTAGTTTTTCAGCATCACCCCTGGACAGAATATTTCTAATTTTGGAGATATTCCGGAGGTGAAAAAAGGAAACTCTGGAAACCTGTTTAATATGGGATTTAAATGACATGTCTTGGTCAAAAATAACACCAAGATTTTTTACTTTATTACCAGAGGCCAAGTTAATGCCATCCAGATTAAGTGATAAATTAATTGCAATAGAAATTGCAGCTTTCTATCACTTTTTGTCACTTGTTGTTCTAAATGTTGCTTGTTCAATAAGGTTGACAAACACAACTTTTCCTCTTGAAGTCGTCCTAACTGCATAGAGCTGCTGAGTTTCCTTCCGGAGGTCACAAATTTTCTGCACACAAGAATCATGAATTGATGTTGAAGGCTTTGTAATAAATAAATAATGTTACATGAAAATCATAATCTCACATCAAAGATCACATTTTGGTAAACTTCTGAATAAAAACATTCTAATTTTAAAGAATCAAGGACGAAAATAAATTATTAATTGTGACAAACTGAAAAGTCTTTTTCTGGGGAAGCTGATCTCTTTTCCTGCCTGGTCAGATCTAAAAGAACTGATGCTGCTTTCTGATTTCTTGCTTTTCTGCCCTTAAAAATCTGGACTGTCTTTGTCCACAATCTGTCTGTCTCCTTGCCTCATTATAGCCCAAGTTAATGGAGGGGACATAGTCTGGATTTGACACATCATTGCTCTTGACACCTAAAATGTGGAACTAAGATTTTAAATCGTTGCAAAAAACGTCATCATTAATTGTATTTTTTAATTTAGGGGCATAGTCACTGATGAGACAGATTCAAACAGAAAAAATCAATGTACTGTCAGGGGTAATCTGGTGATTTTACCAGAAAAATAAATTTGGTATGCTTAATCTAACTAAATCAGGGGTCGGCAACCCGTGGCTCCGGAGCCACATGCGGCTCTTCGATGCATCTGATGCGGCTCATCTGCTGAAAATAATTATGTCAGGGAGCTGTGTACCTCATGCAGGCAGTCGTCAATGCTGGCTGACGAACACTCCTCACCAGTTGGTGGCAGTAATGCACACTGAAAAGATGTTTGCCAACTGCCAATAAACTCAAAAAGAAGAAATAATGCTTGCTGGGTGGCTGCAGAGCGAAATAAACACAGTGAGCGCAGAGAAGGCGGCATTTTCAGATGCTGTTTTTTTGTAGTAAATTCTACAAATGACAAGGGGACCACGGTGACACGGGACCTAAAATAACATGGAGTCATTGATAAGGGGGAAGAGAGCTAAACAGCAGGGTAAGAGTCATTTCTATATCTGACGTTTGTTCATTTTCAAAGTGAGGAAAAGTGAACAGCGCTTGGCTCGAGGCTGTGAGCGGAGTCCTGCACGGCTGAAGTCGAGCTTCAGGTGCCGCCTGAACGTCTGATAGCTCGTCTAATGCAGCTGTTAGCTTGTTAGCTGGTTAATGCCAGGAGCTCGTTTACGTGTGTAACTTTCCCGGATGTGATTAAAATGTGTACGGATTAAAAGAAAAGTATTCCGAAAGTACCATTTATATGGGATGAAAATCAAATAATCCAACCATGACGTGTGTTTACTCGCACCAAGCTTTATTCAAAAATAAAAACTCTGAAATTAGCAGAGTTGATGATTTCCATAAAACATCAGTAGACGTTTTGTAATTCGTACAGGAAAAAAAAAAAAAAAAAAGAGGCAAAGATGCGTTGGTTCTGCTCCGGGTCCATTCTGTCGCAAAAAAAATGTGTTATATGAAGTGTGATTTAATTTAAAATTTCAAAAGGATTTTATGGCTCCCAGTGTTTTCTTTACTGTGTGAAACTGGTCCAAATGGCTCTTTGAGTGGTAAAGGTTGCCGACCCCTGAACTAAATGAATAAACCAACCCTCCCATCACAATCATAGTAATAGAGCTACATGTATTCGCATTCAGTGTGCTCTTTATAGTTATTTTTTAAGCAATGATACGTTACAGATATTTTTAAGACACATCTTAAAGAAAACAACCTTACCAGTCACAAAATGCAGATGACAAACTCGGTCATGATCTGCCAGGCTCCCACGGTTGGCCATTCAATGTTCTCCGCTTTATCGCTGCGATCCAGAACTTTCTTCTTTGATCTGGTTTCTTGGGAAACCGGTAAAATCTTTAATGATTATATCTGTTGAATCTATTAGTACAGCCGATCACGCAGCACGAAACTGCCATGGTTAATAACCTCAGTTGTTATCGCCGCAGGCGGCCATTTCTTGTTTTTCTGCCAACGTTAGTCACGTGACAAATGTGTGACGTCACGGCGAATAACCCTAAGAAAAAGAAAAGAGAGAACAACGGCCCTTGCGGCCCAAATCTCTTCAGCCCGGTTCTGGTCCCGGTCCTCCAGGTGAGACACTCCGGGCCTGGAATGGAGCAACACTTTGGAACCATGTTGACCAGAATCCGGTCATTGTTGGACAGAACCAAAGGTTTGGACCAGAGTCCGGGTCTGATCCAGGATCAGGGAGGGTCTCAGAGGAAGCTTCCAGTTAGCTCAGAGTCTGCAGCAGACTGAGCTGTCAGCTGGAAGCAGCTGTAGAAAGTCTAAAGGCTCCAGAAACCCAGGAGAGACCCGCAGGAAAAAAGGCTTAACTTACCTCTGTTAACCGGCGGAGACAAGATTTCCGTCCTGCTGTCTGAACATGGAGTCTGATCTGAAAGAGATCAGCAAAGTTTCACTTCTGTTTTCCAGCAAATCTGCTGACTGGTGTTTTTATGTCTAACAAAAGCGTCTAGAGTCAAAGTTTGATTCGTAGGAATAAATATTTACAGCTGACAGCTGAGGTAGATTTAACAGACTAGAAGAAAAGTACAAGAAAGGAGGAAAACCTTCATTTTTTCTATTTTAAACGGTCCCGTTATCACAAGAGTTGAACTACAGCTCCCATGAGTCTCTACAGGAAGCTGCAAAGGCTGCTGGGAAAGCCAGCATCCCAAAAGAGCCCCTAAAAGACTTGTTCAGACTTCCTGTTAAGTGTGGTGGGAAATCTTGTTTTTCCGTGAATATAAACAGTGAAAAACAGCAAAAAATAAATCTAAGCAACGAAATACCTGAACTACAGTTAGATACAAAGAAAAAACCACCAAGACCACAGACTGTTGTATAATTTACTATTAAATGACTTTTCTACAGGATAACATGATGTTTGTCAAGATGCTGAACTCAGCAGATTACAATCATACATTTGGTCATTTTAGATTCATTAAAGGCAAGTTTAAGGGGTTTAAAATAATTTTTATTACAAAATAAACCTCTCACAAAATGACTGAATGTTCTGCTTCATCCCTTTTCTAACACGCTTATCCCTTGTGGGGTCCAGAGGGGTGCTGATGCCTATCTCCAGCTGTCAATGGGTGAGAGGCGTGGTACGCCCTGGACAGGTGGCCAGTCTATCGCAGTGTTCTGCTTCAGGAAAACATTTTCTAAAGTCCACATAAAGATTTAGCTTCAGTAACTTCAGCCGTGGTTGAACTTGTCCTCTTCTGTGAGGCAGAAGCAGCTTCCAGCCTGGTTCTCTGCTCCTCAAACTCTCCCTGAGAAGAAAAAGAACCGCAGCCCAACATCTGCTGCTGAAGGTTCAGGCCACAGCAGGAAGGAAGGATTCAGGCAGCAGAAGCAGCTTCTGCAGCCGTTTAACCATCTAACCTTTTTATTGCTCCAGTTTCCTGCGTCCTGCAGATAAAATGGTTCTGGTGCTGCAGCAGTGGAGGAGACTCTGCTCCTCAAAGCCAGAGATCCTGGTTCTCAGACCAGAAGACCCTGGAAAAATAGAGGATGCAGTTTCTGACACATTTTAATTACAGGTTGATGGATTAAAATCTGCACCCAAATAAAAATTGATCATTGATCTCCCTGATGGTCCGCTCAGATCTAACTCCACTCAGAACCGACGGCTTATGTTCCCGTCCAGAAAGACATGATGAAAATGAAAGACAACAACAACAATGAATAAACGTGGTTAATGTTAAACGTCTCTTTCTTCATCACTTCAGACTCCTGATTTAGAGGAAATAAGAATCATGAAATAAAGCAGTTCAATGATCCTCTGCAGCATCAAACAACAGAACCAAACATTTCTAAGAGGAGCTGCTGTAGTCGTCCTATTAAACCTGTCAGACAAGAGAGGCAGTTTAGCGTCTTTCAGATGAGAATTTAGTTTTCAGTTTTTTCTGCTTTCTTCCACTTAGCTTTCCATTAATTTCACAGAATACAGCTTTATACCAGCAGACATCTTCTGTCTCTCTTTTGACGTTTCTGTCTCTATCATGTACATTTATACATGGTTATATTTTGAGGCTTCCTGCCATTCTTCCTTCCTTCTTGTTTGAATGAAAATCTCTTTAGATCTAGATCTGCCAGAGTTTATATTTTTGAACGTACCTTTATTCAATTTAAATTTTATTATATTTGGGATCTGTTTCTGATCCATTTATGGGGTCCATTTAGCTACAAATCGTTTTCAAAGAATAAAGCAGGAAGGTGGATTTTTGTTTCCAACAGACAGACTTTAGGTGATTTGTGACAATCAAAGCAAATGGTATTTTTGTAGGACATCTGAAAATGACCATAGAGCCGTTTACTTGTTGACAACGTGGTGTATTACACTTTAATGTTTAAACACACGTGATCATCCTCATAATTGACTCTTCTCCAAAGATCTACAGTAAAATATTAAATATTTCTTCTAGTTATTGTAGAAGTGACCTTTGAACATAATAGGAAGAAAATTTGTTGTCACCTTTTAGGAGAAATAAATCACTTAAAATGAGACAAACGCATATGTTATATGGGCATTATAAGGAAATTTGACTTGGCTTTTCTCCTAAGATCTACAATAAAATTATGAAATATCTATTCTAATTATATTAAAAGTGACCCTTGAACATAATAGGAAGAGACTTTGTCACATCTTATGATTTTGGAGAAATAAATTACACATCCAGAATGGCCATTATAAGGAACTTTCATTTCTCCAAAAATCTACAGTTGAATTATGAAATATTTGTTCTGGATATAGTAGATCTCTGAAGGTAATAGTTTTTTCATAAATAAAGATTTTCAGGGGGTTGGGCCTCTCCCTTTCTCTTTATTTCTATCTTTTTCACCTGCACATCCACCCCTGCTGCTTGTTTACCGTAATGCATCATGTATGCACGACGCTAAACTTTACAACAGAGAAAACATCTTGACCAGGGCCGGACACAGCCTCCATGGGGCCCTAAGCAAAATGTGGTTTTAGGGCCCTCTCTTCAGTCTATATATAGTTGATCATTTACACACCTACAATGAACTCCATGCAGCTCTGGCAGTGTTGTTTACATCCTATTAACAGCCTGACATGTCTTTACACATGTATGTGTTACACGTTAAAATTAGGCTGTTGCTGTATCTCCAAAGGTAATCTAATCAGAAACATAAGTAATACCAATGCAATAATAATATATAGTATCAATTAATGAATGATGGATGTCCAGGGTGTCACATATGCTTTTTAATCTTAGGGGGTAACACATCCAGCTACAAGAGTAGCCTGGGTTTGATTTACACAACATTCAATTCAATTCAATTTTATGTATATAGCGCCAATTCATGAAACATGTCATCTCGAGGCACTTTACAAAGTCAAAATTAATCATATTATACAGATTGGTCAAATCTTTTCTATATAAGGGAACCAGTTGATTGCATCAAAGTCCACCCATTAGCGGGAAGGAAAAACCTCCAGCAGAACCGGGCTCAGTATGAACGGTCATCTGCCTCGACCAACTGGGGTTACAGAAGACAGAACAGAGACACAACAAGAGAGACAAAAAAGCACAGAAACAGACATTGATCCAGTAATCTGTTCTACATTAGATGGTAATAGCAGGTAATAGTCAGGGCAACATAAGCCACTCTAGTTATAAGCTTTGTCGAAAAGGAAAGTTTTAAGATTAGTCTTAAAAGTAGACAGGGTGACATTCCAACATTTTTGTTTCAAAAACGTGCAACAACAATGTGCAGCAATAAGTTGTAGTTTTAGAACAACGAAAACATGCAACAACAAATAACAGATGTATAAAAAAATAACATTGATTTACACATAAACAGAAAGGATAAAATAAAATAAACAATAAATATCACTCAAATATTTAATGATTTAAATGAACAGCAATACCTGAAACAAGGTAACACAAATGGTTTAAAATATAAATATAAAGTTGACTAATTAGGTATTAAAACTTTAAAAATGTGCATAACTATATGTGCAAAGGGTTTAGTAAAAAACAAAAAAAATCTACTGTAAATAAAAGCCATTATTCTCACATTTGACTTTGAACCTGAGGAAAGTTTTTAGATTTTTTTCACATTTCTAAAAAAAGCAAGTGGCATCCATGGACACTTTAGCAGCATCAGAAACTACTAGATTTAGGCTATGGGCTCCACAAGGTACATAAAAAGCATTTAGATTTTTTTAAAGCCTTTCCTGCACACCTTTATTTGCACCTTTGTCATATGATTGTCCCCTACAGTCCTCAAAGAGGATGTTCAGCTCTTCAGCTTCTGAAGAATCAGTGCAGACGAGCCATGACCCGTGGATTCTGGAGCTATAAGAAAAACCCAAGAAGTTCTCAATGATCTCTGGTGTTTTCACAAGATTCACTGTGCGCACAGCAACAGATATTTGTTCTTGATGACTTACATCTAGGTTGGAATCCAGTATTATGGCATAGTAATTTTGAATCTGATTTCTGACACAATTGTGTCAAGTATTTTATCACATAGGCTATGAACTCATTTTAAATCGTTTTACTAAGGTATGTGATGTGCTCTGCTCCACTGTTAATGTGTCTCACATGATCTCTGAACACAGGATAAAATTTAGCTAGCAGTTCAACTTCTTTGAGAACGTTCCCATTGTTGGCCTTGTGCAATGTGTCAGAAGATCCCCTCAGAGTCCGGTTCCTTTCTACCAGTGACTGGATAATACTGACTAAGTGTGTGAGAACATCTCTCCAGCATTTTCTTTCTGCCTCATGGAGGCCCATTTCTGCTTCATCAATGGTTTTTCTGTTGGAAAGACGCAAGCTAAATTCCTTCCATTTCATTTTGTAACTACACTGATTGTTGACCCAATCCAGCTGTCCATCAGTTGCCAGTTTTAAGAACTTCTTGGAAAATTATTTGCAGGAAAAGCAGTAGACTGCATCTTTACGTCTTGAATAAGTCAGCTAACTACGCTTAACTTTTTCTTCATTGACTAATTGTCTGTGGGTGTAATGATAATGAAAACTTCGTCCATCATACCTTTTAAAGGAATGAAAAGTTCTCCTTGATAGGCAGGTTCCTCTGATCACCAGCTCAATCAGAGAGAAAAGAAGGTCACTAAGCTGGGTCAGCTGGTGGAGCTGATGATGATCCGCTGTGAGAAGTGGACGTTGTGGTGGAGGATGCTGAGGAAGTGAACAAAGAAAAACAATGATTAAGAAAGAACGACCAATAAGGACATTAAATTACAGTTTTGGACATAATTATTAATCTCAGAAAGTCCTGCAGCACAATGAGCATTTAATTTACCAGGTAGATCAACTGTGGTTGCAGTCATGGAGGGGACAGTGGACACAGGACAGGGTGTGAGCTCTGTAGAGGATAGAGATGTGGATTGGCACTGGGCTGATTCTTTGCCTCCAAAGTACTTTAACAGTGCGCTCCAGCAAAGTTTCGGATAACTTATGAGTTGATGTAAAAAATACTAATATATTCATTTATTCACATGAATTACAATGTTCTACAGCCGCAAGCATGTTTTTTAAAACATGTTCTGGTTTCACCTCAGCATTTCCACCGTTCTCCAAGATCTCAGTCCAGACTCACCGCAGATCTGATCCTTGTTAAGGTTTATAGATTAAAAAGTTAAAGGCCAACCGAGCAGCACCACAGAACTCATTGGTAGAAACTGGATTCTACTGAACAACCTCAACCTGCAGTCGGGTTCCTGAGCCCGCTCCAGGGTCCGACTCCTACAGAACCACCTGGAACCAAAACGTCTTTAAATGAAACTCTGTTAGGACTGTAAACTTTTCTGCAGTAAAAGCCCATTCTCTAGTTTCTAAGGTTCTGTTTTAATGAGCCTTTCATGGACCACGGTACCTTGATCCATAACAGAACCACGGCTGCTGCTTCTTCTCTGGGTGACCTTCATGCTGCCAAGCCTCCTCTGGAGCTTCTGGGACAGAAAGCAAAGCAACATGTTGGTTTTGCTGAATCTCCTCCAGCTGCAGCAGTTTTCCACCTTAAAGCTGCTTCAGGGCAGATCTGAGGGAAAGAGGAGCTGAAGAGTTCAGCAGATGTTAAAGCTTCATGTCTCCCAGCTCAGCTTCATGCTGCTCTTCATGTGTCCCTGCAGGAAGCTGCTGCTCTCCCTCTGTGTGCCATGCAGCAGCGCCACCTGCTGTCCACACCAACTAACTGCAGCCATCAATCCTTCCTGTCTGCATCTGCTTCAGTTTGTCTTTAAACCATCATCTGTGTTGCTGCTCTGCTGGAATCAGACAGGAATCATGGTGGAAAGTTCAGATCTCTGCAGGAAGGAACTAAAAGATCATCTGAACTGAACGCAGTCAGAAAAAGATGGAAAAGCTGCAAATATTCAGCAACTTGGTGATCATGATTTCCCTGCTGTAACCTACCTGACCTTTGACCTCACAGAGCCCAGCCTGGAGGATGTTCTCCACCATCACTGTCACTATTTAAACGAGCAAATCAATCATCTGTTGCTCAGATAGAAAAGTTCAAACTGTTATGTTGAGTAAAGTTTCTCTCCTATCCTTGCTTTCTAAATACCAACAGCCTGACAAAAGGATTCAATCTATGTTGCGCGGTTGAAGGCCTGATTGTGTTTAGTCTCAGAGAGAGAGCCAAGGTTGAGGAGCACAGATAGCGGTAGGCAGAAAGGAAAGCTGCAGGCGTCGGGGAGTCGCTCTTGAAGGCTGCCTCTAGTGAGCCAGATCTAGAAAAGAACATTTCTCTGTCTAGTTAGAGCAGATTGAACATCTTCCACAGACTGGTTCTGTTCTCCCTGCAAGGATCCAATAAATGCTGATTAATGAAGACCATCCATCTCCTCCTTGTTAATTCAGAATAGTCATTTATTTCCATCAACATGTCAATAAAGTCACGTCTTCACCTTCAAACGTCCTTGATCCTCAGCGAGCTCTGAGCAACCAGAGCTAACCTTCTGGTCTGAGCATCAAGTGTTGGAGGAAAGAAACCTGCCTAAAACCAGCAAAGTTCAACCAGGAAATAAAGCCACAGAAGTGAGAAAGTTTCCTTTAGACCTCGTCTACAAAAGCTTTAGAAGCCAAACTGTCAGATATTTAGCAGATAGAAGCTGCAGCCGTAGAACAGGATCCTAAAGAAGCACTTTGCAGATTTCCCTGCTTTCATTTCTAATCATCAGAGGATGGAACAAGTCGCTGCTTTGCCTCTTTTTTCATCACTCCACCATTTGGACTTTTTCCCTCTGCAAGGTCTGCAGCTGGAAAGTTAGTGAGAACTGCTTTTCTAACTATTGCTCTGTTTTCTCTTCTGCTGGGGAGTCCAGAGTCCGTCTGAGCAGCAGAACCGGTTCCCCTCGTCTCTCATTTAGCTTCTTAAATGCACATGAGCAGCAACACTGGAAAAACTGAACTTTATTAAAAAATCTTCCTCCCAGAATCATGTCTACAAAGTAGCTAAAAGCTGAGCTCATGGTTCTGATTCTGCTTTTATTCTGATCGGTTCTGGATCCGTTCAAAGCTAAAGATGATATTTGTGTTTAAAAGTTCATGAAAAATAAAGTTAAACATTTAACTTCATAAAGAATATTTTAAAGTTGTTCAAAGGTTCTGGGGAAACAAACCAAAGGCAGCAGGAGATGGTTTCCACATTCCTCAGACAAGGATCATTATTTAATGTCTAGAACTGGACCAGAACCAGCCAGCCAGGTTCTGCTCCTTTAGCCAAATCAATACATGGTTCTGGTCGGATGGTATTAAGGTTTTAGGACAATAAACAACTGCAACATATTTCCATCATTATCAACAGGGTTTAGTGCTTTCATTTGCTTTGTTCTGGTTCTGAAAGCTAAAAGTTCTGGTCCAAATGGTCCTATCAGCTGATTAACACACATATTAAACCAAACCTTCCTGCATCTTTGTCTTTTTATTCCACATGGCAGCTGCCCGCTAACCTTTAGCTAACATATTTATTATAAAATCAGCAGTCAAGGTTCTCCTGAGGAGATCCATATAGAACCAGAACCGATCTCATAGAACCTCTGCAGGTTTTAGAAGCAGCTGCTATTTGTTTTAAAGTCAGTCAGGCTGTTATCAGCCAGTGAGCTGAACCACCTTAATGACTCCATCTAACAGACTAGTAACACAGCAGTAATAACGCCATCAGTGGAAATATGGAACATACTAATAAACTGAGATTTAGAGATGAAAATATGAATCTTAGTTATTGATCACAGGTTCTACAGCGGCTGGGTTCTGGTCCACAGAGCTGGATAGAAAAACAGGCTCAGAATAGACGTCTATTTTCCAGGTAGAAGCAGCAAATCTTCTAATGGACATGTGGAGGTAAAACAGCTACAGAACAGATATTTACTTCCTTTAAACAGAGCCTCTGCCTCCAGATTGGAGAAAATTACAGATTTATTCCTGACAAACGTTTCATTGCAGAGAAAAACACAGCAGGGATGATTCTAGGAGGAATATGTTGCTTTCTATAACTTGTTGTTCATTTTATATTGAGTTATTGATATTGATCAGATTTCCATCTCTGGGTTAAAGCGTTTCTTTTCTCTAATCAGTAACAGCTTCATGTTCTACATCACAGAACTATGTTCACTAAAGCAACACTTTTTAGAACCAAGTTAATGATGGAAAAGGACAATAATATGTTGAGATGACGGTTAACAGTGAAGCAAACAGAACCAGAACTGTTGTGGGAACTGAGCGGGTCCAGAACGGTGCCTCCTTCCTGTTTTCCCTCCTTTCATGCCAACAGCAGCGTGCTGTGTGTTTTCTCCCTGGCCATAAATGCCCTCATGGTGGCCCACAGCCCTCTAGATCTCAACCTGCAGCAGCACTGAGCCACCAAACGTCTCAGCAAATTCCTGCATGTAGTGGAAGTTCAGCGCTGAGCAAATATTCTCCCTGGGTCCAAAAAACAGCCAAAGTTCTGGTTTCACCGCAGCATTTCCACCGTTCTCCAAGATCTCAGTCCAGACTCACCGCAGATCTGATCCTTGTTAAGGTTTAGAGATTAAAAAGTTAAAGGCCAACCGAGCAGCACCACAGAACTCACTGGTAGAAACTGGATTCTACTGAACAACCTCAACCTGCAGTCGGGTTCCTGAGCCCGCTCCAGGGTCCGACTCCTACAGAACCGCCTGGAACCAAAACGTCTTTAAATGAAACTCTGTTAGGACTGTAAACTTTTCTGCAGTAAAAGCCCATTCTCTAGTTTCTAAGGTTCTGTTTTAATGAGCCTTTCATGGACCACGGTACCTTGATCCATAACAGAACCACGGCTGCTGCTTCTTCTCTGGGTTCTGCTGGGTTCTGGTGTCGTGTGATGACTGCAGCTCTGTGATGTCCTCACAGTCTGATTTCTAAATGATGAACAATGACAAGCGGTCGGCTCTTTGGCCAAATCTCCATCTGGCTTCATGTTGAGCTGCTGGAACTGGGCTAGAAAAGCTGAAGGATGGAAACATTTCTGAGAGCCTCCATGTTGCTTTGCTCCCCATTCTAGAAGCTCCCAGCTTTCAGCTTCCTCTGACTCCCAGAAGCAGAGATTTCTATTTGCTGGATTAAAGATGGAGTTTTATCTAACATCAGGGCTGTTAGAACTGCAGCTCTTCTCTTCCTAAAATGCAGCGTCTTATTTCTAACGGTTCTACCTTCAGACTTCAGAGTCTCCCTTCAGTCCAACTCTGCAGTCTGCTCACTGCTCAGAGAAAACCTTCAACTGCTTCTGCTGCTAGGAAAGTTTACACACCATCAAAGCTGAGCACATTCATTTTCTCTGGCTTTTCATCCACACATCAGCTGCTCAACATCCATCACCTGCTGCAGAGTCCTGCTAGCAAACTTAGTTACAATACAGGCCCCTGCTAAAGTATTCACACCCCATTAAACTTTGTCTCATTTTATCAGCTGACCACCACAAACTGCTGATTTTATTGGGATTTTATTTGGCAGATCAACACAAAGCAGCACATCCAGGCTCATTAGTGGAAACTTTTTCACACTGAATAACTTTATCTAATAAAACTGAAAATGTCTCATCAGTCCACAGAATATTTCCCCAAAAGTCTTGATGATCATCAAGATGTTTTTGGTAAATGTGAGACGGGTCTTTGGGTTCTTCTGGGTCAGCAGTGGTTCTGGTCTTGGACCTCTCCCATGGAGGCCATTTTTCCCAGTTTCTCTCTAATTGTTGAATCCTGACCTCTGACCTTAACTGAGGCAGTGAGTCCTGCAGAGCTTCAGATGTTGTTCTGGTTCCTCTGGGACCTCCTGGATGAGTCCTTGTTAAATCACTCAGTCATTTAGATTTTACTCAGATTTTTATGCTAGATGTGCTTCGTTCCACCAGCTCGTTTTTTTAGCTCGGCTTTTTTCACTTCATTCCACTATTCAGTTTAGAGCATTTTAGGATTCTAGATTTCAAACTAAAGACAGCTGACCACATGGAGAATTGTGATTTTCTGGTTAAATTTCATGTGTGAAACATTTATAAATGTGCTAAAATTGAATGTTTTTGGCCTCTTTTAATGTTTTGTTTCCCCACGTGTTAAAATGACTGCTATGCTGGTTAAGGCTAGTGTCTCGTGTTTTGTATTAAACGATTGCCTTTCTCCTTGATCTGACTTTCTAGCTTTATTCATCTGTATCAGTCTGCTGAATATTTCTCCATCATTATTCTTCTGGTGCTTCAATTTGCAGACGGTCCCTAAGCATCTGCGGAGCAGCGAGCTCTGCATAGAGTCCAATGTAATTCTCCCAGCGCGGTGGGAGACTCGTTTTGAGGAAACTACGATTGTAGCTCACTGTCTGCCTTGCTGTGGTTGCAGAGAGGTGTCGCTTTGTAGAAGAAATGATCCTCCGATGAGTTCTTGACCCGGAAAAGCCCAATCTGTGAATATCTTTCTAACTTTAGCGAAGTGATGTGAACTGGCTCCGCCGTCTGTTGCTCCGCATCTAGAAACCCTGCGTGCTGCGGTGACGTCACAGACTCGGTGCTCGTTAACCGCCAGATGATTAACAGGAAATCAGTTCTTGAAATGAATAAACGCTTGTGTCCATTTCCTTGTTTTCTCCGTCAAAGTAAACTTTGTTGTTAAGCAGCTTCCATGAATTTGGGGCGTCTGCAGGATTCTATGTGGAGGCGGCGCACAAACCATCAGCGCACCTGAGCCACACCAACACTACTCCTACCACATGATGCGTGTGGCGCACAGAAACTAGCGCATCCATCCACACCATGGCCCAGTGCGCACCACGTGACGCACGCTCTCACCAACAAACGTAGAGATATGCCCACACAGCTGATTTCTAAGCAGTGATGCCAGGAACGCGTTACTTAGTAGCGCGTTACTCTATTGTGCCTACTTTTTTAATGAAGATCAAACAAACGCGTTACTTTTTCCAAACTAGTAATCAGATTAAAATTCCTTATCCAATCCACTCTACGTTACTTTTTTGGTGATTTTACTTTGGGAGAAAATGGTTTGCTTCTCTGAGAGTGACGTTGCGTCACCTCCACCACACGAGGAAAGACGCAACCGGTGACACACACGTCAATAACAATGCAGGGAGAGGAAAGGTGTGCGTTTTCCAGCTGGAAATATAGTCCTTACTTTGAGTTTGTGTCATCTAAAGATGATAATATCAAGGTTGGTTGTACTCTCTGTGCTGGTGACAAAGTGTTATCCAGCTTCAAAAACACGACGTCAAACCTGAAGTAACCTTTGACCTCACAGCACAGCGCAGTCAAACTAAGCGGCTTTGACTGCAGGTGGTTCCAAGCAAAGAGCCGTGACTGCAGGAGGGCCCCTGCCAGCCAAACAACAAAAGCTGCACTTCGCTGCCAAAGCAGTAAGTGGTGGAGAGCTGAAGAAGTTGGTTGGGCGATATGTTGTTGAAGAAATGCTGCCCTTAAACACTGTTGATTGGCCCTCGTTTGGTGCCGTCATAAACCAGATTCCTAGCACTATCAGTGCCGAGCTGCCCCACACAACATCCTTTTCATCTGACCTGGAGAAGGAGAATGCAGAGATGGAGAGAAGTCTAAAAGCTGCGCTGAAAGATGTCCACTTTGTTTCCACTGCTGCTGATATCTGGTCTGCTAACAACAGAAGCTATCTGGGCCTAACGCTCCACTGGATCAGTAAATCCACATCGGAGCGCAACAAGGCTGCATCAGCATGTCGGAGAATTCACGGTAGACACACGTATGATGTGATCGGTGCAGAAATGGAAAACATCCACTCTTCTTATGGATTACTCAACAAAGTAGCTGCAACAGTGACCGATAACGGATCCAACTTTGTTAAAGCGTTTCAAGTTTATCGGCCAGCTGAAGAGTCTGATGATGATGAGGAGGAGGAGACGGGGGAGGAAGAGTCCACTTCCACAGACGATGCTGTCATTTTCTGGGATGTGTCAGAAATCCTCTCAGCTGAGAACCAAAGTGACGGCCAGCTGTGTCTCCCACCCCACCGCAGATGTGCTTCACACACCATAAACATCATTTCCACCAATGATGTGGAGAAATATTTAACAAGCAATGCAGAGAGCAAGGCTGTGTTCAGGAGCAGCAACATGCACAGCTCTCTGGACCAAATCAAGGAGATCTAGCCTTGCATCAGAAGCAGTGGAGGAAGTCAGTGAAAGAAAGCTGCTGCTACCAACATCCACAAGGTGGAATTCATTTTCTGATGCTGTGAATAGAATCATAGAAATGCCCATGAGTGAGCTGAACATGCTGTGCACCAAGCTGGGAGTTAAGTGTTTCAAAGACAAAGAGTAGCAGTTCCTCCATGAATACTGCTCTGTCATGAAGCCTATGACTGCAGCCCTAGACATTCTGCAAGGTGACTGCCCATGTGGGACTTTACTGGCCACACTTGAAGTCCTGATGCAGAGGACCCTGGCAGGTAAAGATGTCCTCTCCAGGATGACTGCAGGCCTTCCAGATGCCACAGTGAAGGCATGTTCCATCTTACACTGCTAATGAATATGGAACAGAATATTCAGTGTCATTGCAATTCTGGGATAAGAAGATAAAATGAATACAAATTTTAATAAGTAACCTAAAACATAATTTGATCCATGATACTGATCCCACAGTACAAGTAATACATTGAAATTACCTTTTGGCCTTATAGCCATAAACATACAGAATCTATTATATTTTTCAGGCTATCCATATTGGTTTAGCTGCTGTGCTGGATGACAAAGATGATCTTCTCACAGCTGCCAGTTGTCCAGAATTTAAACTTGGATGGCTTAGAGCTGCAGGTAGGAAGGATCTAGTAAAAGAACTTCTACCAACTGCTCCTGCTGCACAGAGTCCTCCAGGTGTGGCCTCCACATCTGCCAGCCAAGGTGAGATGGACTTTTTCTCCTTTGAGGTGGAGCCAGAGGATGACACCTACTCTGCAGAAAAGGAAGTCATGGACTACCTGAGCTCAGCATATGACCTTCACATTCTGCATCAGTTTTCAAACAGAAAGAATATTTTCTTGAAGTATAACACTCCAACCCCATCAAGTGCTCCTGTGGAGCGGCTTTTCAGTCTTGGAGGTTTGCTGCTCACGCCTAGGAGAAATAGACTTTCTGATAAGACGTTTGAAAAACTTCTGTTAATGAGCTACAACCACTGGTTCAATGGCACCACTCCACTGTTTCACTTCTAGCCATTACAGAATAAAAATAAAACAAAGAAACAAATGCAGACAATAGAGGTTACATTTGGTGTTATAAGCTGTTGCTCTTTTGTAGAACCACACTTTGCTGCTCTAATGCTGTAAATAACAGGTTCAGTGTTTATAAAATGTTTGGTGTTCTCTTGGAAAGGTTTAATAATAGCTAGATTAAAAACAGTGTAAACAATGTTGATTATAAATGGCAAATTTTGCATTTACAATGTAAGCTGTTCAATATATCAGGATAAAGGGACTGTTATTTTATTTAAAGAAAAAATATTTTTTGTGAAGTCAAGGACTGTCTTTGTTTTATTTTTTCAAAAAGTATGTATGTTAAGTAAGCTAAAAAATACTTTTTATTCATTTTCAAAAAGTATTTTGGCAAAGTCAAAAGGGACAGTCTTTGTTCATATATATTTTTGAAAAACATACTGTTTTCAGATAAAGTTCTTAATTTGAACTTAAAATTTCAGAAGTTGTTAATTTTATTGATGAAAATTTGCTTCAAATAAAGTGAGTATTGGCTAAACTGGTTATGGTCTTTATGGTGAGGTGGGGGGGGGCGTTGCCGGCAGCTGTAAAGGTAATGTAGCACTTTTAACCCCAAAGTTAGGAAGAAACCACATTCTCTAGGTTCAGAAAGTTGGACTCTGAGTGGAAGTTGAACAATGATCATTTATTGCATTCAACAAGTATTATTTCTTTTAATACAAAGAATTAAAGCAATACCAACAAAATAGAGCTCTTTGATAAACAAAAATATAATAGAAAAGTTAAAATAAAAGTGTCCTTTTCTTCGATGCCAGAAGAAAAGCTTTGTTCTGTGTGGTGTATGTGTTGTCTGTTCATTTACTCTTCTACTACCCGGGTAGGTTTTAGTTCGTATTGAGCGCGCTTATCTGTATCAGAGAAGTAGGAAGATGTCTGCAGTTCTTGTGAAGTTGATCCCGTTCTCCTTTCCTGTCGCCACTGAAACATGGAAGGCTCAGAATTCTTCCTGTAGATCAATTCCTGATCCAGCAGAAATATAAAACCAATCTACACACATGGTGCAGAAACTAATTTCTATTAGTACTATATTCATCACTACTCTTACTCTGATTCTCTGCATTTTCTTAACCAAATCATTGTAAATGATAGCGTACAAAACTTTAGTGTTACTTCAACACAATTATACATTAAGAACTTATATCCTTAACACAAATGGACTTCACAGTCTTTTAAAGCAGTATTTGTATCAATAACCAGCTTTTAAATCAATATTTATATATTTTAACTAGAACACTTTATGTCTTTTAACCTTTTTAACCATGAATACATTTTATCCATTCACTCTTTTTAATCATCATGAGTATTTGATTAACCAGAGTGAAATAAATCACATTATGTACACAAAAACAGTACATAAGAACAATGTTCTTGCATCTTACCATCAAATTTTATCTCTCTCTGTGTCTAATGACACAGTAGCATTGTAGGCTACCTGTGCTAGCATAGCAAGCTACCCGCGATTAGCGTTAGCACTGTAAATAGCCATCTTTTCAGTTATTTTTCATAAAGCACAATGATACACAGTACCACGGTGGGTCAAACATTGGATAATAACTCCGACTGGTTTTATGAAACTGCCTCAGCAAATAACATCCTCACTCCTACAAGCTAATAAGCGAAGCCCAGCATCTTAACATGCTAGCACGTAGCCCGACTCTTAGCGGAGTTCAGAGGGCTTATATGTGGTCGAAGCAGCTCCTCTCTTCCTCTCAAGGCTCATAAGATTCTCTCTCCTAATAACGAAAGATTTATGAACACTCTACACGAAAATGTATTGTAAATGTATGAGTTTGACTTTATGTTCTTACTCAGTCTAATTAGCTCAACTGGTGTGTTGCTCTCGGCTCGGTCTATCAGTGTGAGTGTTTATGCTCACTGGCGGTGACCTGATACAAAGCGCCACCATGTGGTAAGAGGTAATAACTACAGTTTTTTTCTCTTTTTCTTTTAAATTACATACATGGGTCTGGTAACCATGTGGGTTACAGTAAATAATAAAGTAACTTGTAATCTAACTCAGTTACTTTTATATTTAAGTAATCAGTCTTGTAACTTAGTTACTTTTCAAATGAATAATCAGTAATCAGGTTACTTTTCCTAAGTAACTGTTTCTAACACATTCCAAAAGGGAAATTCTAAAACGCTTAACGTGAAAAAGCTTAAAAAGCTTAACGTGGCTTAAGGTAGGAAAACAACGAGGAATCATCACCAAATTTCTCATGTCCATATCTTGTCATGAAGACTTAAGCCTGTCAAAAAAAAAAAAAAACCAAAATCCAACGATTATAGAAGATATCTCACATTAACGTTTTCTTCTTCTTCATTGGTGCCTATGGCGAGAAAAAGGCTTAACGTGGTTTAATGTACCTAATCAACAATCAATGATCACCAAATTCCTCTTTCATATTGTGTTCGATATTTTTATAGTTTTATGTGCATATGAAGAGCAATATGAGAGAGAAATTTGGTGATCACCGAACGTTGTTTAGGTACATTAAACCACATTAAGTTTTTTCATATAGCCAGCCTCTATGCCTATTAAATACTTAATGTCATATAACGTCCATAATAATTGTACTTTGGTTTTGATTTTTGATAGTTTCATGTGCTTAACAATATATGAGAGAAATTTTGTGATCACTGAGCGTTGTTTAGGTGCATTGAATTGCGTTAAGCTTTTTCCTTTGCCTCAATGAGGCAGAAACGCTTAATGTTAGATAACGTCCATAATAATTGGACTTTGGGTTTGACATTTTGACAGTTTTATGTGCTTATTAGGAGCAATATGAAAGAGAAATTTGGTGATCATTGATCGTTGATTAGGTACATTAAACCACGTTAAGCCTTTTTCTCGCCATAGGCGCCAATGAAGAAGAAAACGTTAATGTGAGATATCTTCTATAATCGTTGGATTTTGGTTTATTTATTTTTTGACAGGCTTAAGTCTTCATGACAAGATATGGACATGAGAAATTTGGTGATGATTCCTCGTTGTTTTCCTACCTTAAGCCACGTTAAGCTTTTTCACGTTAAGCGTTTTAGAATGTCCCCCCGCTCGGCGTCCTTCTGCAGTCCACCCCCCAGCTATCCATCCAGCGGTAGAGCCGGTGGGGCCAGCGTCTCCCCCGAGCCTCTTCTCCATCCTGCCCTCGTCCCTGGCTCGGATGGCTCCGCCTCCATCCAGCCAACGTGCGCAGCAACGTCAGCGACAGGTCCCGGCTCAGGTGCGCCTCCTCACCATGGCCCCACTACGGCCTCGCTGCTCCCGGTCCCGGGCTTTACTTCTGCCTCCACCCAGTCTGGATCTGCCGCGTCCCCATCACTGCTCGTTCTCGTCGCGGTGCCGGTAAACGGCGATTCTCTGATGATGCCTCCGCTGCTTCCTCCCCATCACATCTGGGCTGCCGGCCGGCCGGCCGGGCGCTCTGTCTCTCTCTCCTCCTCCCGTCACTGGCTGTGGCCGCCCCTTTTCTTCCTGTCTCCCATCACTCATGATGGGATACACCTGTGGAATCAGTCGCTGGCCAGAGGGAGGGAGTAGGAACCGGTGTCTCCTTCAAAAAGCATGCACACAAATATCCACCAAGCATGCGACAAAGCAAAGCTGGAACCACAACATGCACATAAAACAGCCTCCTTCCTACACATTGATCAGTTTGTTCTTCTGGAAACAGGCTTGCAGATCCACAATCTGTCATCAGTGAGCTGCTGAAAAGATGTCAGGACAAAAACATTCATCTGCATTTCATAGACGACGTTGAACATTTATTGGGAATCAAGTGAGACACGACCTGCTGATGTTTGATTCTAATGGATGTTTTAAAGCTAGAAACTGAACCAAAGCATCCAGATAACTTGTTAAACTTCTGCTTTTAAACTCAGTTCTGACTAAATCTAGTAATCCCTGTTTGATGCATGAATCATTTTAATAACTCCTCATTTTAACCCCAACTTTAACTTTAAACTTCAACACATCTAAAATGATTTTCTATCTTTCTGCCTGTCTGCTTGGATGCCAGATGTTGTCTTTCTCAGGTTAGAAAGTTATTTATGTAACAGGGAGACGATCTAAAGATCCAGGTTCTGTAGAGCAGCTTCTGGTTCTGGTCCGTCTGAAATGTCCGGACAGGAAAGGAGAAAAAAAGGAAATGATTCATGTTTGAATTTATGATGAAAAGAGAAAATCTCTTTTCCTTCTTCAACGTCTACAGTGGACTTCATGAGTAGCTGCAGGTGAAGGTTTTACCCCCACAGTCCCTAAACAGGATTAAAATCTATGTTCTGACCTCAGCAGAGCAGAGCTGCATGATGAGCCACAGATCCAACAGAACCAGAACCGTTCTGCAGGAAGAACAGAGAAAATCCTCCAAACAAGATCTGAAAGTCTCTGAGCTGCTGCAGAAAGTGTTTCCATGCTCACCAAAGGAGAAGCTGGAGCAGATCAAACTTTATCTTTACTCAGTTTTAGATTTTACCTTCAGAAAGAAGGAAATAAAAAAGATTTGATTTAAAATCATGAAGAAAAGCTTCATCCTCTGATTGAAGAAACCATCATTTACTCACTGAGCTGTTTGCAGCAACAGATAAAATGACCAGAGCTGCCCAAACATTTGCAGAAAACATCTAAAATATCCTGAAAAACCTCCAGAAACTGCATCACAATGAAGCAAACATGCAGCCTGAAAACTTTAGAGTTGAGCTTTATTTCAGATTTCTTGGTTACAGGCTGAAAATGAACCAGAGAGAAAAAAGACCAACTTTGCAGTTTCATCAGATTCAGATCAAAACTACATGGAGCCACTAAATGCAGCTTAGTTTTCATTCCATCCTCATTGGTCCACAGAGACAAACAATATCAGACACTAAATGACAGACATGATCAGATAAACAGGATCAACATCTCTAAGGTCAGAGTTCATCATCAGGATCCAGTCAGAGTCTCTTTAAACTCAAACTGCTGCAGCTTCAACCTCTGGATCATCAGGACAGCTCAGCTTCTCTCCTCTACTAAGATCATCAGGATGTCCACTTCCTGCAGAGAGAAGAAGGAGCAACAGAGGAGATCAGTGAGTGTTTCCAGCCTCTGGAAGCTGAACATGAACATCTCATCTGTTTGTGAAACATCAGCTGACTAAGAAACATGGAGGCTGTCCCTGAACACATCTGGATGAAACTACTGCGAGAAGGACACATGTCCAGATGTGCTGAGTGGACTTCAGCAGAGCTTCTGCTCTGTAGAAAGACCACATGGTGACTAAATGTAATGATGGGCTGTGAAATCAGTGATTTGCAGGCTGCAGTCAGACTGATCTCAGAGCTGTGACTAAGATGAAACTGATCAGCTGTTTCCTGTTGAAATGAGAGAACAAAGAGTCTGAGATCAGATCTGATGCTCCACAGCTTGATGAATGAGGACCACTGTCTCTAGACATGGTGGAAGGCTGTCAGCTGGAATCCAGCTGCATTTCCTGGAGACATGAACACAACAACAACAGTCATCTTCACATGGACACAAACACAGGAACACAACAAGCTGCTGGCTCCTCTGATTGGCTGATTGTTGTCTTTGTGTCCAATCAGGAAGCCTGTCACCATTCTCCTCCCACTGAGAAGCTGCAGCTTTACTGGAAACACTGGATCTTTGCTTTGGTACCAACTGGGTTCAGAACAGTTCTGCTGACAGCAGCTGGACTCACTCCAACCATCTACTTACACAGATTTCAGTTTGTAGTCTGGACTCTCTACAAGATCCTGCAGCTGCTGAACATCTGAATCCTTCAGGCTGTTGAACATCAGGTTCAGTTCTGTCAGATGGGACGGGTTGGACTTCAGCGCCAAACACAGAGAATCACAGCTGATCTTTGACAAACTGCAGTTCACCAATCTGAGTAAAGAATAAAAGATGTGAGCTGAAGCCACCAGGATGCAGGTTCTAACAGTCCAACAGAACCAGTTAAAGAACTCTCATTAATATTATTGACAACAAGCTGCTGCTTCAATAAAGACCTGCTGACTTCAGCTCTTCAACAATCAACAATATCAGAACTTTCAACAGTTAAAACTTGTTTAGTAGTTTTTACAGTCCTGGGGTCTCATTTATAAAACTTTGTGTGGAATCTGTACTAAAAGTGAACGCCAAGAAAAAGAAAAAGTATGGCAAAAATATTCAGATTTATAAAACCATGCACTCACACACCAGCAGCCATTTTCCTTTCTAGATCACAGCTGTACCTGTACATTTGGTACCAGGTTCTGGCTCAGGTTCTGTCCTCTACACGCCCAGATTCAACCAGAAACGGTCGATGCAAAGCACCTCATGAATGTTAATGTGTAGAAAATGTGTCAGCTGATAATTTTTTCATCATGGTGACGTGGCAGCCATGGAGAAAAAGCAAAGAAGCGTTGGGAAAATTTCCCAGAGAGGCGTTTATTAAATGTGGAAATCAGAGGTAAAAGCTCAGATGTTGTCCACATTAAAACAAGTGGTTAATAAGCTGTTAAAATAAGTTGTTAAAAAGTAAACAACGCTGTGCTCCGTGTTGAAATTCCCCTGTGGCTGTGCGTTCAGATCCACATTCAGAGGAGAGAGGTCCCCCCCCCCCCCCAAAAAGGTGATGACTGCCTGGGTGTGAGCAGAAAGCCTCCTTCTCTGCTCTCTGGGGGTTGGAGAGCTGCCTTTCAGCTCCTCACAGGGAGGTGGAGCCACTTTCCCCTGTGGGGAACAGCACAATGCATGCTGGGAGTCAGAAGCAGGATATTGGCCAGTCCTCATTATTGACCAGGAAATATTTGATCCCTGAAAGCATTTCCTCAATTCTCCATCTGCACAGTTTTCCAGCAGTGGAAATCTGTGGAACACGTCACCCTGGTGATCATTGGAGAGAGGAATGTGAACGTAGAAAACCAGAGAAAATGTTAGCAGACTTTTATTTAAGATGGTTTATGGACATTTTTATTTATTTTAAATGTCCCAGATGTATTTAAGAGTCACCAGGACAAGAATGAATAAAACTGTGGTTTTAATGCTTCTGATCAGGATGATCTATGATTAAAGTCTGATATGGATTGAAATCAACATCTGAGAGGAATCCTCATGCAGGTTGGCTGTAATTCACCACTTCACCATCTGCGTCACCAATTTCCACGTCTCCAAAATGAGCGTACGCCTGGGTCAGAGTTGGCATGAGGACCACACATTTTCCCCTCAAGTTTATTTTTATAGAACTTTTGATGGAAAGTGGCGTACGCACATTTCAGGTCCATTTTGTGTGTATCAAGCTTTCTAAATGACAGCCCTGCTGACTTCAGCTCTTCAACTCTGTCAGCTCCACCAGCAGCTCCATCAATACAAACTCAGGTTCTGCAGCCAAATTATTCAAGTTTCACAGAAAACAAACAAGTCAGCAGCAATTGTGGAGGAAATATGAACAAATGTAGATTAATGCAGATAAATTAACTATTTTAATTATTCCACAGCCATAAAAACATGATGTCATGGAGAATATTTAATGTAAACTGACTTTAGGAGCTGAAAGCCCAGAACCAGAACCTGGTACTGTGACATGTTGTGTCTGAGTGTTTTAGTCAGTAAAATCCTTCCAGAGCTTCTAAAAGTGCTGAAGCATCAATCAGGGATTATAGATTTGTTCCTGTCAGACAGATTCCAGGAGCTGAAATTCACTTTTCTAAACTGGCTTGAATCCCCTCTGACCCGCTTCATATGAGGGGGATTTATACACACTGGGGGTCCGAATGCTGTCCGGTTCTGACCTGAGATCAGGGCTCAGACTCAGTTACACAGAGAGACAACATTAAAAACTGGCTCCAAGTCCAGGAACAAACTCAGGAGATATTTATTAGAATAGAAGATCTGAACTTGGTTTTTCAGCTGAATTTTATCCAATTATTCACAGAAATATTAACTCAACTATTTTAAAATCATCCTATTGAAAATGTAGAAAAAAAGTGAAGTTTTAAAGATATTAAAAACCTTCAAATAAATGAAACATCAGTATTTTTCATTTTTTCTATCTTCCTCTTTCTCAGTTCTAGATAAAAACTCAGTGTGGATCAGTAGAATATCAGCCAGATGTCTGCAGTTTAGTGTCAACACAACTTTCACATCACAAATATCAGAACTAAAACATGGAGTCTGACCTCAATATCTGTAGTTTGCAGAGGGGAGTCTGGAGAAAACCACAGAGCTCCTTCACTCCAGCATCTTTCAGGTTGTTCCAGCTCAGGTCCAGTTCTGTCAGATGGGAGGGGTTGGACTTCAGAGCCAAAACCACAGAAGAACAGCTGATCTCTGACAAACTGCAGCTCTCCAATCTGAATAAAGAATAAAAGATGTGAGCTGAAGCCAACAGGATGCAGGTTAAAACTGAAATATGAACAAATAATTATTAAAATGTAGAAAATTAATTTCCCTGAATGCAAAAGTCCCAGAAACATGATGAACTGATGTCTGATATTTGATCCAGTAGAACTGATTTAAAGAGTTAAACCCAGCAGAACCAGAACATGTTATCATGACGTGTTGTTAGAATATTTCAGTCGGGCCTTCAGTGGTTCTGAGCTGGAACCAAACTGGACTTTAATAAGCAAAGTGTGACATCAGAGCTGTTAATTAATGCTGCTGTGATTGAATGGAAGCAGCTAATTTTCACAGTGACAGTAACCTTCTATTGAGGGGAACTGAGGGATTTATCTGAAGGATCAACAGCTGCAATAATTACACTTCACTCATTTCTAAACACATGAATACATGACTGAGAACAGAAGCGCTTCTACCTGTTCTACTGTCACACAGGATGCTGCATCACAAACACAACCAGTCTGATATCAATGTTATCAGCAAAGAAAGCAGAACAAATTCCCAACAAACATCAGATTTTTTCATCCAACCATCCAAGCTGAGATTTAACTGGAGGCCAACAGTTCAGAGCTCAATGTTGCTTCAGTCCAGAAGGTGGAGCCCAGAACAAATGGACCTTTTCCAGTTTTTACTCTGCAGAACATCTGGACCACATTCAGACTCTTCAGGAAAAATGCTGCTTATTTTTTCCTGGACTTTGCTGCTTGTGTCTCTGACTCCTTTATTGTCGGCTATATTAGATGATGCTGGATTCATGGTGAGGATATTTACAGAGAGTCTGCAGTCATTTCAACAAGTCCTCCCATTGTTTAGATCCTGGCTCACTAAAAAGGGCTCCTAGAAAGTAGAGCTGAACAATATCAGGAGAACATGGCTGTACAACCAGCAGACAGGACCCACCGGACTCTGCTTAGGAACATTTTTACTCCAACTTCCCAGAAACCCCTACACCACTCCCATATCTGTCATGGTGGTTCATCTGGACCTTTTCTCTCCACGGTTCTGACCTCCTCAACCCTCTTTCTCCTAGAAATCCATCATCCTGCCTGTCTGGGTCATCTTGGGGTTCTGGGACCTCCTGTAGTTTGGCTGCTGGGCCGAACCAACAAACTCCAGCTAGAAGCTCCTTCTAACAGCTCCAACACTGAACATCTCTAGCTGGGCAGTCTTTCCATGAAGCTTTCTGCTTTCAGCCACATCCACCACACTCTTTTCCTCCCAGCTTCTCTGGCTTTGGTCCCGTTCTGACTGCTGCCGGGTCTGGCTCTTTATTTTTCTCATCTTGGTCCTTCTGGCGTCCATGTTGGATCTGCTCCCCTCTGCTGTGCTGCTGAGCAGAACTGTTTATGGTTCTTCACAGTTTCCCTCTGCTGGACTTTTTCTTTGGCCTTTGTGAGCGTTAACTCAGAGTCCATTGGTACCGGTTCAGACAGCTTTATGTCCTTTTATCCCAGCTACAGTTCTGGCCCGTATGAGTTCTTCTTCCAGTTCTCCAGAACCACAGTTTGCTGCCAGTTTGTGTCCAGCTGTAATAAATGGTTCTGCTCTCTCTCCATCTTGGTGACGTCTGGAACTGAACTGGGCTCTTTTAAAGATGATGGAGGATTTCCCCACATAGTGCTGCTCAAACACAGCTTTTCCAGCTCCAGGCATCTTTTCTCTGCTCTAGTCAAAGGTCCAACAGCTAAAATGTCATCTGCAGCTTCTCCCACAGCAAACAGGAGTGAACTAACTTGATCTTCCTCACATTTCTCATCTAGAGCTGTTGCAGTCTGAAACCTCTCCAATCTTCTGGCCCACCTCGCCCGTTCTGCAGGACAGGAGAAGTCCAACGGTTCTGGAGGGGTTACTTGTACTCCCGTCTCCATCTTTGTTCTTCTATCCCTGGTTTCCTCACCTTCAGGATGTAAACCTCTGGATGTGTTGTCTCTCGGTACCTCTCCCTCAGCCCACATGGGCCCGTCAGGACCACATCCTAGCAACACCAGCAGCTATAGTGAGGTGGTCAGCTTAGCGCTGGCTTTCAGTAGTGATGGTCTGCTTGAAGCTGAAGCTCTGGAGTATTTGTCAGAAACAGCAACACAGTCCTTCAGAAGAACTTTGTTGGGGCTTGATTCATGGGGCCGGGTCATGGGTCAATGAAGTCCAAAGCTTCATTTGGGACGTCATTGATCTGGTGGTTCAGCACCTGCTTCATGGCTTTCAGCAGAAGTCCATCATGTGTAACAGCTGCTCCATGTAGCTCTATAATGAACCAGCAGGTTAAATAGGGATGTAGTACTATGGACCGGGCCCTGGAACCTTTAATCATGGCTCAGCGTACCACCTATTCACAGGAGATACTACTTGTTATTTATTTAGATTTCTCCTCAATAATTACTGTTTAGTTTAGTGCTGCTGCCTCCACTTAGCAGCAATTTATCAATTTATAAACCTTAGATAACCTACGAAGAATTAAACTTTAGTCCATTCTAATCTGATGTTAGAAACACTCCCATGAAATAGAAAATAAAGTAATATATAACTGGAAAATAAAACAGAGATCCAGGAAACGCGTTTAAGTGAATAGTTTAGTAAAACAATAATAATTAAGTAAAAATTATTCAAATCACACCAAAAGTGATCTCATTAGTTTCACAATAGTTTCTAACAATATTCACCTCTTACGTTTATCAGGTCAAACTGCTCTTAATCCAAAACATCACTTATCAGGTCAGCTAATATTGACTAAATACGGATAATTGAAGCCAGAATAAAGCGCTGCAGGCCTGAGTCGTTGCTTGGGTTTGTTGTGGCTAAAAACAAACATCCAGTTCACTTGCTTAGCAAACCAACTAAAATCAAGTGAACTTGTTAGGTTCATGGAGCCCAAATCCTTTAGAGTTTGGACTGGATGGGGAAGGCTAGATGGGGGATCCCTTTAATGTGCAGCTGCTCCAGATGAGGAGGCAGGTGAGGGCAAAGGTCAACCCTCAAGGTCGTCCAGGGCAGCAACATGTGAAGCCAAAGCAGCTGAATAACCAACGTCTGCTCTTCCAGCGGGTCCAAAGATTGGCTCCTGGTCCACTCTGGACATCAGCAGCTCTTAGCTCCTATTCATTTATTTCCAAAACTCATTTTCTTCTGATATCGAGTCAGTAAGAGTTTAACTGGACAATAATGTTAGAAATTATTAAATATACAGTAAAACCAGCTGCTACCGCATCTAAATACATGCTAATAGTTCTTAGCGATGATAACTTTGGCTCAAAGCATCATTCTGAAGCAGCAGAAAACACAAAGACTTTTATCTTCAGTTTGCTTCTTAAAGTCTGTTACTTGTCTGTAACTTTGCAATAACCTCAGTAGTAGACAGCTTTAATCTCTCATCGTTATA
The DNA here is from genome assembly GCF_011125445.2 of Fundulus heteroclitus. Taxonomy (NCBI): domain Eukaryota; kingdom Metazoa; phylum Chordata; class Actinopteri; order Cyprinodontiformes; family Fundulidae; genus Fundulus; species Fundulus heteroclitus. The sequence continues at coordinate 961,660 of NW_023397088.1, read as the reverse complement.
ATTCTGCTCCACACCGGGCCCTCTGACTTGTCTGCTCATGCCTGTGCATATTCTCAATCATCAGAGTCATGGCAACTACAACAGGATTAAATCCAAGGTTAGCAGACTTTCACTCAGTTTCTGTGAAAACGTTTCAACACCTGATCCAGGAGTCTTTGACAATCCTGGAGGCTCTCAGTTGAACAACGTGGAGTTTAGGAGTTGCTGTTTTTAGGCAATAAATCCTGGCAGGAAGTTGGAAACAGACAGAAACTTTAACTGGAGCAAAGCAGTGAAGAAGAAAGCAGACTTTACCATGAAGATCCTCAGTGTGGATCAGTAGAATATCAGTCAGATGTCTGCAGTTTAGTGTCAACACAACTTTCACATCACAAATATCAGAACTAAAACATGGAGTCTGACCTCAATATCTGTAGTTTGCAGAGGGGAGTCTGCAGAAAACCACAGAGCTCCTTTACTCCAGCATCTTTCACGTTGTAGTTGTGACTCAGGTCCAGTTCTGTCAGATGGGAGGGATTGGACTTCAGAGCCAAAACCAGAGAAGAACAGCTGATCTCTGACACCCAGCAGTTCCTCAATCTGAATAAAGAATAAAATATGTGAGCTGAAGCCAACAGGATGCAGGTTAAAACTGAAATATGAACAAATAAATAATAAAATGCAGAAAATTAATTTCCCTGAATGTAAAAGTCCCAGAAACATGATGAACTGATGTCTGATATTTGATCCAGTAGAACTGATTTAAAGAGTTAAACCCAACAGAACCACAACATGTTATCATGACGTGTGAATGTCCAGATCAAGGTGTGTTTCTCAGCAGTGGCGGCTGGTGATGAAGATGTTCTGGGGTTAGGGTTGGGGGGGCACTAGAGGTTGGAGATTACCACACAACAATAAACTCTACTTGAACATAAATCCATCCATGATCACTTGCTGCTGCTGGATATTTAAGTCTGATCACTCTGGCGTCTGTTTAAAATGCTGCTGTCTTCTAGTCTGGGTCAGGGTTCTGGTAGAACAGTGGTTCTCAGGCCCATAATTTTCTAAACATGGATCATTTAACAGAGTTTCAGCTCAGATTGTTCTGGATTCATCTTCAACCTAAACCAGCAGCCTGCATGGAGGGTTTTCTCTAAGGAAACATGGCGTCTGTTTAAACTTCTGCTCATTCAGTCCCTGATCACTGAACATTGGTCCGATGTTCTGCTGCTGGGCTCAGATGTTCTCCATCATACTGGGTCAGTTGTTCTCAGTGGGTCTCTGTGTATCTGGTGGGTCATTCTGAGAACTAAAACCTACGATGAGGAGACTTCACTGCATGAAAAGTGTGATTTCCGTCACTATGCGGCACTGTAGATTGTCGTGGAAGTTCAGGTTAACGGCTGTTCACAGTAATTTGCAGGCAACACCGAAAACTGCCGTGAATTGTCAGAAATTGACGTGGGCCTTGCTTGGCGTGGTCCCCCCATGACCCCCCCTCCTCCTAATTCTAGGGGAGGCTTTAACATGTAAATGAAAATGCTGTGAGCTAAACAAATGCAAATCAGGGTTGCAGGGGGAGTTTACCCATGTCTCGCATTCAACTCCCCTTCAACTCCTCTTGGACGCGATCTACAACTTTCAGCCAGTCCGCAGACTGACGAGAAGAAACTGCTGATTGCTATCAGTGGACTGTCTCATATGAGTCAGTCGGTACTGAAGCAATGCCAAGAGCGTGGAAATGTTCAAGTCAGAAGTTTTGGTTGGGTCATTCAGGTTAAAGTAAATGAAATGGGGTTTAATGAACTAAAAATAAGTCCCACTTTAATGGAGAGGTATAGTGAGGATTTAACTATATATACAGATGCATCTAAACTAACTGAAAAAAGAATGGGTGTTGCTTATGTCATTCCAAAATTAAACATTAAAGTTGGAAAAAGAATGAGTGATGATTTAGCAGTTTACACAGCGGAATTGATTGCTGTGTGGCTAGCTTTGCTTTGGGTGGAGGTCAATAGGCCAAGGAAGGCAGTAATTGCTTCAGATTCCAGCTCAGCTTTAATCAGTATTAAAACATTTCAGTCAAAATCAAGGCAAGACATTGTGTATGATATACTGCAAGCTGCAAATAATCTAATAAAGTCAGGAATTAATATAACTCTGGTATTGTACCAGCTCATATAGGAGTAATAGGAAACGAGTTAGCAGATAAAAGTGCTAAGCAAGCAGCTAGACATTCTAATATAGATGTTGAAGTGCACTACAGCAAAGCAGAAATTAAAAGTATGGTCAAAAACATAGTTAAGGGTAAATGGCAAACATTATGGGACGGTGGGCAGACTGGAAGACAGTTCTATAACATTCAGAATAAAGTGGGAAAGAGCAGAAATACAAACAGAAGCAAGGAGGAGGAGGATGTATTTTCTAGAATGAGGTATGGACACACACGTCTAAATAAAACTTTGTTAATAATGAAGAAGCATGCTGATGGCAACTGAATTCTGTGGTAGTCCAGAGACTATAGAGCATGTTATTGTACACTGTAATAAATATCAGGAAGAAAGACAAAGACTAGTCTTACAATTACAAGGAGAACAGATGAGGCTAAACTTAGAAGAAATTCTGCAAAAAAACACAGGGGAAATGAGTGTAAACTATGTAATTGGCTTCCTGAGGAATACAGGACTAATTAAAATAATTTAGTATGATCTTTTTGTTTGTTTTGTTTGGATTGGTTTGTTTCGTTATGTTTGTTTGTGTGTTTGTTTTATTTGTTTGCAACCTATTAGGGAAGGTTAGACTCCAGTACCACACTCCAGTCCAGTTGGTGGCGGTAATGCACCACTAAAGTTAGTTGCCAACCGCCATAAAAACCGAAAGAAGAAGAAGAAGAAGTGGACCGTCTCGTCAGCTAATAGTGCCGAAATGAATGAGGGGTTCACTTAACTGCAGAATTCGGTAAACTCCAGGTTGCTGTCCATAGAGGACAATTTGGCGGCTCTGCAGTCGAACAACTGTGCTGGAGAGACTAACTCCAAGAAGAGAAGACGGGTGCAGAATCCCAAGCTTAGGTAAGAATATGTTCAGCGACTGCTAGCTAAGCTAAAAGTAGCCTAGCCTACAACCAAATCTAAGATTAGCCTAGTAGCCTTGCAAAAGAACAAGCTTTATTAAAGTGTATTTTCATTTACAGGAAGCAGTATGCCGTCTTCACAACTCGGAGACAAAATGCAGGCGCTATGAACCGGAGCGAGGCGGTGACCTCCTATTTGCTCGGAGCAATGTCTGCAATTCCAGATTTACACGATGTTGATAAAGACGACATTATCTGTAAGTGACTTGTTTTTACTGCTTCTCCTTCCTTGTTTAATGTTATTGTGACTTGCGTTTGATTTTTATTCATACCACTCTCATTTAATTGTTTTCCAGCCTGGCGAAGAAGATGGCGTTGTTGGCGTGGTCTCTGGATGGATTGTACGGCCGCCGCCATTTCGTAGGCCGGTGTTGTGCGCAATTCTGTTTCCCCCGTGTCGGGAGCGCACTTTGCAGCCGTTTTCCCGGCGCTTCTAGTTGATTTCTCGGTAAAACAAATCCTATAATCATGTCTAGGTTGTAACATTCAGTTTAATCGGCAGCTGTTTACAAAATTGTAAAATAAAAATAAATAAACGGTCTTTCAGACATCTCCCGAAAACTTTGGGAAATAAAGAGCAAATGTTTCTAAATTTTCAAAAATTATGTGTGATAGGATGTAGTATACTAGAAATTTCCTTAATCCAGTAAACTGTCATATTTTATATTACAAAGGGATGTACTGGGAAGTCTACACTCTTGTGTTTTCAGGAAGTCTTAGGGTGTTTCTCAATTCACGAGAACGCGCTCGCGTTCTCGTGAATTGAGAAATAGCCATAATGTTTGTGTCCTGCTATCAGCCATCCCATCCTCCTCTTTCAGCAATGGAAAATCATAAATACACAGTAGGTGCTGGAATAGTGTTTTATGGCTTACTTTTATTTGTCAGGTTAAAGTGACAAAAGTTGGAAAAAGACAGTTTATCTTGCCATTTATAATAACACAATACAGCGTAAGAAGACATAGTTTTTTTATTTTTATTCTACAATTTTGTAAACAACTGCCGATTGAACTGACTGTTACAACCTTGACATGATTATATGAGTTGTTTTACCGAGAAATCAATTAGAAGCGCTGGGAAAACGGCTGCAAAGCGCATTCCCGACACAGGGAAACAGATTTTCACGGGGGAACAGAATTGCGCACAACACCGGATCTCTCTGAACTCTGTGTGAAGCTGCAGTCCCGGTTAGAGGCGACGCCGAAGTACAGAGCCACGCACAGTAGGCGTCTGCACATCGGACCTGCCTGGGAGAAAAGGCTGCCAGCATTTACCTACAACCCCGAGGAGGCAAACGGACAGTTCACGGAGTTGTAATTTTTGGATCCTCGCGTTGTATATAGGTGTTTGTTTTAATAAAGCTCTTTCTTTGCATAAACATCTTCCTGGCAAATGTTCATTTCCTGTATAAATTCATTCATGTCCTTGATGGTAGCCTAATAATAGTGTAGTAGCCTACATAGGATAACATGAATATACAGCATAATATGAATGAATAAATAAATAAATATATATATAATAAATATATATAAATAAATATATAAATATAAATATATATATATATATGTAAATAAGTTATTGGGGATCTGCCAACCAATCAGGAGTGATTTTACTTATTTGAAAGAAGTGGTTCCATCCAATACTCAGTAAGAACGTTCAAGCCTGGCCTGGCCACGTGTGGTTTTGCTGCCAATCAGGAGCGATTTTACTTATTTAAAAATAGTGGTTTCAGCCAATACTGAGTAGGTTATTCAAGCCAGACCTGGCCAGAGTCCGGTTCCGACAATTTGTGGCACTGACAAACGGCGACAAGCGCGGGTTGCAAACTGTTGTTAACTGCCGAAAATGAGGGAGATCTGCGGTAGTTTACGGGGACGAAAATCTCACTTTTCATGCAGTGGTATACTGATATGTTATCACTGATCCTCTTTCCTATTGTAATTTTAAACTCTGGAACAATAACTGATACTCCTATCTTATTAACTAAACTTTTTGATGCATCTGTGTATATCTGAATGAAACTATAATAACTGTTAATATATTTCTGTATTGTATCTGAATTCAAAATAAACTCCCTATGTTTGTTTTTCTTTTTTAATAATTTAAAATCTACTTTTGCTTCAGGTACTATCCAAGGTGGAACTGCTGGCATTGGTACTGTCGGACTGAAAATTAAATCAACTAATTCTAACTCAGTTGCTTTTTGTTTAACTGTCCATCCAAAGCTATTTCTCTCCCTTTTCTCCATTTCCCAACAAGACTTTAAAGTGCTTTGTGCCGGGTGATTATCACTATGACCTTTTAAATTAGCCCAATATTTCAGAGACAACTGAGTTCTTCTCAGCTCTAATGGTATTTCTCCCATTCCCACCTGGAGTGCTGCTGTTGGAGTTGTTTTAAATGCCCCTGTACATAATCTCAAAGCCTGAAACTGGATGTTGTCTAACTTTTTTAAAGATGAACTCGATGCAGATCCATACAACCATACAACCATAATCCAATACTGACCTAATTAATCTGCAGTAAATGGCCTTTAATGCTTTTCTATCAGCCCCCCAATCCTTAATCCATCTAAATATTCGTCCTTTAATTCCTAATTGACACAGTCTAATTAACAATCCTTCTCTCCACATCATATCATACGCCTTCTCTATGTCAAAGAAGACAGCCACCACACTTTCTTTGTTAACCTGTGCTTTTCTAATTTCATGTTCTAAACATACAGCTGGATCCATTGTATTTCTCCCTTTCCTAAAACCACTTTGGTATTTAGCTATATATCCTTTCTTTTCCATATAATATGTTAGCCTTTCATTTATAATTTTCTCCATTATCTTAAATATGTTAGATCCATCCATCCATTTTCCAAACCGCTTATCCCTCATGGGGTCACGGGGGTTGCTGGTGCCTATCTCCAGCGTTCACGGGGCGAGGGTACACCCTGGACAGGTCGCCAGTCTGTCGCAGGGCAACACAGAGAGACAAACAACCATTCACGCACACACTCACACCTAAGGACAATTTGGAGAGGCCAATTAACCTAACAGTCATGTTTTTGGACTGTGGGGGGAAGCCGGAGTACCTGGGGAGAACCCACGCATGCACAAGGAGAACATGCAAACTCCATGCAGAAAGACCCAGGGGTGTACCCAGGACCTTCTTGCTGCAAGGCAACAGCGCTACCCACTGCGCCACTGTGCAGCCCCATATGTTAGATGTTAAAGCAATTGGTCTATAATTTCCTGGATTAGTACAATCTTTTCCTGGTTTGCGTATTGGCACCACCAGAGCCTCCTTCCAGCTCTGTGGCAGTTTCCCATCCTCCCATACTTTATTATATAATTCTAGTAATACTTCCTTTGATTTTTCATTGAGTAGATTTATCATTACATAACAAATCTGATCCTTTCCTGGTGCTGACATCTTAGATTTCTGGATAGCACGTTTTAGTTCTGTCATTGTAAAAGGTTTGTTTAATAAATCATTATAATTTTCTTCTTGTTGTAAATCTTCATTCTCCCTTACGGTTTTTTCTCTCCCTCTTTTTCCTTCTTCACTAATATTATCTGAGCTGTGAATTTTTACAAAAGTTTTTGCCAGCATCTCTGCCTTCTCCTCATCTCTCACTGCTATTATTTGTCCATCTTTTAAAACTGGGTATCCATACTCTCGTTTTATACCATTCATTCTTTTTATCATACCCCAAACTTTACCAATCTCTGTCTCTCTTCCTACTGAACAACAAAACTTCCTCCAGTATTCTTTCTTTGCACTTTTTATAATTCTCCTTACATTTGCTTGAGATTTTTTATAATTAATAAAATTCTCAAAACAATGATTTCTTTTTACCAATTTAAAAGCTTTATTTCGAGATTTTATCGCTTTTTACATTCCTTTGTCCACCATGGAACAATCTTATTTTTACGCTTTCCTTCCTTCTTTTTTATTGACTTTTCTGCAGCCTGTAGAATAACTTTACAAATTGAAATATTTAAATTTTCAACATCTTCATTTCTATCAATTTTTTCAATTTCTTGTTCGCTAATATTTCTAAATTTATCCCAGTCAGCACTACTAAATGACCATTTCTGCAATCCTACTGGTTCATATTCTTCTACATTCAATCCTACTACTGTTATGATTGGATAATGGTCACTTCCTACTGTTGTTCCTCTGACTACTTCCCATGTACAAATGCCTGCTAATGAATCTGAAGCTAATGTGAGATCTAGTGCTGTTTCTGTACCCGTTCTGATATTTAAACTTGTTCATCTTCCATCATTTAAAGACACTAAATTTGTCATATCCATCACCTCCTCAATCACCATCCCATTAGCATCATTACTGTTACCCCATAATAAGCTATGTGCATTAAAATCCCCACACCAAATCACCTTCCCCACTAACTGTACCACCAGTTCCTCCAGCAACTCTAAAGACAATTTTTTACATGGATTATAAAAGTTAACAACTTTAATATTTCCTTCTTTAGTCCATACTTCAGTTATTAAATATTCTAACTCTTTCCCTTTTCCTATAACTCTATATTGCATTCCTTGTTTAATAAATATTATACATCCTCCCTCAACTACCCTCCCCCCTATTTCTACGAATACTATTGTACCCTTTAATAACAAATTCTAATTCTGATTTAAGCCAAGTTTCTTGAACACATATCATATCTGGTTTATTTTTTAAATCTCTAATAAATCCTTTAAACTCCTGCCCATTTGCTATTAAGCTTCTTGCATTCCATTGTAAAATAATCAGTTTGCCTTATCACTTGCTCCTCCTGCTTTCCCATCTGCTTCAAGTCTTGTTTTAATTTGCTCCCAAGATATATCTTTTATGCCCAAAAACTTCTCAGCTCCCTTAACTATTATTTTAATTTTCTCAGTTTTATGTTTAACTTGATCCGTACAGTTGATCACGTATGCCATAAACAAAATAATCTTATCCACTGACAGTCCTGGATTTGCTTTCTCTGTTTGACCTGGTTCTTTTCTCGATACCTGTATAACCTTGTCAGTTTCCACTCTTCATTTTTTTCCTTGTACTTTCTTCACTGCTTCTGCATAACTTATGTTGTTGTTAACTGTTTTAACCTGTTGTATTTTCACAGCCCTTTTCCTAACTTCACATCCTCCATACGTTACCCTGTGTTGGCCACCACAATTGCAACATTTATCCTGCGCATTTTCCTTACAATCCTCCACCCTATGCTCATCTCCACATTTAGGACATCTCTGTTTCCCTTTGCAAGCCACTGCTATATGTCCATATCTCTGGCATTTGAAGCATCGTAGTGGTGGTGGTGGGGGGGGGGGGGGGGTGTATGGCCTAACTGGAAAAATCATGCATCCTATTTTCACTTTTTTGGGCAACACTGACTCCTGAAACTCCAGAAGAAGCGACAAGCTCTCAACTCTTTCATCATTTACTGTTCTCATAATTCTTTTAATTCTGCTCACCTCACCTCCATTTATACTGCGTTTAAGTTTGTCCAAGTCTTCCTCCACTGGTATCCCTGTTATCACCCCCCTTGTGACTTTACTGTCACCCACAATCTTTCTCTCACTAATTATTTTCTTACACACACTTTCAACTTCCCACGCTTTGTTTTTCTGTTCCTCTGTTTTGCACACTATAAACAGGCTTCCATCTCTCAAAATCCTCGCCATTTCCACATCTCCCAGCTTCTTTTTCAACTCCCTGGATACTGCTATAGGGCTTAAACTGATATGCTCATCTTCTTTCCTAAATTTCAGGATGATTTTAACTTCCTTTTTCCCAGCCTTTTTCCGCACAAACCCACTACCTTCATCAGAACTGCTCTCTTCCAAACTCCTTTTACTTCCTTGACTCGTCATCCACCCTCCTTCTGCTCTATTCACCCCAATTCCTCCTCTCCTATTAGCCACTGGAGTCCAGTCGCCATAATCCATTTCCCCATCTTCCTCTACTTCCTGAGTAGCCATTCTGACCCATTCACAAACCAGCTTATGCCAACCGCCGATGAGCTGTCCTCCTCCCTGCCCGTAGCTCTCGGCGTCTCCTGGTTTCACGAAGCGCCGACCACCTTTTGCGTTCACAACTTCAAGCTCCAACCGCAACTCCAACACAACTCGCCTCCAACTCTCCGCCTCTTCAACTCGCTCTGTATGTTCAAGGTGAACCGATGTTATAATAGCTTGACTGACGACCTCTGTTTTCTCCATTGATCAGGACTGTAGCAACTTCAAAGCTGCAAATTTACTTGGATCTGTCACGGCTGTTGCCGTCACATTTGTGTTTCCCCCTTTTTCTTTCTCATTTCTACTAAAGCCGGGCGTACACTGTACGAGTTTTTCAGTCGTGGTACTTATTTACATCTCAAACTGTGTGTCGGAACCGCGGGGTTTAAAAAGTTCACCGCTCACGATCTGTGCGGCGCGACGCTCGGACGAGACCGGAATGCTCACATTGTACGTCATGTCCCCTCTGGGACCGCTCGCTGTGGTGGCAGAGGCAGGCGAGCGACGGTAGGTGACAGGGACCCAGAGCAGGGGTTCGAGCCCAGCTCTGGCGAGGCCCGCAGGATGCACCGGGCGTCGGGGGAACGGAGGGGAGAGAGGAGAGACGAGACGCACCGGCGGCCGCGCGGCATGGCAGGTCGCCTGGCCCGCAACCAGTGTCCGAAATTAACTTTGTTATTCACCGGCCAAGTTGGCCGGTAGATGTAAAAATCAACCGGCCAGGCATATTTTTTACCGGCCAAAATATTAATTTTGACCAGACCTCAACTTTTATAAAAATTAAGAGTGAAATTATGTTAATTATGGGGGGCGTGGTTGGGGGCGTGGCTGACTGGAACCTGGAAGAGAAATCTTTGTTTCCTGAATTAAAAAAATATATATATTGTAGTTGATTATAAAAGACACAATATGAATTATCAGATTCACATCCAGCCGATAAAAAACACTACAGATTATCATTATTCTATCCATGTTGGCCTTATTTGTGAATGAGGCAGAGTTTCATCAAGCCTGTACGGTCAGTGGGGGTTCTAGACCAAATTTTGCAGGGTGGGTCAGGGTGGGGCCAGTGTTTTTTCACAGGGGCACAGAACAAAAGATTGGGGGGGGAGGGGGGAGACTTAACAGGTCAACATTTCATCGTTTAAAATATTAAGTAAGCCAAAGAGCCAATTGTGGCTCTGGAACTGCAGGTTGCAGACCCCTGATCTTTTCTCAATACAGCGGGAGCTTAACGTGAAACAGCTTGATTTTAATTATTGTTATTTTTTTTATATTTATTTTTTAATTATTTTGTTATTTTATTATTGGGTAAAACCATAAACGAAAAAAACGCTACTGATCCAAATGACCAGTCAGTCACGTTATCTTTGTCAGCATTTATCATCCTAAGAAATTTAACATCATGTTTTTAGTACAGGGGCCATAACAGGGGCCAGGAACAGTTCTACATGGGCATAGGCCCCTGTTGGCCCCTGTCCAGATCCGCCCCTGTGTATGGTTCAAAATTTTCCCCTCAGCTGCAACACTTAAAGCACTCAGGGTTCACGCTGCGTCTTTACGCTGATCTCGCTGCTGGATTTTACCTTTGTGCGCTGCGCCCCCGATGTTACAGGTTACATGTAACGTAATTTTGCGCACCTGAATTCAAGCGCAACGCACCACGCCCACTGAAGCACCGCTGGTCCTGTGTCGTTAAAAACAAAAGAGCATGAAAAACAGTTACCGACTCTCCTACTGACTTTAATTGGGACATTTTGGTACGAGTGGAAGGACATTAAACGTAGCGATTCACGTTTTGAAGGCTGGCCGCTGATAAAAGCACCTTGCTCCGAGAGGGGGCGGGGGAGGCGCAGTAAGAGCGGTGAAGCACAGAGCCGCAGCGCAGGTAGTTAAAAAAAAATCAGAATAAATAAGAACGAAACTTATAAACAGACTAATTGGCGTTTTAGACCAGTGATGACATGTTTAGCCGCATGTCATCATTCAACCGCTGGTTGTCTAGGTGGTGTCCTGAAAACGACGTGGGCTACATTGATAACTGGAGAACTTTCTGGGGAAAACCTGGTCTGATCCGGAGAGACGGCATCCATCCTACTTTGGATGTGGCAGCTCTTCTTTCTAGAAATCTGGCCGGATTTATTAGTCCTCCTAAATGCTGACAATCCAGGGTCCAGACCAGGAAGCAGAGCCGTAGTTTAACACACCTCTCTGCAGCTTCTGTACTGTTACCCATCCATTATCCTATTGAGACGGTGTCTTTCCCACGGCCAAAACTTAACAGATCAAAAACTTATCTAAAAGGAACAAATCATAAAAACCTAATAAAAATCAATACGGTTCACCTTGAACCTAAAAATAAAACAATTAAATGTGGTCTATTAAATATAAGGTCTCTCCCTCCAAAGACTTTGTTAGTTAACGAATTGATTTCTGATAAACAGATTGATTTGTTTTGTCTCACAGAAACCTGGCTACAAGAGGACTACGTTAGTATAAATGAGTCAACTCCCTTCAATTATTCAAATTTCCACATTCCCAGATCTGTGGGAAGAGGAGGAGGAGTGGCAACCATCTTTCAGTCTGATTTATTAATTAGTCCCAGGCCAATTAATAACTACAGTTCTTTTGAACATTTAACCCTCAGTTTCCCTCATCCAAACTGCAAAGCAATAAAACCTCTTCTGTTTGTTGTTTTGTATCGTCCACCAGGCCCTTACACTCAGTTTTTGGATGAGTTGTCAGATTTCTTATCTGATTTGGTGTTAAATACTGATAAGGCTATTATAGTGGGTGATTTTAACATCCATGTTGACACAGAATGTGATAACCTTAGTGTAGCCTTTAAAACTATCCTAGATTCAATTGGTTTTGCTCAAAATGTGCATAAACCGACGCACTCTTGGCTCCATACTTTAGACCTTGTGCTGACATATGGCATTGATTGTGAAGAATTAACAGTATTTCCTCACAACTCTGTCCTATCTGATCATTTTTTAATAACATTTGAGTTTAATCTAACTGAGTTCTCCACCCCCAAAAGAGGGTTCCATTATAGTAGATCTTTATCGGATAATGCTGTATCAAAACTTAAAGAGTCTGTCCCCTTTTTAATATCCTCCGTATTGCAGAAATGCCCTGTAGATGGCAGCAATGTTGTTTCTTCCAATTCACAAATAGATGTCTTTGTAAACGGTATGACTTCGTCATTGCGTTCTGCATTAGACAATGTAGCTCCCTTGAAAAAGAAGGTGATTATTCACAGGAAGCTGGCTCCTTGGTTTAATTCAGAGCTGCGTTCCTTGAAGCACAATGTTAGGAAATTGGAGAGAAAATGGCGCTCTACACACCAAGAGGAATCCTACTTAATCTGGAAGAACAGTCTATTGTTGTATAACAAGACCCTTCGCAGAGTTAGAGCAGCATATTTTTCATCATTAATTGAGGAGAATAAGAATAATCCTAGATTTCTCTTCAGTACAGTTGCCAAACTTACCCAGAGCCACAGCTCTGTTGATCCATCCATTCCCTTAGCTCTTAGCAGTAATGATTTTATGGGATTCTTCATAAATAAAATTGATTCCATTAAAAATAAAATAATTGGCATCCTCCCAAACATGATTACCTCATCCTCAGTAAGTGAGGCAGCATTGGAGGAATCCTTAGAACCTGCGCAGTGTCTGAACTGTTTAAAAGCAGTAGAGCTTTCTGAGCTATCTAAAATTTTAGCTTCATCTAAACCTTCTACCTGTATGTTAGACCCAATCCCAACCAAGTTGTTTAAGGAGCTATTCCCTCTGATCAGTGGTCCTATTTTAGACATGATTAATCTATCCTTGGTAAATGGATATGTACCACAGGCTTTTAAAGTAGCTGTTATTAAACCTTTACTTAAGAAACCATCTCTTGATCAAGATGAGTTAGTAAATTACAGACCTATATCTAATCTTCTTTTCTTATCTAAAATTCTTGAGAAAGTAGTTGCTAATCAACTATGTGAACATTTACAAAGTAATGACCTACTTGAGGAGTTTCAGTCAGGCTTCAGAGCTCATCATAGCACTGAAACAGCTCTGGTGAAGGTCACCAATGATATTCTCATGGCCTCAGATAATGGACTTGTGTCTATACTTGTCCTGTTAGATCTCAGTGCTGCATTTGATACAGTTGATCACAATATTCTCCTACAAAGACTTGAGCATACTGTAGGGATTAAGGGAAAAGCATTAGGCTGGTTTAAATCTTATCTGTTGGACAGATTCCAGTTTGTTCATGTTAATAATAAATCTTCCTCAAACTCTAGGGTCACTTGTGGAGTACCACAGGGTTCAGTCCTTGGACCAATTCTATTTACTATATATATGCTTCCGATTGGCAAAATTATCAGACAGCATGGGATTAATTTCCACTGTTATGCTGATGACACTCAGCTATATTTATCCATAAATCCTGATGAATCCAATCAGTTACTTCGACTGCAGTCATGTCTTGATGACATCAAAAGCTGGATGACTTTAAATTTCCTGCATTTAAATTCTGACAAGACAGAAGTTGTAATCTTTGGGCCAGAGTCTTCAAAAAATAAAGTTCTTAATCAATCCCTTAATCTGGATGGCATTAACTTGGCCTCTGGTAATAAAGTTAAAAATCTTGGTGTTGTTTTCGACCAAGACATGTCATTTAAATCTCATATTAAACAGGTTTCCAGAGTTTCCTTTTTTCACCTCCGGAATATCGCCAAAATTAGAAACATTCTGTCCAGGAGTGATGCTGAAAAACTAGTCCATGCATTTGTTACTTCAAGGCTGGACTATTGTAATTCTTTACTATCAGGAAGTCCACAAAATGCAGTTCGAAGTCTTCAGCTGATTCAAAATGCTGCGGCAAGAGTTCTGATGAAAATCAACAAGAGGGATCATATTTCTCCTGTTTTAGCTTCCCTTCATTGGCTTCCTGTTAAATCAAGAATAGAATTTAAAATTCTCCTTCTAACGTATAAAGCCCTTAATAATCAAGCTCCATCATATATCAGAGCTCTGATTACCCCGTATGTTCCTAACAGAGCACTTCGCTCTCAGACTGCAGGTCTGCTGGTGGTTCCTAGAGTCTCTAAAAGTAGAATGGGAGGCAGATCCTTTAGCTATCAGGCTCCTCTCCTGTGGAACCAACTCCCAGTTTTGGTCCGTGAGTCAGACACCCTATCTATTTTTAAGACTAATGTTAAAACTTTCCTTTTTGACAAAGCTTATAGTTAGACTGGCTCATACCCTGAGCTATCTCTATAGTTGTGCTGTGATAGGCCTAGGCTGCTGGAGGACATCAGGGTCTAATTTTCTCACTCTACTGATTTCTACTGTTCTTCAGTCTACTGTTCTCCAGTTTTGCATTGTATTACATTGAAATGACTGTCGTCATTTCAGCTTTTAACTTTTGCTCTCTCTCTTTTTTTTCATAGTAGGTACACCTGGTCTGGCGTTCTGTTAACTGTGACATCATCCAGAGAAGACGGCTCACCCGCTACTTCCATCTAATGTAGAACAGATTACTGGATCAATGTGTGCTTCTGTGCTTTTTTGTTTCTCTTGTTGTGTCTCTGTTCTGTCTTCTGTAACCCCCAGTCGGTCGAGGCAGATGACCGTTCATACTGAGCCCGGTTCTGCCGGAGGTTTTTCCTTCCCGTTAATGGGTGGTTTTTCTTCCCACTGTCGCTTCATGCTTGCCCAGTATGAGGGATTGCAGCAAAGCCATGTACAATGCAGATGACTCTTCCCCAGGAGTGAATGCTGCTTGTCGGGACTTTGATGCAATCAACTGGTTTCCTTATATAGGACATTTTTGACCAATCTGTATAATCTGACCCAATCTGTATAATATGATTGAACTTGACTTTGTAAAGTGCCTTGAGATGACATGTTTCATGATTTGGCGCTATATAAATAAAATTGAATTGAATTGAATTATCTGGTTAGCAGATCTGTTTTCTGATCCAGCGTTCAGCCATGACTGGTTCTGAATGTGAAAGAAGCTGAACCAGCACCGCAGAAGGCGGGTCTAGACTGAGCTCTGGATGGACAGAGCTGTGAACGGATCGTATGGGTTTTGTTATTTTTATGTTACTTTTATTTTATTTGGTACAAACATTTACTCGCCATGTGGCCGCTAGCCCTCTGAAATTCACTCGCCAAACGGGAAATTTACTCGCATTTGGCGACTGGCGAGTGTTAATTTCGGACCCTGCCCGCAACCACCCCCCCCCCAGCAAGCGGAGGAGTGCCGAAACAGGCGGCCAGCGCGTTGCGCGGACCTGACGGCTCGCCCTCCCCAACACCGGCCGGAGGTTGCTTCAGGGACGCCCGCTTCCCTCCCTCCGCTGGCGGGGACGGGAGGAGGGGAGGGCGCCCCCTCGTAGCTCTGCTTGAACAGCAGGATGCGCTCACGAAAACCTCACGACAGCCGACTGAATTTCAAACATGTTTGATTTTCACCGATCGTCCGATTCCTGATCGGGAGGTAGTCGTGAGAAGCCAGTCCCCCCTCCTCCCCCCCTCTACGATCAAGCCCGATTCAAAAAATGCTCACACGACTGAAGTGTAACCCGGATAGTAATAATATAAGAGATGGCAAGGATAAGTTTGTTTATTATATCCTTTTATTTCAATTAACATTTCAAAGGTCATACAAAGTTATCAAATATGTTTGCATTGTTTAATATAAGTTCTGTATTTTGTGGTGAATTGCCAGTGAAAATTGTATTTTCCTACAGGAGTACGGTCAGTGAAGGTAGCACAGGGGAGGAGAAAAGAACCAGAGGAGAGGGCGGAAAAAACACAGGTGAGAGCAGAGGGTGGAGGAGGAAGCAATTGAGGAAATAGCCAAGGAGAAGCAGTTAGTGGAGATAAAAAGTGAGTAAGCTCAGAACTTGTCGACAGGAGAAGTTTTAATAAACAGCATGCAAGGTAGCAGGACCCTGTAGAGTTTCAACAAGAAGCTGTGGTGGGGTGTGCCTGTTTTTTCTTGGTTGCTGTACTTACCTGAGAGTAAGAGCGAAGCTAACCTAGCTGTTCGCTAACTTGGACTGCTGTAAGCTGGTGTTTCGCTGCTAAAGTGGAACAAAAGGGCTGCAGAGGACTGTTACCGGCTTGGATAACACAAGACGGACTCCAGATAGTCACTCTGAGTGCCCACGTCGCTCAGAGTACCTCTGGCACCGTGGGAACTGAGGACCAGGAGATGTGGAGCCCGTAGAGAGCACCTGGAATCCCAACTGCATCATTCCTGAGCTGCTGTTTCATCTGATCGCTTTGGAGGTCCATTTGGGCACAGGACACAGGTACTGAGTTGCTTTAATATTTTTGCTCTTTGAGTGAAGAGGATCGGGACTGTGGAGTTGGTGGGACTCTTCCATTTTTTTTTGAGTAGCTGATCAGGCCTGCAACGTAGAGGTAGTTTCTGCCGGCATTAGGTTTAGATGTACCATACTGGTTATATGATTGGTGTTTACACTGTATGTGCATTCATTGATTCATGGTACGGGTGACAATATTATGTTTTTACTGTTTTGTTTGCATTTCCAAAAACCTGCCATCTTTTTATATTATTAATTGTGTCAAATTAAAGGAGGGTTACTATGGTCTATTTACAGGGTGTGTAGTGTAATTTACTTTAGTAGTGTTCAATGCTGCTTGATCCAAAAGCTTTAGAGATATTTAAACTAAATAGTAAGAGGGTATATGGAGATTTAAGAACCCAAACCTCACTTATCTATTATATACCTTAAGTGAGGGCTACATAAATGGAGGCACTGCTGGGATCTTTTGGGTTTTTTGAAGCGTTGAATGACCAACACACTTAAAAAAAAAAAAAAAAAAAAAAAAAAAAAAAGTTGACTTAAAGTAGCTAGTTCACATATTTTATTATTGTGGTTTGTTTGAAGTATGGCAGATCGCTCGGGGCTAACTGCAGAACTGAAAAGGTGGTGTAGGGGTGAAGGGTTGGAAGAAGCTAATGCTCTCTTGGTAATGTTTCCAGAAGAAGTGGAGATAGCCAAGATAGAAGAAACATTAGAGACTACTAAATGTTTGGGGCGAGTAAGAGTTAGGGGCCGTCAGTTTCACACCTCCCTGAGCTGCCGTATGGTGCTCTGTGAATGCAGAGAACATCTACCCCGAGAGCATGCACCAACAGAAGTGCTGGAGCCGGACAGTGGTCAAAGATGGCCGATAGTCACTCTTGGTGAAAGTGCAACTCCTAATGATTTCTCTCAGAAGGTGAGAAGTCTCCTGGAAACTGAGGGCAAGACTATGGAAGATGTGCAAAACTTATTTTCCAGCCCTTCTCAAGCACAACATAAATCTGATCCCCCCATAAATTCTACTGAGTCCATATTGCAAGCAGTGGGTGATCTATTGGAGAAGACACGTAAACTACAAACGGAAGGTGGTTATCGGCATCTGATGCTGTTCTCAGGGAATCTGCCAGTTCCTCCCAGTGAGGAGCCATTTGACATCTGGTTGGAACAGGCATGGCTCATGGTGGAAGAAAGTGACTGCACTGACAAGGAAAAAAGGCGCAGGCTGATGGAAAGCTTAAAGGGACCAGCATTAGAGATTGCTAAATCTGTTCGTGAGTCGAACCCTGAAACAGGTCCCGATGAATATTTGGAGGCGTTGGAAAGTGCATTTGGCAGTGCTGAATCAGGAGACGATCTTTATTTTGCATTTCTTCTAATGCAGCAACAGCCAGGGGAAAAGCTGTCTGATTTTCTGAGGCGCTTGGAGAGGGCCCTCACTAAAGTTGTTCAGAGAGGAGGATTAACAAATTATAGCAAAGACAAGGCACGCCTAGAGCAACTGCTAAGAGGGGCTGTTGTTTCTGACCTAATGTTAATTCAACTGCGTCTGAGAGAAAGAAAGTCCTCCCCCCCAACTTTCCTTCAGCTCTTAAGTGAGATCCGCATAGAGGAAGAGTATGAGGCCTCGAGGAGAAAAATTAATTCATCTGTCCATCGTGTGCAAACAAAATCTTCTGAAATACAACAAACAGAAATACAAAATCTCAAAGCTGAAATTAAAGAGCTCAAGACTAAGTTGGCCACCTGCATATCTAAGTCCCCTGAAACTAAAGAGAAGAGGGTGCCCCCAGTGCAGTCCAGTGAATGCAGTGATACTTACGAACTGGCTGCATTGAAGAAACAAGTCAGAAGATTGCAGCAAAAGGTAGACCAAAAAGTTACTGGTCCAGAACCCTCAATACAACTTCCTTCGGTGGCAGCCATAGAGGCTACATCAACAACAAGAACCCACAATCGAAACAGGAACATGTTGGATGAATACTTCTGTTACCGTTGTGGAGAGAAGGGACATTTTGTGGCAAAGTGTCAAAATCCTGAAAATCAGAACAAGGTAATTAGAAAGCTCATTCAGACTATTCGAACAATGAAAGAAAATCCAGCTGCTTCATCCAATTATACCACTGACACTAATTGTAATGTTAAGCAGGGTCTTCTGACTTCTCCCACTCCGGCTGGAATCCCTGAAGGACTGATTGGACCACCCAGCCTAGTACCACTCAAGGTGAATGGACAGCCCTGTGAGGCTTTATTCGACAGTGGATCGCAGGTCACCATAATATTTGAGTCCTGGTACAACACCCATTTGTCCTCTGTCCCAGTGCACCCAGTCACTGGCCTTGATCTTTGGGGTCTAAGTGAGTCCAATGCCAGTTACCCCTACCTAGGGTATGCTGTGGTGGACATTGAGTATCCCGCTGAAATAACAGGTGTCAGACATACATTGCCGGTTCTTCCCCTCATCTGTCCAAGCCCAAAAGAAGAGCAGATTCCTGTCATTGTTGGTACCAACACCAGCCATGTTCGCAATTTGGTACAGGAATGCAAGAAAGAGGGGCGGGACATCACTAAAACGCTGGGCATCCAAGTTTACGGTGAAACGTCAAATGTTCTCACACATTCTATCACCCTTGGTTCCCAAGATGACCATGTTGGATGTGTGAGTTGGCAGGGGTCCAGTCCATTGTCCCTACCCCCAGGAAAAGAGGTACAGATAACCTGCAAGGTTAATCTTCATCAGGCACTGGGCCAGGAGATTCTGATGGTTGATTCCTCTCCATTAGCTCCTTTGCCAGGTGATGTCTTGTTGCAACCTATGGTGGTGCCTTCACATGCTGTACAAGTTAGCAACTTTAGGATTTTGGTTGAGAATCAGTCTGCCAGGGAGACCCTTATTCCTATCGGAACCATCATGGGTCACATTTACCGTGTTGAAAGTGTCATCTCTGTGCCTTGCCAGAAACAAGAAAGAGCCGTATTTGACAGCAGCCAGATTGACTTTGGTGAATCACCTGTGCCTGAGGAATGGAAAGACCGGCTGAAGAAGAAATTAGCGGAACGCCCCCACGTGTTCTCTGTCAATGAATGGGATGTGGACCTTGCAAAGAACGTTGAGCACACCATCCGTCTGGGCGACACAAGGCCGTTTCGCCAAAGATCTCGTCGACTTGCACCTGCTGACATTGAGGATGTAAGGAAACATCTGCAAGAGTTGCTCTGTGCTGGTATTATTAGAGAATCACGAAGCCCTTATGCTTCACCGATTGTTATAGTTAGAAAGAAAAATGGAACAATACGGATGTGCATAGATTACAGACTTCTTAATAGTCGGACAGTCCCGGACCAATATACAACTCCTTGCATTGATGAAGCCCTAGATTCTCTGTCTGGCAGTAAATGGTTTTCAGTGCTCGACCTGCGTAGTGGATAATACCAGATTCCCATGGCAGAAGAGGATAAGGAGAAGACAGCCTTTATCTGTCCATTGGGTTTTTACCAATTCGAGAGAATGCCGCAGGGAATAACAGGAGCGCCTGCAACTTTCCAGCGACTAATGGAAAAAACAGTGGGCGATATGAACCTCCTTCAAGTCCTTGTATATTTGGATGACTTGATTGTATTTGGAAAGTCCCTGGAGGAGCATGAGGAGCGACTCCTTAAAGTCTTGGATCGTCTTGGGGAAGCCGGATTAAAGCTCTCCCTGGACAAATGCCAATTTTGTCAACCCCAGGTGAAGTACCTTGGGCACATTGTGTCTGCTGAAGGTGTCTCTCCGGATCCACAGAAGATTGAGGCAGTGACCACCTGGCCTCAGCCCCATGACCTAAAGTCTCTAAGATCCTTTTTAGGCTTCTGCGGATACTATAGGAGATTTATTGCTAATTATGCAGCAATTATGAGACCCCTCACTGAACTGACGAAGGGTTATGCTCCCACACAGAAGAGCAAGAAAAAGAGTCCAGATCTCAATAGGACCTACCTGAAAGAGTCAGAACCCTTTGGGGAACGGTGGGATGACTGCTGCCGACAAGCTTTTAATCAGATTATCCACTGCCTAACACATGCACCAGTACTAGCTTTCGCTGATCCTACAAAGCCCTATGAGCTACATGTGGATGCTAGCTTCAAGGGACTGGGTGCTGTACTATATCAGCTACAAGAAGAGGAACTAAGGCCAGTTGCATTTGCCAGCAGGAAACTTAGTCAGTCTGAAAAGAAGTACCCTATACATCAGCTTGAGTTTCTGTCGTTAAAGTGGGCGGTGGTGGATCGTTTCCATGATTACCTCTATGGGGCGCGCTTTTCAGTACGTACTGACAATAACCCTTTGACTTATGTTCTGTCCACTGCCAAACTCAATGCAGTGGGACATAGATGGTTGGCTGCTCTGTCTACGTACGATTTTGATGTTTATTATCGTCCAGGCCAAGCACAACATAGATGCGGACATCCTCTCAAGAAATTTTGTCGATGACACTGCATGGGAGACTATACCTGAGGCAGCTGTTAAATCCATTTGTGGGAGACTGCGAGTATCAGAAAACCCAGAGTGTTCAACAAGATGTGTAGACCAAACTGGAGCTTTACCAGAATGCATACCAGATATATATGCATTCCCACTGAGAATGGAGTTGCAGTCTCTGGAACATGTATCAAAAGCTGATCTTGTTCAAGCGCAAAAAAGATGACTCAGTTATTGGTCCAGCTGTCCGGGCAGTTAAGCTTAATCAGTGGTCCGGTTCTACTGGCCAAGAATGAGTCAAGACATTGAGCAACATATTAAAAGTTGTGGTGAATGCATAACACGCAAGACTCCTGCCAAGAAAGCTGCACTACTTCACCAGATCTCCAGTAGTGGTCCGTTGGATCTTGTGTGTATTGATTTTCTCTCGATGGAGATGGATTCCAGAGGCATGAGCAATGTTTTGGTGGTGACCGATCACTTTACACGTTATGCTCAGGCATTCCCAACCAAGAATCAAACATCTCAAACCGTGGCCAAAACATTAGTGGACAAGTTTTTCGTCCACTATGGTTTACCAGCTCGTATCCATTCTGATCAGGGACGAGACTTTGAGAGTCGCCTTATTAAAGACTTACTGAAAACTATGGGGATAAGAAAATCACGGACTACACCATACCATCCACAAGGAGACCCTCAACCAGAACGGTTCAATCGAACATTGCTTTCGATGTTGGGTACTTTAAGCACAGAAAAGAAACGTCAGTGGAGTCAGCATGTTCCTTATTTGGTCCATGCGTACAACAGTACCAGGTGTGATGCAACTGGATTTTCACCCTATTTTTTAATGTTTGGTCGTGAAGCCAGATTGCCAGTAGATTTGTGTTTTGAGACAACAACTGACAAAGCTGATGAGAGTCACTCGCACTATGTGGCGAAGCTAAAGGAAGACCTCCATCAAGCCTATAAGCTTGCATCCGAGACAGCAGACAAAGTCCATCAAAAGACCAAAGCGAGTTATGACCGAAAAGTTGGTTTCCAGTCTTTGGAAGTAGGAGACAGAGTCCTGCTAAAGAACTGGGGTCTGAAAGGGAAGCATAAGTTGCAAACTAGATGGAGTCCCATACCTTATAAGGTTGTTGGGAAAATGCCCAATCTTCCTGTTTATCAACTGAAGAAAGAGAACGGAAGTGGTCATCTGAAAACAATTCACAGAGATCACATCCTGCCTATTGACCAACAAGTGAGATTGCCTACCACTACAGAGGGCCAGCCTCGTTTTAATAGACAAAAAACAAAAAACAAGACACCAAAGCAGGCTACAGTTGTGTCTGAACCTCAACCACCACTGGATTCTGATTTGGCCTCGGACGAGGAATACTCGTACTATGAGCCTCCAAAACGTTACTACACTCGGAAAAGAGGGAAAGAAGGATTGAAGCACATCTTCAATTCTGAGACAGCTGCACAAGAGGCCACTGTGAACGAACAGGACAATGTTGCTGCGGAACAAGATTCTACTGATGGCAGTGATGGGGAATTGCGGTTGGAGGATAGGGAATCCCTTCAGGGCAGTGAGTCTGAGGCAAACTCAGTGGTGGATATACCTGAAGAGGCTGAACAATCTGAAGAAGATGAACAAGATTCTTCCCCACAACGTGATATGAATTCTAGAGATGGCTCATCGGTCAAAATTCCAAAATCACAAACTCGTAAACAGTTGTACGACACTTCTAGTTTAAGGCCTAAGAGACAAATTAAACCAGTGGTTCGCTTAACCTATGATGAACCAGGGAAACCCAAAGATCAGCCTATTACTATTATCCATCAAGGGGTTGTCATTACTATAGGTAAAGATTAACATCCATAGGGTGTTCTTATAAGATTCATCCTATCCCTGAGTTCTTGTAGTTCTTTGCTAGTCTGTTGAGGACACCAGACATTTAGTGGGGGGAGGGTGTAACCCGGATAGTAATAATATAAGAGATGGCAAGGATAAGTTTGTTTATTATATCCTTTTATTTCAATTAACATTTCAAAGGTCATACAAAGTTATCAAATATGTTTGCATTGTTTAATATAAGTTCTGTATTTTGTGGTGAATTGCCAGTGAAAATTGTATTTTCCTACAGGAGTACGGTCAGTGAAGGTAGCACAGGGGAGGAGAAAAGAACCAGAGGAGAGGGCGGAAAAAACACAGGTGAGAGCAGAGGGTGGAGGAGGAAGCAATTGAGGAAATAGCCAAGGAGAAGCAGTTAGTGGAGATAAAAAGTGAGTAAGCTCAGAACTTGTCGACAGGAGAAGTTTTAATAAACAGCATGCAAGGTAGCAGGACCCTGTAGAGTTTCAACGAGAAGCTGTGGTGGGGTGTGCCTGTTTTTTCTTGGTTGCTGTACTTACCTGAGAGTAAGAGCGAAGCTAACCTAGCTGTTCGCTAACTTGGACTGCTGTAAGCTGGTGTTTCGCTGCTAAAGTGGAACAAAAGGGCTGCAGAGGACTGTTACCGGCTTGGATAACACAAGACGGACTCCAGATAGTCACTCTGAGTGCCCACGTCGCTCAGAGTACCTCTGGCACCGTGGGAACTGAGGACCAGGAGATGTGGAGCCCGTAGAGAGCACCTGGAATCCCAACTGCATCATTCCTGAGCTGCTGTTTCATCTGATCGCTTTGGAGGTCCATTTGGGCATAGGACACAGGTACTGAGTTGCTTTAATATTTTTGCTCTTTGAGTGAAGAGGATCGGGACTGTGGAGTTGGTGGGACTCTTCCATTTTTTTGAGTAGCTGATCAGGCCTGCAACGTAGAGGTAGTTTCTGCCGGCATTAGGTTTAGATGTACCATACTGGTTATATGATTGGTGTTTACACTGTATGTGCATTCATTGATTCATGGTACGGGTGACAATATTATGTTTTTACTGTTTTGTTTGCATTTCCACAAATCTGCCATCTTTTTATATTATTAATTGTGTCAAATTAAAGGAGGGTTACTATGGTCTATTTACAGGGTGTGTAGTGTAATTTACTTTAGTAGTGTTCAATGCTGCTTGATCCAAAAGCTTTAGAGATATTTAAACTAAATAGTAAGAGGGTATATGGAGATTTAAGAACCCAAACCTCACTTATCTATTATATACCTTAAGTGAGGGCTACAGAAGAATCGGCCCGAAAAGGGGAAAAACTCGTACAGTGTACGCCCGGCTTAAGTAGGCTGCTTGTCCCTGTGAAAAGACCCGCCCACTTCCTGGTTTCTGGGGTGCTGACCTCAGTCCCATCCATTGGTTCCCTCGGTTCCACCTCAACCAATGGTTCATCACCACCTACAATCACCTCCTGTTCATAAGGAGAGCCAACCCGTTGATTGAGGCAGCTTGTCACAGCCAGTTGACTTGTGTGCCTCGTGTGAATAAGAAATTGTTAGTTAGCTTATGCATTTGTGCTTAGTGGAGTGGCTCGTTTAAGTTTATGGTTATCCATTTTGGTTTGTGTTTAGTAGCCTGTGCCAGTGTCTTTTGTTGTGTTTGGTTGATGTGCCTTTATTAACTTGAGGCCAGAAAGAGGGTGGAATTAGGGCCAGAGTCCTCACTGATTGCCACACTGAGTTTTCCTATGTTAGTTTCATTAGGTGTAGTGGGTGCTGTGCTCTCTGTGTTTTTTAATAAGAATCGCCTCTGTTTAAATGTAGAGTTAGGCACAATCCTCCTTTTGAGGATCTCTTTTATTTAACTTGGTTTGTTATTTTCACAGCACCTTCATCCACCCTTCTTTTTGTTTGTGTATTGCCTGAAACTCTTGTTACCAAATAAATCATTTGATAAGAACTTACCGGTTTTTGCCTATATGTTTATGACCCCACTCCCCTAGACCAACAGGGGGGTCGTAACAGATCCAAAAGCAGCAAAGCAAACGTGACGTAACTGGTTTATGTGGAGCTGCTGCCGCCATGAAATACCATTAATGTTGTTGAACATGACTGGTGGAGAAAGGTGCGTTCATTAATCTGTGCAGAAGTCATTACCTGTGGTTAAAAATGGAAAAGCCTCAAATGCTTTCCAGAAATGCTGAATTCTCTGTTTTTTCCTCCATTTTCTCATGTATTGGTGATGGCCGAGTAGTGTCCATGTTATTCTGAGCAACAGAAAACTAATGAGTCCAACAGCGCCACCTAGTCACACTAGGAATAAAACAGGTTTGACATCGCAGGGGTGAGCAGGGCATTTAACCGGTGTCTCCTTCAAAAAGCATCCACACAAATATCCACCAAGCATGCGACAAAGCAAAGCTGGAACCACAACATGCACATAAAACAGCCTCCTTCCTACACATTGATCAGTTTGTTCTTCTGGAAACAGGCTTGCAGATCCACAATCTGTCATCAGTGAGCTGCTGAAAAGATGTCAGGACAAAAACATTCATCTGCATTTCATAGACGACGTTGAACATTTATTGGGAATCAAGTGAGACACGACCTGCTGATGTTTGATTCTAATGGATGTTTTAAAGCTAGAAACTGAACCAGAGGATCCAGATAACTTGTTAAACTTCTGCTTTTAAACTCAGTTTTGAAATGTCCGGACAGGAAAGGAGAAAAAAAGGAAATGATTCATGTTTGAATTTATGATGAAAAGAGAAAATCTCTTTTCCTTCTTCAATGTCCACAGTGGACTTCATGAGGAGCTGCAGGTGAAGGTTTTACCCCCACAGTCCCTAAACAGGATTAAAATCTATGTTCTGACCTCAGCAGAGCAGAGCTGCATGATGAGCCACAGATCCAACAGAACCAGAACCGTTCTGCAGGAAGAACAGAGAAAATCCTCCAAACAAGATCTGAAAGTCTCTGAGCTGCTGCAGAAAGTGTTTCCATGCTCACCAAAGGAGAAGCTGGAGCAGATCAAACTTTATCTTTACTCACTTTTAGATTTTACCCTCAGAAAGAAGGAAATTAAAATGATTTGATCTAAAATCATGAAGAAAAGCTTCATCCTCTGATTGAAGAAACCATCATTTACTCACTGAGCTGTTTGCAGCAACAGATAAAATGACCAGAGCTGCCCAAACATTTGCAGAAAACATCTAAAATATCCTGAAAAACCTCCAGAAACTGCATCACAATGAAGCAAACATGCAGTCTGAAACTTAGAGTTGAGGTTGTTTTTTTTTTCAAATTTCTTGGTTACAGGCTGAAAATGAATGTCAGGTTCAAACACCTAAAACATTCATTAAACAGGGAAGAAAGACATCAGACATTAGATCTTTTTTAACTTGTAAGGAGAAACCCCCTATCCTCTCTCAAGCACACCTGCTGTTTCCTGGTGTTTATTAAGATATCCTAGTTACAAAAAACGTTGTTATTCTAAGGGAGTATGGGAGACAAACAGCAATGTGATCTTTATTATGAGAGATAACAGAGAGATAATACAAAGCAGTTTTCCAGAGTTCAGTTATGCATATGCACACCAGATGGCTGAATGCAGTTCATCAGTCTCGAAAATACCTTGAAAAACACTTATCATTATCACGTTTTTCTACCTTTTTCAGGCCTTCTGTAACAATAAGAGAAAAAATCAATACACACATACAGTAAAATAAAATGGTAACCACTGGTCTATATGTTCCAGTAAACACAAACACAGTGTGAGAGAGAGAGAAAGAAATAGAGAGAGAACAGTTACCTAAACAACACTTTAATATCTGAATAAGGTCAAACCTTTTTAATAGTAATGAGTAAATACATGATAAATGCAATGAACATGGTAAATAAAATAAAACTTGTAGAGAATAGTAAAAATAATTCTAACAATGAATCAGAGAGAATAAAGATCAACTTTGCAGTTTCATCAGATTCAGATCAAAACTACATGGAGCCACTAAATGCAGCTTAGTTTTCATTTCATCCTCATTGGTCCACAGAGACAAACGATATCAGACACTAAATGACAGACATGATCAGATAAACAGGATCAACATCTCTAAACTCAGAGTTCATCATCAGGATCCATTCAGTCTCTTTAAGCTCAAACTGCTGCAGCTTCAACCTCTGGATCATCAGGACAGCTCAGATTCTCTCCTCTGCAAAGGATGGCCTCCACTCCCTGCAGAGAGAAGAAGGAGCAACAGAGGAGATCAGTGGGTGTTTCCAGCCTCTGGAAGCTGAACATGAACATCTCATCTGTTTGTGAAACATCAGCTGACTAAGAAACATGGAGGCTGTCCCTGAACACATCTGGATGAAACTAATGAGAGAAGGACACATGTCCAGATGTGCTGAGTGGACTTCAGCAGAGCTTCTGCTCTGTAGAAAGACCACATGGTGACTAAATGTAATGATGGGCTGTGAAATCAGTGATTTGCAGGCTGCAGTCAGACTGATCTCAGAGCTGTGACTAAGATGAAACTGATCAGCTGTTTGCTGTTAAAATGAGAGAACAAAGAGTCTGAGATCAGATCTGATGCTCCACAGCTTGATGAATGAGGACCACTGTCTCTAGACATGGTGGAAGGCTGTCAGCTGGAATCCAGCTGCATTTCCTGGAGACATGAACACAACAACAGTCATCTTCACATGGACACAAACACAGGAACACAACAAGCTGCTGGCTCCTCTGATTGGCTGATTGTTGTCTTTGTGTCCAATCAGGAAGTCTGTCACCATTCTCCTCCCACTGAGAAGCTGCAGCTTTACTGGAAACACTGGATCTTTGCTTTGGTACCAACTGGGTTCAGAACAGTTCTGCTGACAGCAGCTGGACTCACTCCAACCATCTACTTACACAGATTTCAGTTTGTAGTCTGGACTCTTTACAAGATCCTGCAGCTGCTGAACATCTGACTCCTTCAGGCTGTTGTAGCCCAGGTTCAGTTCTGTCAGATGGGACGGGTTGGACTTCAGCGCCGAACACAGAGAATCACAGCTGATCTTTGACAAACTGCAGAGCTGCAAACTGAGTAAAGAATAAAATATGTGAGCTGAAGCCACCAGGATGCAGGTTCTAACAGTCCAACAGAACCAGTTAAAGAACTCTCATTAATATTAATGACAACAAGCTGCTGCTTCAATAAAGACCTGCTGACTTCAGCTCTTCAACAATCAACAATATCAGAACTTTCAATAGTTAAAACTTGTTTAGCAGTTTTTACAGTCCTGCGGTCTCATTTATAAAACTTTGTGTGGAATCTGTACTAAAAGTGTACGACAAGAAAAAGAAAAAGTATGGCAAAAATATTCAGATTTATAAAACCATGCACACACACACCAGCAGCCATTTTCCTTTCTAGATCACAGCTGTACCTATACATTTGGTACCAGGTTCTGGCTCAGGTTCTGCCCTCTACACGCCCAGATTCAACCAGAAATGGTCGATGCAAAGCACCTCATGAATGTTAATGTGTATAAAATGTGTCAGCTGATCATTTTTTCATCATGGTGACGTGGCAGCCACAGAGAAAAAGCAAAGAAACGTTGGGAAAATTTCCCAGAGAGGCGTTTATTAAATGTGGAAATCAGAGGTAAAAGCTCAGATGTTGTCCACATTAAAACAAGTTGTTAATAAGCTGTTAAAATAAGTTGTTAAAAAGTAAACAACGCTGTGCTCCGTGTTGAAATTCCCCTGTGGCTGTGGGTTCAGATCCACATTCAGAGGAGAGAGGTTTCCCCTCCATTATTACCCCCCTACCCCCCCCCCCCCCCCCCCCCCCCACCTAAAAAGGTGATGACTGCCTGGGTATGAGCAGAAAGCCTCCTTCTCTGCTCTCTGGGGGTTGGAGAGCTGCCTTTCAGCTCCTCAGAGGGAGGTGTCGCCACTTTCCCCCGTGGGTATCAGCACAATGCATGCTGGGAGTCAGAAGCAGGATATTGGCCAGTCCTCATTATTGGCCAGGAAATATTTGATCCCTTAAAGCGCGTTTCCTCAATTCTCCATCTGCACGGTCTTCCAGCAGTGCCAATGCATCCAGCGAGCAGCATTACACACGAGTGTGTTTGACTGTTTCCAGCAATTAAAGTGATTGCTGCTCACCTCATCACAATAATCTGTGGAACACGTCACCCTGGTGATCATTGGAGAGAGGAATGTGAACGTAGAAAACCCAGACAAAATGTTTGCAGACTTTTATTTTAAATTTAAGATGGCTTATGGACATTTTTATTTATTTGAAATGTCCCAGATGTATTTAAGAGTCACCAGGACAAGAATGAATAATACTGTGGTTTTAATGCTTCTGATCAAGATGATCTATGATTAAAGTCTGATATGGAGTGAAATGAATGTCTGAGAAGAATCCTCATGCAGGTTGGCTTTAATTCACCACTTCACCATCTGCGTCACCAATTTCCCCGTCTCCAAAATGAGCGTACGCCTGAGTCAGAGTTGGCATGAGGACCACACATTTTCCCCTCGAGTTCAATTTTATAGATCCCAACTTTTGATGGAAAGTGGCGTACGCACATTTCAGGTCCATTTTGTGTGTATCAAGCTTTCTAAATGACAGCCCTGCTGACTTCAGCTCTTCAACTCTGTCAGCTCCACCAGCAGCTCCATCAATACAAACTCAGGTTCTGCAGCCAAATTATTCAAGTTTCACAGAAAACAAACAAGTCAGCAGCAATTGTGGAGGAAATATGAACAAATGGAGATTAATGCAGATAAATGAACTATTTTAATTATTCCACAGCGATAAAACATGATGTCATGGAGAATATTTAATGTAAAACTGACTTTAGGAGCTGAAAGCCCAGAACCAGAACCTGGTACTGTGACATGTTGTGTCTGAGTGTTTTAGTCAGTAAAATCCTTCCAGAGCTTCTAAAAGTGCTGAAGCATCAATCAGGGATTATAGATTTGTTCCTGTCAGACAGATTCCAGGAGCTGAAATTCACTTTTGTAAACTGGGTTGAATCCCCTCTGACCCACTTCACATGAGGGGGATTTATACACACTGGGGGTCCGAATGCTGTCCGGTTCTGACCTGAGATCAGGGCTCAGACTCAGTTACTCAGAGAGAAAACATTAAAAACTGGCTCCAAGTCCAGGAACAAAGTCAGGAAATATTTATTAGAGAAGACGATCTGAACTTTGTATTTCAGCTGAATTTTATCAAATTTTTTACAGAAATATAAACTCAACTATTTTGAAAACATCCTATATAAAATGTAGAAAAAAAAAATCTGATGAAGGTTTAAAGAGATTAAAAACCCTTCAAATAAATTAAGCATTAGTATTTTTCATTTCTTCTATCTTCCGCTTTCTCAGTTCTGGATAAAAACTGAAACCCTAAACTGAGATTAAAATCATTGTTTCATGTTTTCTGTTGATTATTTAATAAATCCTGGCAGGAAGTTGGAAACAGAAAGAAACTTTAACTGGAGCAAAGCAGTGAAGAAGAAAGCAGACTTTACCTTGAAGATCCTCAGTGTGGATCAGTAGAATATCAGCCAGATGTCTGCAGTTTAGTGTCAACACAACTTTCACATCATAAATATCAGAACTAAAACATGGAGTCTGACCTCAATATCTGTAGTTTGCAGAGGGGAGTCTGGAGAAAACCACAGAGCTCCTTCACTCCAGCATCTTTCAGGTTGTAGTTGTTACTCAGGTCTAGTTCTGTCAGATGGGAGGGGTTGGACTTCAGAGCCAATCCCACAGAAGAACAGCTGATCTCTGAAAAACTGCAGTCTATCAATCTGAATAAAGAATAAAATATGTTAGCTGAAGCCACCAGGATGCAGGTTAAAACTGAAATATGAACAAATAAATAATAAAATGTAGAAAATTAATTTCCCTGATGTTTTCAGTCGGGCCTTCAGTGGTTCTGAGCTGGAACCAAACTGGACTTTAATAAGCAAAGTGTGACATCAGAGCTGTTAATTAATGCTGCTGTGATTGAATGGAAGCAGCTCATTTTCACAGTGACAGTAACCTTCTATTGAGGGGAACTGAGGGATTTATCTGAAGGATCAACAGCTGCAATAATTACACTTCACTCATCTCTAAACACATGAATACATGACTGAGAACAGAAGCGCTTCTACCTGTTCTACTGTCACACAGGATGCTGCATCACAAACAGAACCAGTCTGATATCAATGTTATCAGCAAAGAAAGCAGAACAAATTCCCAACAAACATCAGATTTCTTCCTCCAACCATCCAAGCTGAGATTTAACTGGAGGCCAACAGTTCCGAGCTCAATGTTGCTTCAGTCCAGAAGGTGGAGCCCAAAACAAATGGACCTTTTCCAGTTTTTATTCTGCAGAACATTTGGACCACATTCAGACTCTTCAGGAAAAATGCTGCTTATTTTTTCGTGGACTTTCCTGCTTGTGTCTCTGACTCCTTTTTTGTCGGCTATATTAGATGATGCTGGATTCATGGTGAGGATATTTACAGAGAGTCTGCAGTCATTTCAACAAGTCCTCCCATTGTTTAGATCCTGGCTCACTGAAAAGGGCTCCTAGAAAGTAGAGCTGAACAATATCAGGAGAACATGGCTGTACAACCAGCAGACAGGACCCACCGGCCTCTGCTTAGGAACATTTTTACTCCAACTTCCCAGAAACCCCTACACCACTCCCATATCTGTCATGGTGGTTCATCTGGACCTTTTCTCTCCACGGTTCTGACCTCCTCAACCCTCTTTCTCCTAGAAATCCATCATCCTGCCTGTCTGGGCCATCTTGGGGTTTTGGGACCTCCTGTAGTTTGGCTGCTGGGCCAAACCAACAAACTCCAGCAAGAAGCTCCTTCTAACAGCTCCAACACTGAACATCTCTAGCTGGGCAGTCTTTCCATGAAGCTTTCTGCTTTCAGCCGCATCCACCACACTCTTTTCCTCCCAGCTTCTCTGGCTTTGGTCCCGTTCTGACTGCTGCTGGGTCTGGTTCTTTATTTTTCTCATCTTGGTCCTTCTGGCGTCCATGTTGGATCTGCTCCCCTCTGCTGTGCTGCTGAGCAGAACTGTTTATGGTTCTTCACAGTTTCCCTCTGCTGGACTTTTTCTTTGGCCTTTGTGAGTGTTAACTCAGAGTCCATTGGTACCGGTTCAGACAGCTTTATGTCCTTTTATCCCAGCTACAGTTCTGGCCCGTATGAGTTCTTCTTCCAGTTCTCCAGAACCACAGTTTGCTGCCAGTTTGTGTCCAGCTGTAATAAATGGTTCTGCTCTCTCTCCATCTTGGTGACGTCTGGAACTGAACTGGGCTCTTTTAAAGATGATGGAGGATTTCCCCACATAGTGCTGCTCAAACACAGCTTTTCCAGCTCCAGCCATCTTTTCTCTGCTCTAGTCAAAGGTCCAACAGCTAAAATGTCATCTGCAGCTTCTCCCACAGCAAACAGGAGTGAACTAACTTGATCTTCCTCACATTTCTCATCTAGAGCTGCTGCAGTCTGAAACCTCTCCAATCTTCTGGCCCACCTCGCCCGTTCTGCAGGACAGGAGAAGTCCAACGGTTCTGGAGGGGTTACTTGTACTGCCGTCTCCATCTTTGTTCTTCTATCCCTGGTTTCCTCACCTTCAGGATGTAAACCTCTGGATGTCTCTCGGTACCTCTCCCTCAGCCCACATGGGCCCGTCAGGACCACATCCTAGCAACACCAGCAGCTATAGTGAGGTGGTCAGCTTAGCGCTGGCTTTCAGTAGTGATGGTCTGCTTGAAGCTGAAGCTCTGGAGCATTTGTCAGAAACAGCAACACAGTCCTTCAGAAGAACTTTGTTGGGGCTTGATTCATGGGGCCGGGTCATGGGTCAATGAAGTCCAAAGCTTCATTTGGGACGTCATTGATCTGGTGGTTCAGCACCTGCTTCATGGCTTTCAGCAGAAGTCCATCATGTGTAACAGCCGCTCCATGTAGCTCTATAATGAACCAGCAGGTTAAATAGGGATGTAGTACTATGGACCGGGCCCTGGAACCTTTAATCATGGCTCAGCGTACCACCTATTCACAGGAGATACTATGTTATTTATTTCGATTTCTCCTCAATAATTACTGTTTAGTTTAATGCTGCTGCCTCCACTTAGCAGCAATTTATCAATTTATAAACCTTAGATAACCTACGAAGAATTAAACTTTAGTCCATTCTAATCTGATGTTAGAAACACTCCCATGAAAAATAAAATACTACATAATTGTAAAACAAAACAGAGATCCATGAAATATGTTTAGGTGCATGTTTTTTTAGAACAATAATAAGTAAATTAAAAATAATTCCAGTCACACCAAATATGATCTCAGCAGTGTCACAATAGTTTCTAACAATATTCACCTCTCAGGTTTATCAGGTTAAACTGCTCTCAGTCCAAAACATCACTTATCAGGTCAGCTAATATTGACTAAATACGGATAACTGAAGGCAGAATAAAGCGCTGCAGGCCTGAGTCGTTGCTTGGGTTTGTTGTGGCTAAAAACAAACATCCAGTTCACTTGCTGAGCAAACCAATTAAAATCAAATGAACTTGTTAGGTTCATGGAGCCCAAATCCTTTAGCGTTTTGACTGGATGGGGAAGGCTAGATGGGGGATCCCTTTAATGTGCAGCTGGTCCAGATGAGGAGGCAGGTGAGGGCAAAGGTCAACCCTCAAGGTTGTCCAGGGCAGCAACATGTGAAGCCAAAGCAGCTGAATAACCAACGTCTGCTCTTCCAGCGGGTCCAAAGATTGGCTCCTGGTCCACTCTGGACATCAGCAGCTCTTAGCTCCTATTCATTTATTTACAAAACTCATTTTTTTCTGATATGAAGTCAGTAAGAGTTTAACTGGCCAATAATGTTAGAAATTATTCAATATACAGTAAAACCAGCTGCTACCACATTTAAATACATGCTAATAGTTCTTAGCAATGCTAACTTTGGCTCAAAGCATCATTCTGAAGCAGCAGAAACACAAAGACTTTTATCTTCAGTCTGCTTCTTAAAGTCTGTTACTTGTCTGTAACTTTGCATTAACCTCAGTAGTAGACAGCTTTAATCTCTCATCGTTATAATTCTGCTCCACACCGGGCCCTCTGGCTTGTCTGCTCATGCCTGTGCATATTCTCAATCATCAGAGTCATGGCAACTACAACAGGATTAAATCCAAGGTTAGCAGACTTTCACTCAGTTTCTGTGAAAACGTTTCAACACCTGATCCAGGAGTCTTTGACAATCCTGGAGGCTCTCAGTTGAGCAATGTGGAGTTTAGGAGTTGCTGTTTTTAGGCAGTAAATCCTGGCAGGAAGTTGGAAACAGAAAGAAACTTTAACTGGAGCAAAGCAGTAAAGAAGAAAGCAGACTTTACCATGAAGATCCTCAGTGTGGATCAGTAGAATATCAGCCAGATGTCTGCAGTTTAGTGTCAACACAACTTTCACATCATAAATATCAGAACTAAAACATGGAGTCTGACCTCAATATCTGTAGTTTGCAGAGGGGAGTCTGCAGAAAACCACAGAGCTTCTTCACTCCAGCATCTTTCAGGTTGTTTCCGCTCAGGTCCAGTTGTGTCAGATGGGAGGGGTTGGACTTCAGAGCCAAAACCACAGAAGAACAGCTGATCTCTGACAACCTGCAGCTCTCCAATCTGAATAAAGAATAAAAGATGTGAGCTGAAGCCAACAGGATGCAGGTTAAAACTGAAATATGAACAAATAAATAATAAAATGTAGAAAATTAATTTCCCTGAATGTAAAAGTCCCAGAAACATGATGAACTGATGTCTGATATTTGATCCAGTAGAGCTGATTTAAAGAGTTAAACCCAGCAGAACCAGAACATGTTATCATGACGTGTTGTTAGAATATTTCAGTCGGGCCTTCAGTGGTTCTGAGCTGGAACCAAACTGGACTTTAATAAGCAAAGTGTGACATCAGACTGTTAATTAATGCTGCTGTGATTGAATGGAAGCAGCTCATTTTCAGTGACAGTAACCTTCTATTGAGGGGAACTGAGGGATTTATCTGAAGGATCATCAGCTGCAATAATTACACTTCACTCATTTCTAAACACATGAATACATGACTGAGAACAGAAGCGCTTCTACCTGTTCTACTGTCACACAGGATGCTGCATCACAAACAGAACCAGTCTGATATCAATGTTATCAGCAAAGGAAGCAGAACAAATTCCCAACAAACATCAGATTTCTTCATCCAACCATCCTGTAATGATTTGAGTTTTTGTTATGGTTTGATTGTGTTGTTTTATGTTATCAGTCAGGGTTCTGTAAGCTTTTAGTTCAGTTTGGTTTACCTGCCAGCCCTCTTAACTGTCTTAGTTTGTTTTGGGCCATAGTGTGGGCTCTGGGGTTATTTGGTATTTTGATTTTGTGTATGTGATCAGTTTTATTTGCTATCTGCCATGTTTTTCTGTTATTGTTTTGGTTTCTAGCTTGCTTCTGTTTTCTGTTGGGAACTCGGCACTGATGGCTGGTTTGATTGTTCTCTTTATACGCCTGCTCTGCTCCACCCCTCCTGCAATTACCTTTTACTGGATTCACCTGGTCTCAGCTCTATATAATCCCTGTTCAGTCACTCATCAGTGCCAGTTCGTCTGTTCTTGTTTGTTGGTGAGTCTGATCCAGTGTCTATAGTTACCTGTCGATCCTTTCCTTATTTGTTACAGCGTTCTGAGCCATTTTAATTCCTGTTGACCTGACCTGACCTGATTCTGTTCCTGTCTAGTAGTGCTGATCTGTTCCTAGTCCTCCTGCTTAGTTTATTTGTTACTAACCTCAGACCTGTTCTTGGACGTTGCTTTTGGATTCTGTTTTGGACACTCTTGTTTTCTGTTTTTTTTTTTTCTCAGTTTTTTGACCCTGGACTGATTCTGGATTAAGATTCTTGTTTTCCCCTTTTTTGTGATCTGACTGCCTCAGTTGTTTGGGTTCCTGTCCCACTATCAGTTCCAAAATAAATACCTTTTGTCGGCACTCTATTTGTCTGGCTGAATACTGGGTCCACATTCTGAATCATTACAGTACGAACTGGTCCCTATGGACCCATCAGCCAACAAACAACCGAACCAGTCAGCACGGACCAGCCGTAACCGAAGGCCACTCCCGTCTCAGTCTTTTCGCACGGGCAGGCTTATTGTGGTTGATAAGCAAGCCTGTTTTCCTGGTCAGACAGAAGAACGGAGTTACTCGCCCAGTGGTTCTGTCCTCGTTTCAGCCAGTGGATTTAATCCAGATCCGAGCCTTTTTATGGAGGTTGATGCAGATATCATCTCTGATATTCGCCCCGATCTTTTCCTTAGTTCTGTCCAGTTTCCTGATTATGTTGAGGAAAGTTGTCAATCAGTGCATCTTCATGCCGACTCGTCTCCCCAGGTTGCTGCAGGGCCGCTGCACTCTCCCTCTGATCAGCCCCACAGACGTCGCCGTAAGCATTCCACATGGAAGTCATTTACCTGCGATAATAAGACAATAATTTCCTCTCAGCTTCTCTCTACTCCTGACTCGGCATGGTTGCCTGCGCTCAGCCCCGCTGTTACCCCAATCCAGCTTCCTCCTTCCCATTCAAATAGTCCAATCCCAGTTTCCGTTCCAGTTGATTTCTCCGTCCCTCCTAACTTTATGTCACAGGACGATTTTGTTTCTAGGAAGAAGGAGGAGTTAAGAGCCTTGGCTCGTGTAATCAAACATCTGAGAAATTCACTTTTTTCGCATTATTCTCTGGAGGTAGAGATTACGTTAAAGTCGTTAGAGGAGAATTACAGGGTGGCATTAAAAGCTTTTTACCACCATCCCTCATCACCTGCTCTGATCAAACCAGCTCCAGTAAGGACTCATAACCACGCCTCACGTCCCGCCTCTGTCTCCGAGGGTCTGGCCGACGCCTCAGATCCTGTGTCCATTACCGAGGGTCTGACCGACGCCTCGAGTTTTGAGTCTGTCCAAGGTTCTGGTTGATACCTCTGGTCCTAGCCTGTTTACCATGGTGGGCACCACAGTGGCTCCTTCACCAGCCCGTGAGGTAGAGACCCAGATGGGCTCTCCGTCGGCCTGTGAAGTGGGATGCCAGGTGGGTTCTCCACCAACCCGTGAGACGGGGTCTCAGGTGGAGTTCTCACGGTCTTGTGAGGCGGAGACCCAGATGGAGCTTCCACGGTCTAGTGAGGCGGAGACCCAGATGGAGCTTCCACGGTCCTATGAGGTAGAGACCCAGGCGTGGCTGCCTTCGGCCTGTGAAACAGGGTCCCAGGTGGGTTCTCCACTTCCTAGGGACATGTCTAGCCGGAGTAGCCCTCCTCTGGGTAACCAACATCAGGCTTATCAACCTAGAGGCAGGGGTTTGGGTGCGCGTAGGGGGGTTAAACAGCAGAGAACCCCGAGTGAGGTTAAGGGCCTTAAGCTCCAACTCAGGTCTCAGCCTCCACACATCGCGAGTGATAGTCAGCCTTCTGAAGTCTGTTACTGGTTATCACTACCTGATTCTCTCAGAGGTCTGATTCTGAGGCTTATGGTTGCCAAGGTGTTAGCCGTTGCGTGTAGCCAGACGCCTCCTGCACCAGGTAGCAAGACGCCTCCTCCTGAACTTTGTAGCCCAGCGACGCCTCCTGAACTTTGTAGCCAGACGCCTCCTCCTGAACTTTGTAGCCAGACGCCTCCTCCTGAACTTTTTAGCCTAGCGCCTCCCGGGGTTTTCTTTCACAGGTATCGTCCTCCAGGGTTCCTCTTCCAACTCCAACCGCCAAGGGCCCAGCATGGTCTACGCCGCCCGCCAAGGGACCAGCTTCATTGTCTCCACCCTCGAAGTATTCTCCTCCGCCGTCAGCTTCAGAGACCTCTGCTTCAGAGTCGACCTCCTGAGGCTCTACTTGGCCTTCGACCTCCTGAATCTCCAGTCCGCCATCCTCGCGGGCGCCCGCCGGAGTGCCTGACCCGCCGGGGCCGTCCTCGCGGTCGCCCGCCGGAGTGCCTGACCCGCCGGGGCCGTCCTCGCGGTCGCCCGCCGGAGTGCCTGACCCGCCGGGGCCGTCCTTGTTTTTGTTTTGGACTCGTTTTTAAGGGTGTCTGGAATCCACCCTTGAGG
Source organism: Fundulus heteroclitus (assembly GCF_011125445.2). NCBI lineage: Eukaryota > Metazoa > Chordata > Actinopteri > Cyprinodontiformes > Fundulidae > Fundulus > Fundulus heteroclitus. Next base: position 923,720 of record NW_023397088.1, on the reverse strand, counting down.
GAGTGGTTCAATAATGATTTGAGTTTTTGTTATGGTTTGATTGTGTTGTTTTATGTTATCAGTCAGGGTTCTGTAAGTTTTTAGTTCAGTTTGGTTTACCTGCCAGCCCTCTTAACTGTCTTAGTTTGTTTTGGGCCATAGTGTGGGCTCTGGGGTTATTTGGTATTTTGATTTTGTGTATGTGATCAGTTTTATTTGCTATCTGCCATGTTTTTCTGTTATTGTTTTGGTTTCTAGCTTGCTTCTGTTTTCTGTTGGGAACTCGGCACTGATGGCTGGTTTGATTGTTCTCTTTATACGCCTGCTCTGCTCCACCCCTCCTGCAATTACCTTTTACTGGATTCACCTGGTCTCAGCTCTATATAATCCCTGTTCAGTCACTCATCAGTGCCAGTTCGTCTGTTCTTGTTTGTTGGTGAGTCTGATCCAGTGTCTATAGTTACCTGTCGATCCTTTCCTTATTTGTTACAGCGTTCTGAGCCATTTTAATTCCTGTTGACCTGACCTGACCTGATTCTGTTCCTGTCTAGTAGTGCTGATCTGTTCCTAGTCCTCCTGCTTAGTTTATTTGTTACTAACCTCAGACCTGTTCTTGGACGCTGCTTTTGGATTCTGTTTTGAACACTCTTGCTTTCTGTTTTTCTTTTCAGTTTTTTGACCCTGGACTGATTTTGGATTAAGATTCTCGTTTTCACCTTTTTTGTGATCTGACTGCCTCAGTTGTTTGGGTTCCTGTCCCACTATCAGTTCCAAAATAAATACCTTTTGTCGGCACTCTATTTGTCTGGCTTAATACTGGGTCCATATTCTGAATCATTACACATATAAGCTGAGATTTAACTGGAGGCCAACAGTTCAGAGCTTAATGTTGCTTCAGTCCAGAAGGTGGAGCCCAGAACAAATGGACCTTTTCCAGTTTTTACTCTGCAGAACATCTGGACCACATTCAGACTCTTCAAGAAAAATGCTGCTTATTTTTTCCTGGACTTTCCTGCTTGTGTCTCTGACTCCTTTATTGTCGGCTATATTAGATGATGCTGGATTCATGGTGAGGATATTTACAGAGAGTCTGCAGTCATTTCAACAAGTCCTCCCATTGTTTAGATCCTGGCTCACTGAAAAGGGCTCCTAGAAAGTAGAGCTGAACAATATCAGGAGAACATGGCTGTACAACCAGCAGACAGGACCCACCGGACTCTGGTTAGGAACATTTTTACTCCAACTTCCCAGAAACCCCTACACCACTCCCATATCTGTCATGGTGGTTCATCTGGACCTTTTCTCTCCATGGTTCTGACCTCCTCAACCCTCTTTCTCCTAGAAATCCATCACCCTTCCTGTCTGGGTCATCTTGGGGTTCTGGGACCTCCTGTAGTTTGGCTTCTGGGCCGAACCAACAAACTCCAGCAAGAAGCTCCTTCTAACAGCTCCAACACTGAACATCTCTAGCTGGGCAGTCTTTCCATGAAGCTTTCTGCTTTCAGCCACATCCACCACACTCTTTTCCTCCCAGCTTCTCTGGCTTTGGTCCCGTTCTGACTGCTGCTGGGTCTGGTTCTTTATTTTTCTCATCTTGGTCCTTCTGGCGTCCATGTTGGATCTGCTCCCCTCTGCTGTGCTGCTGAGCAGAACTGTTTATGGTTCTTCACAGTTTCCCTCTGCTGGACGTTTTCTTTGGCCTTTGTGAGCGTTAACTCAGAGTCCATTGGTACCGGTTCAGACAGCTTTATGTCCTTTTATCCCAGCTACAGTTCTGGCCCGTATGAGTTCTTCTTCCAGTTCTCCAGAACCACAGTTTCTTGCCAGTTTGTGTCCAGCTGTAATAAATGGTTCTGCTCTCTCTCCATCTTGGTGACGTATGGAACTGAACTGGGCTCTTTTAAAGATGATGGAGGATTTCCCCACATAGTGCTGCTCAAACACAGCTTTTCCAGCTCCAGGCACCTTTTCTCTGCTCTAGTCAAAGGTCAAACAGCTAAAATGTCATCTGCAGCTTCTCCCACAGCAAACAGGAGGGAACTAACTTGATCTTCCTCACATTTCTCATCTAGAGCTGCTGCAGTCTGAAACCTCTCCAATCTTCTGGCCCACCTCGCCCGTTCTGCAGGACAGGAGAAGTTCAACGGTTCTGGAGGGGTTACTTGTACTGCCGTCTCCATCTTTGTTCTTCTTTCCCTGGTTTCCTCACCTTCAGGATGTAAACCTCTGGATGTGTTGTCTCTCGGTACCTCTCCCTCAGCCCACATGGGCCCGTCAGGACCACATCCTAGCAACACCAGCAGCTATAGTGAGGTGGTCAGCTTAGCGCTGGCTTTCAGTAGTGATGGTCTGCTTGAAGCTGAAGCTCTGGAGCATTTGTCAGAAACAGCAACACAGTCCTTCAGAAGAACTTTGTTGGGGCTTGACTCATGGGGCCGGGTCATGGGTCAATGAAGTCCAAAGCTTCATTTGGGACGTCATTGATCTGGTGGTTCAGCACCTGCTTCATGGCTTTCAGCAGAAGTCCATCATGTGTAACAGCCGCTCCATGTAGCTCTATAATGAACCAGCAGGTTAAGTAGGGATGTAGTACTATGGACCGGGCCCTGGAACCTTTAATCATGGCTGAGCGTACCACCTATTCACAGGAGATACTACTTGTTATTTATTTAGATTTCTCCTCAATAATTACTGTTCAGTTTAATGCTGCTGCCTCCACTTAGCAGTGATTTATCAATTTATAAACCTTAGATAACCTACCAAGAATTAAACTTTAGTCCATTCAAATCTGATGTTAGAAACACTCCCATGAAATAGAAAATAAAGTAATATATAACTGGAAAACAAAACAGAGATTCAGGAAATACATTTAGATGAATGTTTTAGTAAAACAAGAATAATTCAATAAAAATAATTCCAATCACACCAAATGTGATCTCAGCAGTGTCACAATAGTTTCTAACAATATTCACCTCTCAGGTTTATCAGCTCAAACTGCTCTCAGTCCAAAACATCACTTATCAGGTCAGCTAATATTGACTAAATACAGATAATTGAAGCCAGAATAAAGCGCTGCAGGCCTGAGTCGTTGCTTGGGTTTGTTGTGGCTAAAAACAAACATCCAGTTCACTTGCTGAGCAAACCAACTAAAATCAAGTGAACTTGTTAGGTTCATGGAGCCCAAATCCTTTAGAGTCTAGACTGGATGGGGAAGGCTAGATGGGGGATCCCTTTAATGTGCAGCTGGTCCAGATGAGGAGGCAGGTGAGGGCAAAGGTCAACCCTCAAGGTCGTCCAGGGCAGCAACATGTGAAGCCATAGCAGCTGAATAACCAACGTCTGCTCTTCCAGTGGGTCCAAAGATTGGCTCCTGGTCCACTCTGGACATCAGCAGCTCTTGGCTCCTATTCAATTATTTACAAAACTCATTTTCTTCTCATTTTGAGTCAGTAAAAGTTTAACTGGACAATAATGTTAGAAATTATTCAATATACAGTAAAACCAACTTATCCTCAACAGTCTTTATGAGCCTTTCCAGTCTGGTTTTCGCCCCTCCCATAGTACTGAAACCGCCCTAATAAAAATCACAAATGATCTCTTCATAGCTGCTGATTCTGGACTCCTTTCCATCCTCATCCTCCTCGATCTTAGTGCGGACTTTGATACCATTTCTCACCCCATTTCAATAGATTATCCTCTCTTGGCATCTCTCACACCCCTCTTGACTGGTTCCGCTCATATCTCTCCGACAGCACTCGTCGGAGAGATATGAGCGGACCCAAATTTTTCACATAGCACCCTTCCCCTGTCACTACTGGTGTCCCTCAAGGCTCAGTTCTTGGCCCCCGCCTTTTCAATTCCTACCACCTTCCCCTTGGCAGCATTTTTCGCATATTCAACATTCAGTTTCACTGTTACGCGGATGACACCCAGCTTTATTTATCCAGTAAACCCACTCCCCCCCACCCACCCACCCTTGTCCCTTACTAACTGCTTACTTGAAATTAAAGACTGGTTCACCTCAATCTTCCTGAAACTAAACAGTGATAAAACCAAACTCCTTCTTGTCACCACCAAATCCACCCTATCCAAAATCAATAGTTTCTCACTACCCAATGACAACTCCTTGGTCTCCCCCTCCCCTCAGGTCAAGAGTCTGGGTGTTATCCTCGACTCCTCCCCTATCCATTCAGTCACACATAAATAACATTACCCGGACTGCATACTTCCACCCACGCAACATTAACTGCCTCCGTTCCTCCCTTACCACGCACACTGCCTCTCTCCTTATCCATTTTCTCCCGCTTCCTTAGATCCTACTCCTCCATCCACCCCCAGCTCGACTTGTCACCATGGGGAGCAGAGCCTTCAGCCGCTCCGCTCCTCAGCTCTGGAACTCACTCCCTCCTGACCTCCGCAGTATTGACTCTCTCCCCTTATTCAAAACCAGACTCAAAACCCACCTGTTCCAGTTCACTTATTTGTAAATACACTGCTCTTGTTCCCTCCCTATAACTGTTTTTATGTTCCTGTAATTTGTATTTTTGTATTTTAATTTTTATTTTCTGTAAAGTGACCTTGAGTGTCCAGAAAGGCGCTGTTAATTAAAATATATTATTTTTATGATTTTCAATCATCAGAGTCATGGCAGCTACAACAGGATTAAATCCAAGGTTAGCAGACTTTCACTCAGTGTCTGTAAAAACGTTTCAACACCTGATCCAGGAGTCTTTGACAATCCTGGAGGCTCTCAGTTGAGCAACGTGGAGTTTAGGAGTTGCTGTTTTTAGGCAATAAATCCTGGCAGGAAGTTGGAAACAGAAAGAAACTTTAAAGGCATACTACACTACATTTTTCAGTTAATTAATGTGTTCCATACCGGTTTGGATGATTAAATGAGTAATTTCAGGTCGAACGAAGGTTTTCTCGGCCGCCCTGGTGGTCTGTGGGGGAAATACCGTACTTGCAATTGCAGAAGCCCTTGGCCCGCACACACAGGCTCAGAAGTCTTGTGCAAGACCGCGAGAGTCGGTCTTGCTTTACGACGAGAACTCCATGTGTTTTTGCCCTGCCATTCACTATATGCACGCGCGAAAGCAACAACAAAGAACCGTGTGTTAACGTCAAATAAACATGCAAGCATATCAAGTTTTTTAATTATTATTATTATTTATTTATTTTTTATTTTTTTGAATGTTGGCGAGGCGGTAGCGTGAGTTTGGCGAGGCAGCACCTCGCCAAGATAGCGCTGCGGGAAACCCTAATGTACATACTTTCACTGTGTTAGTCATTGTTTGTACTGCCGTTTTTTCGACTTTTCGTTGCGTTCGCCTGTCTGCTAAGCTCAAAACAACCGCGCCTGGCTTGACGGAGAAACCAGAACAGCTGAGCATCTTTATCACAGTGCACTTTTACTTTCGCTCCCTGGGGGAGCCTCGCTGGAAAATCAACCCCGGTTGCATAGTATACCTTTAACTGGAGCAAAGCAGTGAAGAAGAAAGCAGACTTTACCATTAAGGTCCTCAGTGTGGATCAGTAGAATGTCAGCCAGATGTCTGCAGTTTAGTGTCAACACAACTTTCACATCACAAAATATCAGAACTAAAACATGGAGTCTGACCTCAATATCTGTAGTTTGCAGAGAGGAGTCTGGAGAAAACCACAGAGCTCCTTCACTCCAGCATCTTTCAGGCCTTTGTTGTTACTCAGGTCCAGTTCTGTCAGATGGGAGGGGTTGGACTTCAGAGCCAATCCCAGAGAAGAACAGCTGATCTCTGACAAACTGCAGCTCCTCAAGCTGAATAAAGAATAAAAGATATGAGCTGAAGCCAACAGGATGCAGGTTAAACTGAATTATGAACAAATAAATAATAAAATGTGGAAAATTAATTTCCCTGAATGTAAAAGTCCCAGAAACATGATGAACTGATGTCTGATATTTGATCCAGTAGAACTGATTTAAAGAGTTAAACCCAGCAGAACCAGAATATGTTATCATGACATGTTAGAATATTTCAGTCGGGCCTTCAGTGGTTCTGAGCTGGAACCAAACTGGACTTTAATAAGCAAAGTGTGACATCAGAGCTGTTAATTAATGCTGCTGTGATTGAATGGAAGCAGCTAATTTTCACAGTGACAGTAACCTTCTATTGAGGGGAACTGAGGGATTTATCTGAAGGATCAACAGCTGCAATAATTACACTTCACTCATTTCTAAACACATGAATACATGACTGAGAACAGAAGCGCTTCTACCTGTTCTACTGTCACACAGGATGCTGCATCACAAACAGAACCAGTCTGATATCAATGTTATCAGCAAAGAAAGCAGAACAAATTCCCAACAAACATCAGATTTCTTCATCCAACCATCGAAGCGGAGATTTAATTGGAGGTCAACAGTTCAGAGCTCAATGTTGCTTCAGTCCAGAAGGTGGAGCCCACAACAAATGGACCTTTTCCAGTTTTTACTCTGCAGAACATCTGGACCACATTCAGACTCTTCAGGAAAAATGCTGCTTATTTTTTTCTGGACTTTCCTGCTTGTGTCTCTGACTCCTTTATTGTCGGCTATATTAGATGATGCTGTATTCATGGTGAGGATATTCACAGAGAGTCTGCTGTCATTTCAACAAGTCCTCCCATTGTTTAGATCCTGGCTCACTGAAAAGGGCTCCTAGAAAGTAGAGCTGAACAATATCGGGAGAACATGGCTGTACAACCAGCAGACAGGACCCACCGGACTCTGGTTAGGAACATTTTTACTCCAACTTCCCAGAAACCCCTACACCACTCCCATATCTGTCATGGTGGTTCATCTGGACCTTTTCTCTCCATGGGTCTGACCTCCTCAACCCTCTTTCTCCTATAAATCCATCATCCTGCCTGTCTGGGTCATCTTGGGGTTCTGGGACCTCCTGTAGTTTGGCTGCTGGGCCGAACCAACAAACTCCAGCAAGAAGCTCCTTCTAACAGCTCCAACACTGAACATCTCTAGCTGGGCAGTCTTTCCATGAAGCTTTCTGCTTTCAGCCACATCCACCACACTCTTTTCCTCCCAGCTTCTCTGGCTTTGGTCCCGTTCTGACTGCTGCCGGGTCTGGCTCTTTATTTTTCTCCTCTTGGTCCTTCTGGCGTCCATGTTGGATCTGCTCCCCTCTGCTGTGCTGCTGAGCAGAACTGTTTATGGTTCTTCACAGTTTCCCTCTGCTGGACTTTTTCTTTGGCCTTTGTGAGCGTTAACTCAGAGTCCATTGGTACCGGTTCAGGCAGCTTTATGTCCTTTTATCCCAGCTACAGTTATGGCCCGTATGAATTCTTCTTCCATTTCTCCAGAACCAGTTTCTTGCCAGTTTGTGTCCAGCTGTAATAAATGGTTCTGCTCTCTCGCCATCTTGGTGACGTCTGGAACTGAACTGGGCTCTTTTAAAGATGATGGAGGATTTCCCCACATAGTGCTGCTCAAGCACAGCTTTTCCAGCTCCAGCCATATTTTCTCTGCTCTAGTCAAAGGTCCAACAGCTAAAATGTAATCTGCAGATTCTCCCACAGCAAACAGGAGTGAACTAACTTGATCTTCCTCACATTTCTCATCTAGAGCTGTTGCAGTCTGAAACCTCTCCAATCTTCTGGCAAACCTCGCCCGTTCTGCAGGACAGGAGAAGTTCAACGGTTCTGGAGGGGTTACTTGTACTGCCGTCTCCATCTTTGTTCTTCTATCCCTGGTTTCCTCACCTTCAGGATGTAAACCTCTGGATGTGTTGTCTCTCGGTACCTCTCCCTCAGCCCACATGGGCCCGTCAGGACCACATCCAAGCAACACCAGCAGCTATAGTGAGGTGGTCAGCTTAGCGCTGGCTTTCAGTAGTGATGGTCTGCTTGAAGCTTAAGCTCTGGAGCATTTGTCAGAAACAGCAACACAGTCCTTCAGAAGAACTTTGTTGGGGCTTGATTCATGGGGCCGGGTCATGGGTCAATGAAGTCCAAAGCTTCATTTGGGACGTCATTGATCTGGTGGTTCAGCACCTGCTTCATGGCTTTCAGCTGAAGTCCATCATGTGTAACAGCCGCTCCATGTAGCTCTATAATGAACCAGCAGGTTAAATAGGGATGTAGTACTATGGACCGGGCCCTGGAACCTTTAATCATGGCTCAGCGTACCACCTATTCACAGGAGATACTACTTGTTATTTATTTAAATTTCTCCTCAATAATTATTGTTTAGTTTAATGCTGCTGCCTCCACTTAGCAGCAATTTATCAATTTATAAACCTTAGATAACCTACGAAGAATGAAATTTTAGTCCAATCTAATCTGATGTTAGAAACACTCCCATGAAATAGAAAATAAAGTAATATTCTCAATCATAAGAGTCATGGCAACTACAACAGGATTAAATCCAAGGTTAGCAGACTTTCACTCAGTTTCTGTGAAAATGTTTCAACGCCTGATCTAGGAGTCTTTGACAATCCTGGAGGCTCTCAGTTGAGCAACGTGGAGTTTAGGAGTTGCTGTTTTTAGGCAGTAAATCCTGGCAGGAAGTTGGAAACAGAAATAAACTTTAACTGGAGCAAAGCAGTGAAGAAGAATACAGACTTTACCATGAAGATCCTCAGTGTGGATCAGTAGAATATCAGCCAGATGTCTGCAGTTTAGTGTCAACACAACTTTCACATTACAAATATCAGAACTAAAACATGGAGTCTGACCTCAATATCTGTAGCTTGCAGAGGGGAGTCTGCAGAAAACCACAGAGCTCCTTCACTCCAGCATCTTTCAGGTCTTTGTTGTAGCTCAGGTCCAGTTCTGTCAGATGGGAGGGGTTGGACTTCAGAGCCAATCCCAGAGAAGAACAGCTGATCACTGACAAACTGCAGCTCCTCAAGCTGAATAAAGAATAAAAGATGTGAGCTGAAGCCAACAGGATGCAGGTTAAAACTGAAATATGAACAAATAAATAATAAAATGTAGAAAATTAATTTCCCTGAATGTAAAAGTCCCAGAAACATGATGAACTGATGTCTGATATTTGATCCAGTAGAACTGATTTAAAGAGTTAAACCCAGCAGAACCAGAACATGTTATCATGACGTGTTGTTAGAATATTTCAGTTGGGCCTTCAGTGGTTCTGAGCTGGAACCAAACTGGACTTTAATAAGCAAAGTGTGACATCAGAGCTGTTAATTAATGCTGCTGTGATTGAATGGAAGCAGCTCATTTTCACAGTGACAGTAACCTTCTATTGAGGGGAACTGAGGGATTTATCTGAAGGATCAACAGCTGCAATAATTACACTTCACTCATTTCTAAACACATGAATACATGACTGAGAACAGAAGCACTTCTACCTGTTCTACTGTCACACAGGATGCTGCATCACAAACAGAACCAGTCTGATATCAATGTTATCAGCAAAGAAAGCAGAACAAATTCCCAACAAACATCAGATTTCTTCATCCAACCATCCAAGCTGAGATTTAACTGGAGGCCAACAGTTCAGAGTTCAATGTTGCTTCAGTCCAGAAGGTGGAGCCCAGAACAAATGGACCTTTTCCAGTTTTTACTCTGCAGAACATCTGGACCACATTCAGACTCTTCAGGAAAAATGCTGCTTATTTTTTTCTGGACTTTCCTGCTTGTGTCTCTGACTCCTTTATTGTCGGCTATATTAGATGATGCTGGATTCATGGTGAGGATATTTACAGAGAGTCTGCAGTCATTTCAACAAGTCCTCCCATTGTTTAAATCCTGGCTCACTGAAAAGGGCTCCTAGAAAGTAGAGCTGAACAATATCGGGAGAACATGGCTGTACAACCAGCAGACAGGACCCACCGGACTCTGGTTAGGAACATTTTTACTCCAACTTCCCAGAAACCCCTACACCACTCCCATATCTGTCATGGTGGTTCATCTGGACCTTTTCTCTCCATGGTTCTGACCTCCTCAACCCTCTTTCTCCTACAAATCCATCATCCTGCCTGTCTGGGTCACCTTGGGGTTCTGGGACCTCCTGTAGTTTGGCTTCTGGGCCGAACCAACAAACTCCAGCGAGAAGCTCCTTCTAACAGCTCCAACACTGAACATCTCTAGCTGGGCAGTCTTTCCATGAAGCTTTCTGCTTTCAGCCACATCCACCACACTCTTTTCCTCCCAGCTTCTCTGGCTTTGGTCCCGTTCTGACTGCTGCCGGGTCTGGCTCTTTATTTTTCTCCTCTTGGTCCTTCTGGCGTCCATGTTGGATCTGCTCCCCTCTGCTGTGCTGCTGAGCAGAACTGTTTATGGTTCTTCACAGTTTCCCTCTGCTGGACTTTTTCTTTGGCCTTTGTGAGCGTTAACTCAGAGTCCATTGGTACCGGTTCAGGCAGCTTTATGTCCTTTTATCCCAGCTACAGTTCTGGCCCGTATGAGTTCTTCTTCCAGTTCTCCAGAACCACAGTTTCTTGCCAGTTTGTGTCCAGCTGTAATAAATGGTTCTGCTCTCTCTCCATCTTGGTGACGTCTGGAACTGAACTGGGCTCTTTTAAAGATGATGGAGGATTTCCCCACATAGTGCTGCTCAAACACAGCTTTTCCAGCTCCAGCCATATTTTCTCTGCTCTAGTCAAAGGTCCAACAGCTAAAATGTCATCTGCAGCTTCTCCCACAGCAAACAGGAGTGAACTAACTTGATCTTCCTCACATTTCTCATCTAGAGCTGTTGCAGTCTGAAACCTCTCCAATCTTCTGGCCCACCTCGCCCGTTCTGCAGGACAGGAGAAGTCCAACGGTTCTGGAGGGGTTACTTGTACTGCCGTCTCCATCTTTGTTCTTCTATCCCTGGTTTCCTCACCTTCAGGATGTAAACCTCTGGATGTGTTGTCTCTCGGTACCTCTCCCTCAGCCCACATGGGCCCGTCAGGACCACATCCTAGCAGCACCAGCAGCTATAGTGAGGTGGTCAGCTTAGCGCTGGCTTTCAGTAGTGATGGTCTGCTTGAAGCTGAAGCTCTGCAGCATTTGTCAGAAACAGCAACACAGTCCTTCAGAAGAACTTTGTTGGGACTTGACTCATGGGGCCGGGTCATGGGTCAATGAAGTCCAAAGCTTCATTTGGGACGTCATTGATCTGGTGGTTCAGCACCTGCTTCATGGCTTTCAGCAGAAGTCCATCATGTGTAACAGCCGCTCCATGTAGCTCTATAATGAACCAGCAGGTTAAATAGGGATGTAGTACTATGGACCGGGCCCTGGAACCTTTAATCATGGCTCAGCGTACCACCTATTCACAGGAGATACTACTTGTTATTTATTTAGATTTCTCCTCAATAATTACTGTTTAGTTTAATGCTGCTGCCTCCACTTAGCAGTGATTTATCAATTTATAAACCTTAGATAACCTACGAAGAATTAAACATTAGTCCATTCTAATCTGATGTTAGAAACACTCCCATGAAATAGAAATTAAAGTAATATATACCTGGAAAACAAAACAGAGATTCAGGAAATACATTTAGATGAATGTTTTAGTAAAACAAGAATAATTCAATAAAAATAATTCCAATCACACCAAATGTGATCTCAGCAGTGTCACAATAGTTTCTAACAATATTCACCTCTCAGGTTTATCAGGTCAAACTGCTCTCAGTTCAAAAGATCACTTATCAGGTCAGCTAATATTGACTAAATACGGATAATTGAAGCCAGAATAAAGTGCTGCAGGCCTGAGTCGTTGCTTGGGGTTGTTGTGGCTAAAAACAAACATCCAGTTCACTTGCTGAGCAAACCAACTAAAATCAAGTGAACTTGTTAGGTTCATGGAGCCCAAATCCTTTAGAGTTTGGACTGGATGGGGAAGGCTAGATGGGGGATCCCTTTAATGTGCAGCTGGTCCAGATGAGGAGGCAGGTGAGGGAAAAGCTCAACCCTCAAGGTTGTCCAGGGCAGCAACATGTGAAGACAAAGCAGCTGAATAACAAACGTCTGCTCTTCCTGCAGGTCCAAAGATTGGCTCCTGGTCCACTCTGGACATCAGCAGCTCTTAGCTCCTATTCAGTTATTTACACAACTCATTTTCTTCTCATATCAAGTCAGTAAAAGTTTAACTGGACAATAATGTTATCAATTATTCAATATACAGTAAAACCAACTTACCCTCAACAGTCTTTATGAGCCTTTCCAGTCTGGTTTTCGCCCCTACAATAGTACTGAAACCGCCCTAATAAAAATCACAAATGATCTCTTCATAGCTGCTGATTCTGGACTCCTTTCCATCCTCATCCTCCTCGATCTTAGTGTGGCCTTTGATACCATTTCTAACCCCATTCTCAATAGATTATCCTCTCTTGGCATCTCTCACACCCTTCTTGACTGGTTCCGCTCATATCTCTCTGATGGCACTCGGTTTATTCAACTCAAATCTTTCACATCGCACCCTTCTCCTGTCACTACTGGTGTCCCTCAAGGCTTAGTTCGTGGCCCCCGCCTTTTCAATACCTACCTCCTTCCCCTTGGCAGCATTTTTCGCATATTCAACATTCAGTTTCACTGTTACGAGGATGACACCCAGCTTTATTTATCCATTAAACCCAATTCCCCCCCACCCACCCACCCTTGTCCCTTACTAACTGCTTACTTGAAATTAAAGACTGGTTCACCTCAATCTTCCTTAAACTAAACAGTGATAAAACCAAACTCCTCCTCGTCACCACCAAATCCTCCCTATCCAAAATCAATAGTTTCTCACTACCCAATGACAACTCCTTGGTCTCCCCCTCCTCTCAGGTCAAGAGTCTGGGTGTCATCCTCGACTCCTCCCTATCCTTCCAGTCACACATAAATAATATTACCCGGTCTGCATACTTCCACCCACGCAACATTAACTGCCTCCGTTCCTCCCTTTCCACGCTCACTGCCTCTCTCCTTATCCATCTCCTCCCGCTCCCTTAAATCCACCTCCTCCATCCACCTCAGCAGGCATGGACTGGTAATCGGGCGTACCGGGCATTTTCCCGGTGGGCCAACGTGCTGTTTTGGCCGGCAGACCCGACATGTATATTAATAATATGTATTATTGTAATAATAATAATAATAATTATTATTATTATTATTATTATTATTATTATTATTATTATATATATCTGCCTCGTTATATTTGCATAATGCATGAAGAAAAATAAAATCAGCAGCGCAAGAGTCTGTTCCGATCATCCGGGCCTTACCACAGGCTACTGCAGCCCATTGGTTATCATCCCTGACAGTCTAAAGGGCTAGGCCAATCATAAAGTAGAAAAACACCTTCACGCTCCATGTGGAACCTTGTGCAGCAGTGTTCACAGTAGTAATGGATAAGAAACGCAAGGGAGGCGCAGAGAAGGGGTGAGGAAGAACTTCCTTGGCTGACGTCACTTCCTGTTTGCGGTAAGGCGTATTGTGTCACTTCCTGTTTTCACTGCGTGAGCAACGGTTTGTTGCTCCAGAATCTCTCGCTTTTATCTTTTATTTCTTTGCTGTAACATCTGTTTCTAACACATAAGCACTTTTAAAACATTTTCTGTTGCTGCACATCACGCTTGGGAACTCCTCGTGTTTCACGGTTTGCTGTCTTGGCGTGGTAGAAGGGCGCTAGCCTAGCTTTAGCCTAGCCTAGCTTTAGCTCCACAATGGCTTCCTCTCCTACTATTACTTCAGCTTCTCCGTCTCTGACTAAGTCTCCCCTTATCTCCTGCTCTCTGTGTCAGATGTTTAGCTATTCCTCTGCCTCCTTTAATGATAATGGTACTTGTAATAAATGTAGTGTTTTTGTAGCTTTGGAGGCGAGGGTGTCAGAATTAGAGACCGGGCTCCGTGCTATGGAAAAACCAGCTGATAACCGCCCCTTTGCTAGCACGGAGCCACATAGACTTAGCGTTACTTCGCTTAGTGGTCCTCCAGAAGCACCCGAGCAGCCGGGTAAGCAGGCCGGCTGGGTGACAGTTCGTAGAAAGCATAGCTATAGATTTCAGCCCCCAGTTCACCCCCAACCTGTCTGCGTTTCTAACAAATTTTCCCCACTCAGCGACACAACCGCTGAGAAGCCGATCCTGGTGATTGGGAGCTCAATAGTCAGAAATGTGGCACTAGAGACACCAGGGACCATAGTTAAATGCCTGCCAGGGGCCAGTGTGGGAAGAGGAGGAGGAGTGGCAATTATCTTTCAGTCTGATTTATTAATTAGTCCCAGGCCAATTAATAACTACAGTTCTTTTGAACATTTAACCCTCAGTTTCCCTCATCCAAACTGCAAAGTAATAAAACCTCTTCTGTTTGTTGTTTTGTATCGTCCACCAGACCCTTACACTCAGTTTTTGGATGAGTTGTCAGATTTCTTTTCTGATTTGGTGTTAAATACTGATAAGGTTATTATAGTGGGTGATTTTAACATCGATGTTGACACAGAATGTGACAACCTTAGTGTAGCCTTTAAAACTATCCCAGATTCAATTGGTTTTGCTCAAAATGTGCATAAACCGACGCACTCTTGGTTCCATACTTTAGACCTTGTGCTGACATATGGCATTGATTGTGAAGAATTAACAGTATTTCCTCACAACCCTGTCCTATCTGATCATTTTTAATAACATTTGAGTTTAATCTAACTGAGTTCTCCACCCCCAAAAGAGGGTTCCATTATAGTAGATCTTTATCGGATGATGCTGTATCAAAACTTAGAGTCTGTCCCCTTTTTAATATCCTCCGTATTGCAGAAATGCCCTGTAGATGGCAGCAAAGTTGTTTCTTCCAATTCACAAATAGACGCCTTTGTAAACGGTATGACTTTGTCATTGCGTTCTGCATTAGACAATGTAGCTCCCTTGAAAAAGAAGGTGATTATTCACAGGAAGCTGGCTCCCTGGTTTAATTCAGAGCTGCGTTCATTGAAGCACAATATTAGGAAATTGGAGAGAAAATGGCGCTCTACACACCAAGAGGAATCCTACCTAATCTGGAGGGACAGTCTATTGTTGTATAACAAGACCCTTCGCAGAGTTAGAGCAGCATATTTTTCATCATTAATTGAGGAGAATAAGAATAATCCTAGATTTCTCTTCAGTACAGTTGCCAAACTTACCCAGAGCCACAACTCTGTCGATCCATCCATTCCCTTAGCTCTTAGCAGTAATGATTTTATGGGATTCTTCATAAATAAAATTGATTCCATTAAAAATAAAATAATTGGCATCCTCCCAAATATGATTACCTCGTCCTCAGTAAGTGAAGCAGCATTGGAGGAATCCTTAGAACCTGCGCAGTGTCTGAACTGTTTAAAAGCAGTAGAGCTTTCTGAGCTATCTAAAATTTTAGCTTCATGTAAACCTTCTACCTGTATGTTAGACCCAATCCCAACCAAGTTGTTTAAGGAGGTATTCCCTCTGATCAGTGGTCCTATTTTAGACATGATTAATCTATCCTTGGTAAATGGATATGTACCACAGGCTTTTAAAGTAGCTGTTATTAAACCTTTACTTAAGAAACCATCTCTTGATCAAGATGAGTTAGTAAATTACAGACCTATATCTAATCTTCTTTTCTTATCTAAAATTCTTGAGAAAGTAGTTGCTAATCAACTATGTGAACATTTACAAAGTAATGACCTACTTGAGGAGTTTCAGTCAGGCTTTAGAGCTCATCATAGCACTGAAACAGCTCCGGTGAAGGTCACTAATGACATTCTCATGGCCTCAGATAATGGACTTGTGTCTATACTTGTCCTGTTAGATCTCAGTGCTGCATTTGATACAATTGATCACAATATTCTCCTACAAAGACTTGAGCATACTGTAGGGATTAAGGGAAAAGCATTAGGCTGGTTTAAATCTTATCTGTCGGACAGATTCCAGTTTGTTCATGTTAATAATAAATCTTCCTCAAACTCTAGGGTCACTTGTGGAGTACCACAGGGTTCAGTCCTTGGACCAATTCTATTTACTATATATATGCTTCCGATTGGCAAAATTATCAGACAGCATGGGATTAATTTCCACTGTTATGCTGATGACACTCAGCTTTATTTATCCATAAATCCTGATGAATCCAATCAGTTACTTCGACTGCAGTCATGTCCTGATGACATCAAAAGCTGGATGACTTTAAATTTCCTGCATTTAAATTCTGACAAGACAGAAGTTGTAATCTTTGGGCCAGAGTCTTCAAAAAATAAAGTTCTTAATCAATCACCTAATCTGGATGGCATTAACTTGGCCTCTGGTAATAAAGTTAAAAATCTTGGTGTTGTTTTCGACCAAGACATGTCATTTAAATCCCATATTAAACAGGTTTCCAGAGTTTCCTTTTTTCACCTCAGGAATATCGCCAAAATTAGAAACATTCTGTCCAGGGGTGATGCTGAAAAACTAGTCCATGCATTTGTTACTTCAAGGCTGGACTATTGTAATTCTTTACTATCAGGAAGTCCACAAAATGCAGTTTGAAGTCTTCAGCTGATCCAAAATGCTGCGGCAAGAGTTCTGATTAAAATCAACAAGAGGGATCATATTTCTCCAATTTTAGCTTCCCTTCATTGGCTTCCTGTTAAATCAAGAATAGAATTTAAAATTTTCCTTCTAACTTATAAAGCCCTTAATACTCAAGCTCCAACATATATCAGAGCTCTGATTACCCCGTATGTTCCTAACAGAGCACTTCACTCTCAGACTGCAGGTCTGCTGATGGTTCCTAGAGTCTCTAAAAGTAGAATGGGAGGCAGATCCTTTAGCTATCAGGCTCCTCTCCTGTGGAACCAACTCCCAGTTTTGGTCTGTGAGGCAGACACCCCGTCTACTTTTAAGACTAATCTTAAAACTTTCCTTTTTGACAAAGCTTATAGTTAGAGTGGCTCATGTTACCCTGAGCTATCTCTATAGTTGTGCTGTGATAGACATAGGCTACTGGAGGACATCAGGGTCTAATTTTCTCACTCTACTGATTTCTACTGTTCTTCAGTCTACTGTTCTCCAGTTTGCATTGTATTACTTTGAAATGACGTCATTTCAGCTTTTAACTTTTTGCTCTCTCTCTTTTTCTTCATAGTAGGTACACCTGGTCTGGCATTCTGTTAACTGTGACATCATCCAGAGAAGACGGCTCACCCGCTACTACCATCTAATGTAGAAGAGATTACTGGATCAATGTGTGCTTCTGTGCTTTTTTGTCTCTCTTGTTGTGTCTCTGCTCTGTCTTCTGTAACCCCAGTCGGTCGAGGCAGATGACCGTTCATACTGAGCCCGGTTCTGCCGGAGGTTTTTCTTC
This sequence comes from Fundulus heteroclitus, assembly GCF_011125445.2. Taxonomy (NCBI): domain Eukaryota; kingdom Metazoa; phylum Chordata; class Actinopteri; order Cyprinodontiformes; family Fundulidae; genus Fundulus; species Fundulus heteroclitus. Next base: position 906,479 of record NW_023397088.1, on the reverse strand, counting down.
CCGTTAATGGGGAGGTTTTCTTCCCACTGTCGCTTCATGCTTGCTCAGTATGAGGGATTGCAGCAAAGCCATGTACAATGCAGACGACTCTCCCTGTGGCTCTACGGTTCCCCAGGAGTGAATGCTGCTTGTCGGGACTTTGATGCAATCAACTGGTTTCCTTATATAGGACATTTTTGACCAATCTGTATAATCTGACCCAATCTGTATAATATGATTGAACTTGATTTTGTAAAGTGCCTTGAGATGACATGTTTCATGATTTGGCGCTATATAAATAAAAGTGAATTGAATTGAATAGAAACTGCACGAAAAAAAGAAACAAGTTCTTCAAACGGACGCTGCGAAATGTGTCAAACTGACTGACATGTTCCCAACAGCAGGCCCTTCATCTGCTCCGGTGTCTGATGTAAAATATGGTGGTGGTGGTTGTAGTCAGTGACGTGCAGTAGGGTTCATAGCTGGTGAGGCAATGACGTCATCAGAGTCAGATTTACAAATATATACACTCTACAGAGTAGACTCGTTGCAAAGTGCTGAAGGAGACTGATTGAGCCAAATAAATTCACCAAGATACATGTAAAAATATTGATTCTTTGATGAAAAAAAATTTGTCATTTGATTGGTAACAGTTTATGAGTTATGATGGATTTCTGCATTTGTAACACATTCTAAAACTTTAACCCACATTACGCACATTTTATCACAAAAACAAAACATGAATAGGTATCGCTGTCTTACCTCTACTTATAATTTAAGTCCCTGCGGCGCTCTTTCTGAACAAAAATATCATCATTTTCCGGTAAAAGTTCTCTTTATCTTCTTCGTTTTAAAAGTCTCTCAGTCTCAATGGAGCTCACTGCCAGGGAGGAAAGCCTTCCCTGATCAGTCATGTTCCAGCTGTATGTTTAGTCTTTTTAGTGCTTTACTTGTTTAGCAAAACTCGCTAATAAAACATCAATAACTTGTTTTGACTCTACTACTTGGGGATCACGAGCGGTGCCCCTTGAGCGCCCCCTGCCTAGCGGCCAAGGAACTGCCAGCCTCACCTACAACCACTTCTTTGCTGTTTATGATCGGCCAGCAGCACAAAAACATGTTATCTGCACACAGTTTGATGACCAAAACACAATTTGTTTATTCACATATATTAAATTGTGAAAAATCAGTTCATAAACTGTTTGAACAATTGAATTTATGATCTAGAGACAGGAAGATGCATTCACAGAATGGAAGTCAGCGCAGTTAACATAGGATTGCGCAATCCCGGGGGAGGCCAAGCTCGCTGCGGCCTCACCGGCTTCGCTATGAAGCGCCACCAAGGATTTACATGAAAAATAGCGAAAAGTCTGCGATTTTAAAGAAAATATGATCAAAAATTAGGAAATTAGATAAGTAAAATACTTATTACAAATGACTGAGTAAATCAAAATTTATATTATGTTATTATATATTTTCTTTCTTTCCATGATGACAAGTGAGGCCTTTCTCTGGTTCATTTTGTCATTGGCATCCTTTTTTACACAGTGAGTGCACAGTAGTCCAATGTTACCCTACAGTATCTGGAAGACTGAATAGATCTGTGAGCAACTTACAATAACTTCTTATGATGATGTAACGTGATAATATGTGTGATTGACCGTGACACCTCTCTTTCTCTCTCTCTCTGATCTAAGAATTGTTGTTGTGCTGTGGTGGAGTTTTAAATTTTACAGTGTTAATAAATTAAGATTTTGGAAGTATTTTAAGTGTCCACTCTCACTAATTTCCATTAACCTGGCCTCAAGGTATTGCACAGTTGGTATTGCACAGTTGGTATACACATTCAGTACACAAAAAAATTGTGGTGGGCCAGTCTAATCCAAAATGCCAGGGCCGATTTTTTGTCCCAGTACACCCCTGCACCTCAGTGTACCCCCAGCTCGACTTGTCACCATGGGGAGCAGAGCCCCAGCTCTGGAACTCACTCCCTCCTGACCTCCGCAGTATTGACTCTCTCCCCTTATTCAAAACCAGACTCAAAACCCACCTGTTCCAATTCACTTATTTGTAAATACACTGCTCTTGTTCCCTCCCTATAACTGTTTTTATGTTCCTGTAATTTGTATTTTTGTATTTTATTTTTTATTTTCTGTAAAGTGACCTTGAGTGTCCAGAAAGGCGCCGTTAAATAAAATGTATTATTATTATGATTTTCAATCATCAGAGTCATGACAACTACAACAGGATTAGATACAAGGTCAGCAGACTTTCACTCAGTTTCTGTGAAAACGTTTCAACACCTGATCCAGGAGTCTTTGACAATCCTGGAGGCTCTCAGTTGAGCAACGTGGACTTTAGGAGTTGCTGTTTTTAGGCAATAAATCTTGGCAGGAAGTTGGAAACAGAAAGAAACTTTAACTGGAGCAAAGCAGTGAAGAAGAAAGCAGACTTTACCATGAAGATCCTCAGTGTGGATCAGTAGAATATCAGCCAGATGTCTGCAGTTTAGTGTCAACACAACTTTCACATCACAAATATCAGAACTAAAACATGAAGTCTGACCTCAATATCTGTAGTTTGCAGAGGGGAGTCTGGAGAAAACCACAGAGCTCCTTCACTCCAGCATCTTTCAGGTCTTTGTTGTCACTCAGGTCCAGTTCTGTCAGATGGGAGGGGTTGGACTTCAGAGCCAATCCCACAGAAGAACAGCTGATCTCTGACAAACTGCAGTACCTCAATCTGAATAAAGAATAAAAGATCTGAGCTGAAGCCAACAGGATGCAGGTTAAAACTGAAATATGAACAAATAAATGATAAAATGTAGAAAATTAATTTCCCTGAATGTAAAAGTCCCAGAAACATGATGAACTGATGTCTGATATTTGATCCAGTAGAACTGGTTTAAAGAGTTAAACCCAGCAGAACCAGAACATGTTATCGTGACGTGTGAAGGTCCAGATCAAGGTGTGTTTCTCAGCAGTGGCGGCTGGTGATGAAGATGTTCTGGGGTTAGGGTTGGGGGGGGGACACTAGAGGTTGGAGATTACCACACAACAATAAACTCTACTTGAACATAAATCCATCCATGATCACTTGCTGCTGCTGGATATTTAAGTCTGATCACTCTGGCGTCTGTTTAAAATGCTACTGTCTTCTAGTCTGGGTCAGGGTTCTGGTAGAACAGTGGTTCTCAGACCCAGAATGTTCTAAACATGGATCATTTAACAGAGTTTCAGCTCAGATTGTTCTGGATTTATCTTCAACCTAAAGCCTGCATGGAGGGTTTTCTCTAAAAAAACATGGCGTCTGTTTAAAGTTCTGCTCATTCAGTCCCTGATCACTGAACATTGGTCCGATGTTCTGCTGCTGGGCTCAGATGTTCTCCATCATACTGGGTCAGTTGTTCTCAGTGGGTCTCTGTGTGTCTGGTGGGTCATTCTGAGAACTAAAACCTACCATGAGGAGACTTTCTCCACCTCTGGCCCTCAGCTGTGGATCAGCCTTCCTGAAGACCTGAGGGCAGCTGAGAGGTTTAAATAAATAATAATCATCTGGATTTTTTATTCCATCTTTCAATAAAGTTCTTACTGTTGACCCCCTGAAAGGTCAAGGAACAGGAGCTAGGAGCTCTTAGTAGAACGTTGCCCATGCAGCCTTGATCTAACCATCCAGATCAGCCATTTTTTGTCATATCAAACACACCCATCCTGTCTTTGAGCAGCTCACCCTTTCTCACAAACACCATATATGAACACTAAAACCTGCTTGATTGGGATATTGCTGCGGTGAGAATTACTCTGTTGGTTTTTCTGCAGATTGCCTTTTATATTTAATTTCAACTGAAAGTTTCTAGTTTAATGATCAGAGTTTATTGATTGAAGTATTTTAGAAAGACTTTTATGCCAATGTTCTACATCAGTCCAAAACATTTTTAAGTATAAACTATGGTTAGTAAATATAATATGAATATTCTGAGATTCAGAAATTACATGGTAAAAGTGTTTGAAAATTGCATTCAAACTGTAATGCCAGTTCAAACGTGACGAGACTGCATTAATTCGGGACATGACGGACTGCGTTCCCATGATGCAATGTGGTCAAAATGGCCACCAACTCCCATCATGCAACGCGGCCAAAAATGGCTGCCGCCCTAACAACGGAGCGGAGAGATAACGTTGCTAGGCAAAAGTTGATAAAACTCGGCCACGCAGGACAATCTGCCTTCTTTCTCTGGCTCACCGCCAACCCGAGAAGACATACAGCTGTACTCCGTGGATTAATTACCCCCACACGCCAGAGTCCAGAGTTTTTCGCTGGACCGAGATTTTTCGACGCAAACGTTATTCCCTGCTTTGCTTAGCAGGAGGTCGACTTAAAAAGGTACTTTTAATTCCCTCTGATCAAATACTGGAAGCCACCTTATCTCCCAGTGATCGAAAGAGGACTACGCTTTGCTGGGCCGAGCAAAAGCGACTGTTGAGCCCGGAGGAAGAAACGAAAGAGCCTCCTCGCCCGCCCCTGCTGCTCCCTGCTCTGGTGCATTCAGGACGACGTGTTATTCTGAGCACTCGAACCGGAAGCTGGGACTTCATTCGGAACCACCTCAAAGTAACGGGGTTCTCCCCTTTTATTTCTTTTTCATCCATAGGATGTTTAGAAGTGCCTGGGCAGACGTTAGAACTTTGTAGGTGCAGGTTAATGTTTTTATTCCACGACAAAGTTGGAATTATATTGCTGAATATTTTTCTTTGCATGTGCATGCATTTTACAATTGATTTTGCTGTGTTGATTTGTGGTTTATCAATAACCCCGCCGTGGGTCACTGTTTCAGTTATTTTCCATCTTCTTCCATGCTTTCCCCCCCTCTCTTTTCGCTTCCCCTTATCAGCAAATTTAATGTAGTTGTCCGAGCCCAACTCGCGGTCTTTGCTTAAACTCCCAGTTAGCCGCGCCCTCTCGAAGCGAGGCATTACCCTATCAGCATAAGCGTGGTTACGTCATTAGGACCATCCCTCACGCAGCACGTAAATTGGTAGACCATACGTCATCGTAGCAGCCATCTTGGGAGGGTGACGTACGTCTGGACTGTAAGGAGCTTAGCTGAACTAGCTTTTGTAAGACATCAAAGCGTCCAGTGAGATTTCCGAAGCTGTTCTGTCTGTCAATGCTGATACGTCAAATGCCGGTGTTTTGAGGGCGGTGTTAAACAACTGTGAGTTGAGTTAAGATCTGCTAAACCGCTCATTTTAATCCATTGTTTATTTTTGTTTTGTTCTTTTATTTCCACATATATGTTTTGCATGTTTAGTTTTAGTAGTGAGTAAGAATTCCAAAGTTGTTGAATCAGAGAATTACTGTAACAGGGAATTGCTTTTGGTTCAATAAAACCAACAACTGCGGAATAGACATTGTTTTGTGTTCAATCCAATTCACAGTTATATGGTTATTCAGAAATCAGAGCTAACCTCCTTTGGAGTTAACATCTGACATTAATACAGAGACAATATCATTGGATGGTGATAAGGAATAAGGATTTAAACTCTAATTGCAGTTACATTGGGGTTCTCACAGCTGCCGGATAAACCTCGTCGGTTAAAAGTCCGACCAGATCATTTATTCCAGTATAAATGAGTTCATAACAGCAAATTAACTAATGCATTAGTGGTATAAATACTTACAAGCTTATAGCTAACATCACCACCATTTGAACTATATTTTGTTATAGTGGAATTTTGAGTTGAATGGTTTATTATTTTAAATTATAATACCAAATTATTATTAATAATAATAATAAGCATATTCACACAGCTTCTGGCATAACAAAACAGTTGTGACACAGACAGTTCTTTATAAAATCAAGTATTAAAGCATGAGTGAATGATGTTACTTGGATAAATAAAGAAAACTAACCTCAGGATGTTAACTCTGCAGACTGAACTCTTTAGTATCTCACACAGATGCTTCATTCCAGAGTCTTTCACTCCATCGATCTCTCTTATCTCCACTTCAGTCAGATGAGAGGGGTTAGACTTCAGAGCTGAGGCTACAACTTCAACTTCAGCCTCTGAGAGTTTGCAGCCATTAAGTCTGTAATTAGGGAAAAATAAAGTAGTTCTAATTAAAGCAGACAACATGATAAACAAAGACTAAAATAGGATGACTGAACAGTGATGACATCATCTGATCTTCCCATCAGTGTCTGTGTTTGACACGATAAAATTAGTCTCTTCATTATCTTCAGAGGGCTGTTTGACAAAACCAAGATAACAGATTAAGCCAGAATTTTCCAGATATCCTGGCTAAATTAAGCCTCGACTCAGTTTCCCAAAAGCAGTAACATCAGTTACCATGGTGATTTATTCTCTCAGCTAGCATGCTCCAGACCAGGCTAACAGCCAGGCTTAGTTAATCCTGATGCCTTCTCTGTTCAGTCAGCGGTCACACTGATCAGAAACCAGTGAGTTTTCTCTATGATTCTGTTTTATTATCTGTGTGTTTTGGTATTTTTTATCGGCCTGCATTAAAATACCACTGATACACACTGACATTCAGTCAAGTACTTTTATTATTTAAACACTGGTTTCAAGGTGGATGAACATGTCTGTTCTCAGGACCTTTAGATCACTTCACTGTGATATACACTGGACCCCAGTGGTAACTTTATCAGACGTGATAATTTGGGCCCCTGATAGGAAATACAGGAGCTGGTCACATAATTAGAATATCATTAAAGGTATACTATGCAACCGGGGTTGATTTTCCAGCGAGGCTCCCCCCAGAGGGCGAAAGTAAAAGTGCACTGTCGTAAAGATGCTCAGCTGTTCTGGTTTCTCCATCAAGCCAGGCGCGGTTGTTTTGAGCTTAGCAGACAGGCGAACGCAACGAAAAGTCGAAAAAACGGCAGTACAAACAATGACTAACACAGTGAAGGTATGAACATCAAGCTTCCCGCAGCGCTATCTTGGCGAGGCGGCCGCCTCGCCAGTTTTATTATTATTATTATTTATTTTTATTTTTTTTTATGTTGGCGAGACGCTACCGCCGCCGCCTCGCCAAGCCGCAGCCGCGGCGGCCGCGTCTCGCCAACATAAAAAAAATAAAAATAAATAATAATAATAATAATAATAAAACTCGATATGCTTGCATGTTTATTTGACGTTAACACGCGGTTCTTTGTTGTTGCTTTCGCGCGTGCATATAGTGAATGGCAGGGCAAAAACACATGGAGTTCTCGCCGTAAAGCAAGACTTCTGTGTGTGCGGGCCGTGAGCTCTTGCAATTGCAAGTGCGGTATTTCCCCCACAGACCCCCAGGGCGGCCAAGAAAACCTTTGTTCGACCTGAAATGACTCATTTAATCATCCAAAACGGTATGGAACACATTAATTAACTGAAAAATGTTGCATTGTATGCCTTTAAAAAGTTTCCTTTTTTCAGTAATTCCATTAAAAAAGTGAAACATGTACATGTTATCACAATATTAGCATATTGTGATAAAGTTCATTTTTTTGATAAAACTTGAACATTCATATATTTTAGATTGCACACCAACAGAAATATTTCAGGTCTTTTATTGTCTTAATACGGATGATTTTGGCATACAGCTCATGAAAACCCAAAATTCCCATCTCACAAAATTACCAAATCATGAAAAGCGTCTCTAAACAAGCTATGAACCTAATCATCTGAATCAACAAATTAACTTAACACCTGCAAAAGATTCCTGAGGCCTTTAAAACTCCCAGCCTGGTTCATGACTCAAAACCACGATCATGGGTTAGACTGCCGACCTGACTGCTGTCCAGAAGGCCATTATTGACACCATCAAGCAAGAGGGTATGACACAAAGATATTTCTGAATGAATAGGCTGTTCCCAGAGTGCTGCATCAAGGCACCTCAGTGGGAAGTCTGTGGGAAGGAAAAGGTGTGGCAGAAAACTCTGCACAATGAAAAGAGGTGACCGGACCCCGATGAAGATTGTGGAGAAGGGCCTCCATGCCACGCTGCACTGAAGCAGTCATTTCTGAAAAAGGATTCCCGACCAAGTATTGAGTGCATAACTGTACATAATTATTTAAAGGTTGACTTTTCTTTTATTGGTTGGATGAAATATGCTAATTTTGTGAGATAGGAATTTTGGGTTTTTATCAGCTGTATGCCAAAATCATCCATATTAAGACAATAAAAGACCTGAAATATTTCAGTTAGTGTGCAATGAATCTAAAATATATGGAAAATAATGAACTCTATCACAATATGCTAATATTTTGAGAAGGACCTGTATATAGTATTCATTCATCACACACAGACTGATATAAGTATTTCAAGTGTTTCAAGGTTTATACAGGAATGAGTAACTCTAATTTAATGCCATAAACAAGTACCCATTCATGTATAACTGCGTATCTATCGAGAGAGAGAGAGAGAGAGAGAGAGAGAGAGAGAGAGAGAGAAATTTTAAACTTCAAAAAAAGAACCTCAGTCAAAAAGGGACCTCAGTTAAGTAATTTTTATCATTTAAGGAACTGAATGCAGTATTTGCAAGCCATACTCTGATTGGATGGACAGAAACCTGTCTGTGATTGGCTAGTGAGGTCGACAGTTTTTGAAGTTAGGAGCACACAGACAGAGTCGAGCGAGCGGAGAAACCATAGATATTATATATTATGTCTATGGGAGAAACAGCCGAGCGAGAGCACAGCTGTGTTGAGCGTGGAAGGATTGGGTCGAGCGCGCGAGCAGACATGGAACTAAGCGCGAGGAGGATAGTGGATTGAGAAGAGTTTATCAGAGTTGAGCGCGCGCGTGATGTTTAAACGCTGAATACCTGTCTCACTGCGCACTCAAACAAAATGCACAGATATCGCTCCAGAAGTTGGTATACGCAATGCTGACTGAAAAATAAGTGGGAATACGCCGTATAGCCGCGTATACCCTGGACTACACCACAGCCTGTCCGACTTCATGTGAGATTGTAAAGCTTTGACACCCATTGTGCAAAGCTTCATTCTTTTTACAAACACCGCAAAATCTTTCATCATCTTTACCGTCGACAGGCTGCAGCCACGTCCCGAACTCCTTGTTTTTAACCCATTTTCCCCATTCTCTAGCTCTTTCTCCTCCTCGTGCTTCTTTTCCGAACATAGTAAAAACATACGGCTTTGCGATCAACCGGAAGCAGTTCAGTGTGTTTGGCTCTGCTGCTGAATCAGTTATTTCTGATATAATATATCTAACGAAATTTTTTTTATGAACATATTTTTTTTAGAAACAAATAAGGCATTTAAAGCTACCGATAATCACATTTAATGACTTTTAATGCTTTTTAAGGCCTTAATTTAAAAAAAATAATTTAATGACTTTTAATGCTTTTTAATGACCCGTGGAAACCCTGTGTTTATTCCTTTGAATTTCAATGATTATAACAAATGAAAACACCAAATGTTGGTCAACTGACAAGAACATAAAAGCTGTGATCATGTACAGCACTGAATAATTAGTTGGGGCTCCTTTTCCCTGGATTACTGCAGCAATGCAGCAAGGCCTGGAGTCGACCAGTCTGTGGCGCTGCTCAGGTGTTATGAGAGCCCAGGTAGCTCTGATTCTATTATTTTTCTCTAAGATACTGAATCTGGGGTTTTCATTAGTTATCAGTGATAATAATTAAAATTTAAAGAAATAAACACTTGAAATATGCCTGTCTGTGTGTGATTAAAGAGTATAATATACTTTTTTAATGGAATTAGTGGGGGGGAAATGACTTTTTCATAATACTATGATTATATGAGCAGCACAACCAAATTTAATCTTCTTAGCCTCAGCTGAAGTTCTCCAGTCTCAACCTGTAAGGTAGCTAGAAATGTCCTAAAAGCTCCACAGCATACACAGACATTCAGATTGTTCTTTATTAAGCTTAATTAAGTGACTTTCAGCTGCTGACATGAATTTTATACAACCAGAATCCAGGTTTGGTCTCATTAGAGCCTGATAAATCCCCATCAATAATCTTCTCACTGCCCCCCAATCCTGTTCAGATAGACATTTAAACACATTATTTACTTTTTTACATTTATTTTAACTAACTCTATATGCTGATTCCATGTGAGATACTCTACAAGCTTCTATGTCCAGCTGAGTTAGTGAACGGCAGCCTAGACTCCATTAGCCAGCTTGTTAGCATCGGCTAGTTGCTATGCTAAGCTAGCGGTAAAACACAGTCCAAAAAGCTTTGAGTAGAAACTTATCTGTCTTATACCTCGGACTTAAGCACACTTACTCTCTGTGGATTATTGTGGGGACAAACCACGGCACAAATTACTGTTTATAGTCCAAAAACAAGCCAGTTTAACATGGAGATGTTGGTTTATTGCCGCCGAACCGGATCTCTGTGGCTTCTCGTGCTGCGCTCTCACCCAAACTCATGATACATTCAATGACTGCCTTTGCATAGGAAATTACACTTGTCACATGAACCATTATTAAAATGAAATACAACTATGCAACGAGATGTTTAAACACATTGTTAACACATTTTAAAGATAAACACTTTTAATGAAGCAATAATAAACAAATTTAACAATTTTAAACTATTTATTGTGTTTATGAATTTAGATGTTTATGTAATTCATGTTTAAATAAATTGCTTCTTGTTTACTTCATGGACTTTTTACTGCATCTCTTATTTATCCGGGTTACTGCGGTCTATTTCAGTCAGTCTAATTCAGCTTTTTAAAATATTTGGCACAGTTTGAAATATAAAAGTTAAGCTTTTGTTATTTTTTCAGATGTCTGAGCTTAAAATGAATCCCAGTGAGACTGAATGTGTTTAGACAGAGAGGCAGAGGACAAAATGATTCTTCAGAAGGAAAGATTCTACTTGTTGCTGTGTCCACAATCTTTAAATGATTTTAATTCCAGTTACTAAACCATCTCAACTAGAAAACATGTTTAGCTTTTGTTCTGTCAGATTGAAATGGTTAATTTAGCCTGATTTATAAATAGATTATTTTACAGACATCAGAGATGGCAGCACAAATGGGGATATTAACAGTGCAGAAAACTGAGAGGGAAGATGAGTAATGATTTCATATTTTTTAGTTAAACACATGAGGCTGACTTCAATGAACTCCTGATGTTACACAGGATTACCAATGTAACAAGGTGCCATTTTCTGTCCTCCAAAAATAAGAGCTTAACCATGGTGTTTGAACAAAGTCAGTATTTACTGCAGTACAGTAAAATAATTGGTTTTATATTATTTTATCATTTTTATAAAGCTGGTCATTTTTCTTTGCAGATCCTGGCATGAAGGGAGCATGCTTTCTAACAGACTTGCTTCTTTCTCTAGAATATTTGTGGCATTTGAGAGCTCACAGAAGGATGCACCGGACCTTGTTTGGAAAAGCTTCTCAGATTTCTGGACCAGATTGAAGGCCTCATCTAATGGCGCTCTACACACCAAGAGGAATCCTACCTAACCTGGAGGGACAGTCTATTGTTGTATAACAAGACCCTTCACAGAGTTAGAGCAGCATATTTTTCATCATTAATTGAAGAGAATAAAAATAATCCTAGATTTCTCTTTAGTACAGTTGCCAAACTTACCCAGAGCCACAGCTCTGTTGAGCCATCCATTCCCTTAGCTCTTAGTAGTAACGATTTTATGGGATTCTTCATAAATAAAATTGATGCCATTAAACATAAAATAATTGACATCCTCCCAAACATGATTACCTCGTCCTCAGTAAGTGAGGCAGCATTGGAGGAATCTTTAGAACCTGCGCAGTGTTTGAACTGTTTAGAAGCAGTAGAGCTTTCTGAGCTATCTAAAATTTTAGCTTCATCTAAACCTTCTACCTTTATGTTAGACCCAATCCCAACCAAGTTGTTTAAGGACATATTCCCTTTGATCAATGGTACTATTTTAGACATGATTAATCTATCCTTGGTAAATGGATATGTACCACAGGCTTTTAAAGTAGCTGTTATTAAACCTTTACTTAAGAAACCTTCTCTTGATCAAGATGAGTTAGTAAACTACAGACCTATATCTAATCTTCTTTTCTTATCTAAAATTCTTGAGAAAGTAGTTGCTAATCAACTTTGTGAACATTTACAAAGCAATGACCTACTTGAGGAGTTTCAGTCAGGCTTTAGAGCTCATCATAACACTGAAACAGCTCTGGTGAAGGTCACTAATGATATTCTCATGGCCTCAGATAATGGACTTGTGTGTGTACTTGTCCTGTTATATCTCAGTGCTGCATTTGACACAGTTGATCACAATATTCTCCTACAAAGACTTGAGCATACTGTAGGGGTTAAGGGGAAAGCATTAGTCTGGTTTAAATCTTATCTGTCGGACAGATTCCAGTTTGTTCATGTTAATAATAAATCTTCCTCAAACTCTAGGGTCACTTGTGGAGTACCACAGGGTTCAGTCCTTGGACCAATTCTATTTACTATATATATAGGCTTCCGATTGGCAAAATTATCAGACAGCACGGGATTAATTTCCACTGTTATGCTGATGATACTCAGCTATATTTATCCATAAATCCTGATGAATCCAATCAATTACTTCAACTGCAGTCATGTCTTGATGACATCAAAAGCTGGATGACTTTCCATGGTATGGGGGGGTGGGGGAAGACGTCTGGGGGGGGGGGGGCTTATGTTGTGTGAGCCTCACCTCGGACGGCTCCCTTCACCTCCTCTCCCACTTAGACATTGAGGGTACTGGGCAGTTGCCCGGAGGGGGTGTGCTGGCACCAGCTTCCTTCCGGAGGGGGGGTGGGCTGTGAACCCCCTTCAGCGCTCCCAGTTCTTAAACGCACTTGAGAACAACATGCAACAACACAACATCTGAGCGGGCGTAGGGAGGATCGGGGTCTTCTGCACACCCCCGTTCTCCGATGGCGGCAAGGAGTCTGGGGCCTGGAGGAGGTGCGGGCCACTGTGTCCGGGGTCTTAGCGGGGGGCTGCAATGGGTAGTAAGCGGCTTGCCAGGTCTGGGGCTGACGCCTCCGCTCCCCCCAGGAGGGGCGGGGGGCAGGGGTGGCTAGGGTAAGGTGGGGGAGGGAGGGGATTTATTAGGTATTTAGGGAGTGAGGGGGGCTCTGGCTGGGTGGCTCGTACGGGTCGTGTTGGCCCGCCCTCTTTGGGGGGCCCGGTCCGGGGGGCGTCTGGTCCGGGGGCAGGGCTGGGGGTCGGGCACAACCAGTCGTATAGTCGATTTGGGGTGACCCCCCCCCCCCCCCTGGTCAGTGTTGGATGCGAGTGTTATGTGGGAATGTGTGTACAGCGTCCTTTTTTTTTTTTTTTAATCTGTGTGTGGTGAGTGGGGCAAAAGGGAGGGATGGTGTGAATGAGTTTTCCTTTTTTTTTTCTTTTTCTTTTTTCCAGGTATGGGTGTGGTCCGCTCCCTCTCCCAAGAACATCTGAAGTCTCCGCTAGGTGCGGAGCCCATCCCCCCACGTCCTGCCCTCCTCCGCTGCGTTGGCGGGTGCCTTGGCCCTCTGGCGCATTGGTGGGCTTCAGGTTTGGGGCGGGTCCCGGGCGTGCGCCGGCCCATTCCCGGCGGCTTCTTCGCGGGGCCTGGCCCCCCGGGGGGCTGGGGCCCCCGTCGCGGGGGCGGGGCGCCCCTAGGGCCTCTGGCCCCCAGGGCCCATGGCCGGGACCACTTCAGCAGGGCTAGCTGCCGGCGGAGCCCATGGGCTCGTCCCCGCGGCTGTTGGGGGGCGTCGGCATTGCGGTGGCTCTACTCTTTCCTTGGGGGGGGGGGGGGGGTTGCAGATATCCTGTGTCGGCCCCTCCTGGGCGCCCTGCTTTAGGGGCCCCTTTGGGAGTCCGGGATTATGGGTCCCCTGAGTCCTGCCTCTGTGCTCGGGGAAGGCGGGCCTTTGGTTCTCCACAACCACTATCAAGCTATTTCCTTCTGGATAATTTTCACATAAACTAGTGTACTCTCACAAACTCCCACAGGTGCTGGGTCCCAGGTATTAAATGTTCACTTATATACAGTAATCTTATAATTTATTTATTTATTTATGTTCTTTCCCTTTCTTTTTTCAAGTATCACATTACACATGTCAGCTTACATAATAATATATATGATTTAGCAATGGCATCTAGGTGTAATTCGATTGTATCTGTTGCTTTATGTCTGTTGGTTGTGCTGTTCTTTTTGCATCTCTTTCAATGGTGATGGAGCAGACGGAGAAGGTTTTATCATTCTCTCCCTTTTATCTCTTCTTTCTTTCACCTCTACTCTTTTTTTTCTTTTCTTTCTCTTTCACTTCTTGTTCTTCCTTTACTCTCCCATTGTAATGTCCATATAATTTGAAATTCTCCCTGCAGGAATCACAATAAAGCTATTTACAAGCATAAATCAGGTAGAGCACTATAGCGAAAGCTGTTCGCTCCACTTGTAAAAGCAAAATCTGTCGAGCTCTATCTGGCATTGAGACATCAATTCCTATTGCCACATTACTAGACAGGACACTGGGGAAAAAAAAAAAAGCTGGATGTCTTTAAATTTCCTGCATCTAAATTCTGACAAGACGGAAGTTGTAATCTTTGGGCCAGAGTCCTCAAAAAATAAACTTCTTAACCAATCACTTAATCTGGGTGGCATTAACTTGGCCTCTGGTAATAAAGTAAAAAATCTTGGTGTTATTTTTGACCAAGACATGTAATTTAAATCCCATATTAAACTGGTTTCCAGAATTTCCTTTTTTCACCTCCGGAATATCGCCAAAATTAGAAACATTCTGTCCAGGAGTGATGCTGAAAAACTGGTCCATGCATTTGTTACTTCAAGGCTGGACTATTGTAATTCTTTACTATCAGGAAGTCCACAAAATGCAGTTCAAAGTATTCAGCTGATCCAAAATGCTGCAGCAAGAGATCTGATGAAAATCAACAAGAGGCATTATATTTCTCCAATTTTAGCTTCCCTTCATTGGCTTCCTGTTAAATCAAGAATAGAATTTAAAATTCTTCTTCTAACGTATAAAGCCCTTAATAATCAAGCTCCATAATTTATCAGAGCTCTGATTTATGATGAATTTTTCTTTTTGACAAAGCTTATGACTGGAGTGGCTCATGTTACTCTGGGCTGCCTTTGTAGTTTTGCTGCTATAGGCTTAGGCTACTGGACCATATCAGGATCTAATTTTCTCACTCTATTGAGTTCTACTGTTCTTCAATTATGCAGTATGTGTTGTCATTTCTGCTTTAACTTTCTGTTCTCTCTCTTTTTTCTTCATAGTAGGTACACCTGGTCTGGCGTTCTGTTAACTGTGAAATCATCCAGAGAAGACGGCTCACCCGCTATGACCATCTAATGTAGAATAGATTACTAGATCAATGTGTGCTTATGTGCTTTTTTGTCTCTCTTGTTGTGTCTCTGCTCTGTCTTCCGTAACCCCACTCGGTCGAGGCAGATGACCGTTCATACTGAGCCCGGTTCTGCCGGAGGTTTTCCTTCCCGTTAATGGGGAGTTTTTCTTCTCACTGTCGCTTCATGCTTGCTCAGTATGAGGGATTGCAGCAAAGCCATGTACAATGCAGATGACTCTCCCTGTGGCTCTACGCTTCTCCAGGAGTGAATGCTGCTTGTCGGGACTTTGATGCAATCAACTGGTTTCCTTATATAGGACATTTTTGACCAATCTGTATAATCTGACCCAATCTGTATAATAGGGTTGAACTTGAATTTGTAAAGTGCCTTGAGATGACATGTTTCATGATTTGGCGCTATATAAATAAAATTGAATTGAATTGAATTGAATAAATGCTCAACATTTTTTCAACATCTTTCCAGCCTTTTATTTGGTCTTTCTGGGTGATGAGATATATATATTTTTTTGTGGCCCACTCCAAAAGCCCCACAAAGCTAGATTTGGACTGTCCATGTCAGTGATGATGTTTACCACACAAAGTCCTCTGGAAGCTGCTGTCTCAGATATTTCTTGGATGATTGGCTTGTAATTTGCCCAATTAATGACTGAAATTGTAAGCCACCACTTGCTTCCATCTTGTTGTGCTTCCTGCTGACATAAAGACACATGCATGTGTTGCTGCTCTCCTCTATGCCCAGGCAATGTCACATCCAAAAAGCTTCCCTGTTCCCAGGTGGAGCTCCACACAATTCCTCCAGAGTTAAGACACCTGGTTCCAGCTTAATGTGTTAAAGTCTTCTTTGTTTCTGATGTCATGGAGAGGAAGACTGGTGTCCTGAAGCAGCTTGTAGCCTGTCGAGCACACTGAAAAATTTATCATCTGTTTTTCTATGTATATTTGCTCCATCTTATCTATATGCCAGCAGCCTTCATCTGATCTTTGGTAAAAATTTGATCCAATTTTTTTTTTCCATAGTCAAAACATTCTTTTGTAGGAGTGGATAAATTATTCTGTGTTAAATTCTCCTTCTATGATTTTTTTATGTGATTTTCTTTTTTCTTTTGCTTTTTAATTCCTCCCTCAGCTTTTTTCACATCAGGCCCCTGCTTTGTGTACTAAAAGACCTTATATAATAAAATGTTTGGTTATTTGTTTTTGTACAATGGACACGTCTATTTTATCACCTCATACAGTTTTAACTAGAAACAGTTATTTAAATTAACATATTCATGAATTACTAATATATAATAAATGCACAATAAACTGGGTTATACATACATGCAGTTCACATTTCAAAATTAGCAATACAATAGTTGTGTCTTCCCCAGAGAATACTTCATCCCGGGTCATCAGTCAAAACATCTACAGCCCCATATTTTCCTCAAGTTATTTAAATCATTTTTTTAATAATTTAGTTCAGCTCTAACATTCAGCTCCTTTTCCATCTGATACCAGATAAAACAGACTGACATCTGTTAAACCTGGGTTTAAGGAAATATAGGAGTAAGTCCTGAAATTAGTGATAAACAACAAGGTCTTCTATTGTTCATGATATGTCCACCAGAGGGCGCATTGACAGCATAAATGTCTTCAGCTCTTTCAAGTTTGATAAACAATTTTCTAATAAAATATATTTTTTGTGCAAAATAATTACAGTTGTTATAAAATTAACTGCATTGTGTTTGTGCATGCCCAAAGGAGCTGATGGTACGGATCGTGCTACTGGTGCAGAGCAGGTTGTGACAATCACTCTTCCTTCTCTTCATCTTCATCTTCACCCGGCGGTGTTGTTGTGCTGCTTGCTGGCAGCCTTCCGTCGCCATTAAAACGGAGCTCCATTAATAACTTCTCATTTCTTTGGGTACCGTCTGAATTTTCTTGTCCACTATGAAACATAACAAATGTCCACCTCCATGCCGGGCCACAGTATTCATCTGAGAGCTTCCATATAGCACTTTGGGTGGTCAGCATGACTGGAAAAGCACTATATAAGTTCAGTGGAATTCTGGCATACTGTTATACAAAATGTGATTCCACCCCTTAGCCAATCAGAGATAGTCAGGCTTCTGAAAAGACGCCTCCAAGTCGACTCGCTGCGATTGGAATCAAAGAGAAGAAGGCACTAGAAATGGTTACAGTTCTATTGAACCATTACTAGTGGGAAGGCCGGAAATGCGACCTAAGATGGCCTATACTGGAAAGTAAAAAAACTTTGCAAAATTGCAAAAAATAATAAATGTTTAATTTTTTGTTTAAATTGACACTTGTGTAACATTTGTTATCACTGTGTCATTCTTATCATGTAAATGGAAGAAGAAAAAGCGGTATTGGCTTCAAGTATCGGCTAAAAATAAATAAATAATCAGCCCCCTTATCTGGTATCGGTTTGCCTGATGTCAGAATAATCTGTATCGGCCTTAAAAACTTGTATCGGTCAACCTCTACTATATTCCATCTTTTTCATTTTCCCCGCACCCACTTGTATTCCTCAAAACTCACTTCCTGACACATCACTTTCCTCTAAGTCCAATTGTCACTCTTTGAGTTGTACTGCCTTTTTTCACTTCTTTATTCACTTCCATCAAAGTCTGCGCTCATCCCCTTAGCTGAGAGTTCAAAATGATCAATTATTCATTTACATCTCCAATTACAGAGACAATAGAGCAATCATGGTTGCTTTACCTATGCGGCACATTTTTACCCTAAATGTTTCAAACTATGTTTAAAACAGGTCAGTCATCCACTGCTGGAAAGTTAACAGTGCAGCTCAAAGCAACTATAACATCAGAAATATTCTGCTTAATACCTTGCCTGTCTGACAAAGGTCTGTCAACAGTTTTTGCTATCATAATAAATCTTCATAGTTTATTTTTCTTCCATAGTTTGTTGTTGTTGATGTTTTGCTTGTTCAGCTTGTTCCAATCTCTGTCCTGTAAATTATTCTGGGACATGGAGAACATTGATAAATAGATACATGACCAGATAAACAATGATGTACGCTTTTCAGGTAATTCTTTGGGTTTTTGTTGGATGAATGGAGACTAAAGTATCATCAGTGTTACCAGGGTGACCAAATATCCATCCATCCATCCATTTTCTGACCCGCTTAATCCCTCATGGGGCCTCATGTTTTAGTTTATCCTGTTAGTTATTAAGTTTTAGTCTTAGCTTTATCTTCTGGTTTAGGTTTATACTTCAGGGTTGTTTCTGTTCTTATTAAATCTGGGGTAGTTTCTGTTCCTGTCCACTTGTCCTGTCAGCTTTTTAGTTCTCCCCTCCTTGATCACTTCCACCTGGTTTTGGTTCATTAGTCCCTCCGTGCTCACCTGTCCGCCCGCCTATTCATACCTGCCTCAGTTCTCTGCACTTTGCCAGAACGTCTCTTCTCAAGCGAAGGGTAAGAGCCTCCCAGCTTTCCGTTTATTCTGTGTCCCTGCCTGTTTGCCCGTTTATTGCCCGACCTGTCTCTCCCTTCTGTCTCTGAGCCTCACTGATCCTGTTTGGTCCTGTCTACCCGTCTGGAACCTGCCCTGTCTGTCTCTGGAGCCTGGAACCTGGTTACTCTGGATTGTGTGCCTTGGACTCTGTTCTGACTGGTGTACCTCCCTTCCCTGTTGTGTCTGCTTATCATCATTTAACCAGCCCGGTCGAGTTTGGACCCTTTCAAGTCTGTAAAATAAAACCGTTTTTAAGCGCAGCTCTGAGTCTGGGTGAATATTGGGTTCACTCACAGCAAATTCATTACAGTACCTTCTGGCCACAAGAACATGAACCCATTGCGATTCGTTTTTTTTTTTGTCAGGAAGAGCAGCGCTCAGTGAGCTCGGCACTTTGACCAGCTTCCCGGCTCACGACATCCACTCACCGGTTCTTGTTAGTTGTTTTCCCTCTCGGCAGTTCTCTCCAGAACTGCCGAGAGTTTTTTCTGGAGGTCGATGCGGAGCTGGTGCAGGAGCTTCGTCCTGAGCTATTCCCAGAGTCAACCCAGTTTACCTTTACGGACGCGGAGGCGCAGGGATCACCACAGGCTCCGGCGGTTCCAGCCCGTCGGGAGGGATCAGCATCCCCGTTAAGTCTGCCATCTGGCCGCCGGAGGAAAAAATGACGGCCTTATCCTCCAGCTGTTCCGTGCAGCGGTCAGACGAGCCAGTCAAGCCACGATCTGCTGTTGTGTCTCAGTCTCTGCCAGAAGCCTCCATGGCTTCCACTACCACTTCCTGTCTGGCAGACCGGTGTCCTCCACTTTCCGGCCCAGCTACTCCTACAGTTCCTCCTAGTGGCACCTCAAATATTGACTATGTACCATTGGAGGATAAGCTGAGAATTTATGCCCCCATAATTAAGCACCTTAGAGATGCCCTTTTCAATCACTATTCACCTGAACTGGAGGCCAAATTAAAGGAGGTGGAGTGACACTATAGAACTGCCCTCCGGGCATTCTACAGCCGAGCTGCTCCGGCTTCCGAGGGTCCGGCCGACGCCTTGGCTCCTGTACCTGTCCCCAAGGGTCTGGTTGACACCTCGGGTTCGGTCCCTGCGATGGTGGGAACCCAAGTAGGGTCCCCACTGGCCCGTGAAGTGGGGACCCAGGTGGGTTACCCACCTGTTCATGTAGGTGGAGTCCGGAGAAGGTCCCCACCTTGCTACATTCTTGAGCCACGTCAAGGCACCGAGCTGCGGGTCCCTGACGTGTCAACAGGCGTCAGGCTCCACGACATAACAGTCAGGGTCTGAGGTCTCGTCAAGGGGCCAAGCAGCAGAGGCCCCCTAGAGATCCAAGAAAATCTGGGCTCTCACAGAAGCCTCTGTCTGCCCAAATGCTGCTTGATAGCCAGCTCAGGGAGTGGCTTCACTAGTTGTTCCTGCCCAACACTCTCCAGAGGTTGATCCTGAGACTCCTCGTCTCTAAGGGTCTGTAGTCCGGCGCCTTCCCCTGCCTGTAGTCCGGCGCCTTCCCCTGCAGTCAGGCGCCGTCTTCTGCCTGTAGTCAGGTGCCTCCCTTAGCCTGTAGTCAGGCGCTGTTTTCTGCCTGTAGTCAGGCGCCGTCCATTGCCTGTAATCTGCACCTTCCTCAGCCTGTTGTCCGGCGCTTTCCTCAGCCCTTAACTCAGCGCTGTCCTTAGTCCTTAAACCGGCGCCATCTTCTGCCTTTAGTCCGCCGCCAGGTTTTGCTTTCTCCCTCTCCAGGCATCGTGTCCCGAGGGTCCTGTTTTGGCGTTGGCCTCCGAGGGTGCTGCCCCGCCGTCGGCCTCCGAGGGTCCTGCTCCCTCATTTTTTTCCCTGTTTTTTCCCCTTTCAAGTCTGTAAAATAAAACGGTTTTTGAGTGCAGCTCCAAGTATGGCTGAATGTTGGGTTCACTCAAAGCAAATTCATTACACATAATGCTTGTTTTTTGTTTCACTCTGTCATCATTCGATAGCACAATGAGCATTATTTCCACATTAATATGGAACATTAATTTGATTTAATGGTGTTATGTATAACTTTAGGGTTAACCCATCAAGTGACTGATCGCTACAACGCCACCTAACTTCCAGGAGGAATGATTGCATTAATAAAATCCTAAAGAGTCCTAAAGATTGATTTCTACTGAGCAAATCATTCTTTAAAATGTTATCTTATCTAATAATGTTGTTTAATTCAGGATTTGCATTGTGCATGGATTGAAACAGGTATCAAATGTTAACAACTTCTTGAAGAGAAGTTGTCACTCTATTCTTTGTCTATGCAGAGTTTACTGTTAAAAGATCGCCAGTGCTCGAATATTTCCTTTCAACTATTTGTTATATCAGCTGTTTGGGCTGATATTCACTGGACAATACTTAACAGACCGAGAGTTATTTATTAAACATTAAATAAATTAAAACAGTGGGTAATGGCAAACAATTTTATGCTTCACTTTTAATTGTAAAGCACTTTGGTCCTCTTTATTAGTCATGCAAAGGGCAATATAAATGATTGATGAATATAAATATCATACAGCTCTTATGTTGCTATAATAATGTCATAACTTTTCTCAACAGACGTGATCAACTCTGGAGATCTGAAAGCTGCAGAGCAGTGAGATCAGCAGAGAATGAAGCCTTGTTCCCTCCTTTAACTCAGCCAAGGTCACTGATGTCAAACCTGTGATGGTTTCTAACATCACTTCCCTCACTCCACATGAAATGATCCACTGTGGGGACCCCAGATGTAGGAGACCAGAACAGGATGGAGCAGGTAGATTAGACAGAAGAGATGCAGAAAGAGGAGCAGGTTGAAGGTGGCTTGAGGAGGAAGCTGTGGAAGGTGGAAGAGGGAAGAATGCAATAATGAGGGGATGAAGAACATTAAACTGGGAGGATGAAGAGATGTGAGGAGAACAGATGAGTAGAGATAAGGTGAGGATGAATGGATTAGAGAGGAAGGAAGCAAGGAAATAATAAACGTCCTGCAGAGGACAGAGAAATAAAATGTTTGTAGTTACAGACCCAAAAACGTCCAGAAGCAACTTGAATAATGAAGAATAAACAGGATGACAATAGTGCTGAATCAGCATCACTCAATGAAGCCATCTGGACTCACCGAGCCTTTCTGCAGTTCCTCACAGCTGGAATCAGTCTCAGTCGTCCTGCTGTTGTTGTGTTGTACTTCTCCAGGTCCAACTCATCCAGAACCTCCTCTGACATCTGCAGCATGAAGGCCAGAGCTGAACACTGGATCTCTGAGAGCTTCTCTGATCTGTTCTCTGATTTCAGGAACTGTTGGATCTCCTGATAAACTGAGAGGTCCTTCATCTCCATCAGACAGTGGAAGATGTTGATGCTTCTGTCTGGAGAGACATAATCAGTGTTCATCTCCTTCAGGTTGTTGATGACTCTCTGGATGGTTTCTGGACTGTTCTCTGTCTGACCCAGCAGGCCTCCTAAGAGTCTCTGGTTGGACTCCACAGAGAGGCCATGAAGGAAGCGAGCAAACAGGTCCAGACGGCCATTTTTACTACTGAGGGATTTCTCCATGATTCTCTTCAGGAAGTCATCCAGAGATGTTTTCCTGAAGTATCCCCACAGGCTCTTGGTGGTGTGATGTTCCCCCAAGAATCTTTTCACCACCTCTGTGTTCCTGCTGGTGAAGCAGTGGAACATGTAGACTGCAGCCAGAAACTCCTGAATGCTCAGATGAACAAAGCAGTAGACTGCTTTCTGGAACATCACACTCTCTCTCTTGAAGATCTCTGTACAAACTCCTGAGTACACCGAGGCCTCTGTGACATCCAGACCACACTGCTCCAGGTCTTCTTGGTAGAACATGATGTTTCCTTTCTCCAGATGTTCTAACGCCAGCCTCCCCAGCTTCAGGAGAACTTCCCTGTCAGCCTTCATCAGCTCCTGTGGACTCCTCCCATGTCCTTCATGGTACTTGTTCTTCTTCCACCTTTTCCAGACCAGCTGGAAGCGTGTATTCATCTTCTTCTGACTCCTCCCATGTCCTTCATGGTACTTGTTCTTCTTCCTCCTGGTCTGGACCAGCAGGAAGTGAGAGTACATGTCAGTCATGGTCTTGGGCAGCTTTCCTCTCTGCTCTGTGGTCAACATGTTCTCCAGAACCGTAGCAGTGATCCAGCAGAAGACTGGGATTCCACACATGATGTGGAGGCTCCTGGAGGTCTTGATGTGGGAGATGATTCTGCTGGACAGCTCTTCATCACTGAACCTCCTCCTGAAGTACTCCTCCTTCTGGGCGTCGGTGAAGCCTCGTACCTCTGTTACCCTGGCAACACATGAAGGAGGGATCTGATTGGCCGCTGCAGGTCTGGAGGTGATCCAGACCAGAGCCGAGGGAAGCAGGTTCCCCTTGATGAGGTTTGTCAGCAGAACGTCGACTGATGACTTCTGTGTGACGTCAGAAACAAGCCGACTGTGGTTGAAGTCCAGAGAAAGTCTGCTTTCATCCAGGCCGTCAAAGATGAAGAGAAGTTTGTGGGCAGCCAGCTGCTCTGCTGGGAGCTTCTGGAGGGTTGGATGGAAAACATGGAGCAGCGTGAGAAGACTGTGCTGCTCACCTCTGATCAGGTTCAGCTCCCTGAACGACAGCAGAACCACCACACGGACATCTTGGTTCTCCAAGCCCTCGGCCCAGTCCAGAGTGAACTTCTGCACTGAGAAGGTTTTTCCAACACCAGCAACGCCACTGGTCAGAACCACTCTGATGGGTCCATGTTGGTCAGGTAAGGCTTTAAAGATGTCGTGGCACCTGATTGGAGAGTCATGGAGGTTCTGGATCCTGGAAGCTCTCTCCAGCTGCTTCACCTCATGTTGGGTATTAACCTCTTCACTCTGTCCCTCTGTGATGTAGAGATCAGTGTAGATCCTGTTGAGGAGGGTTCTACTTCCTGGTTCATCACTTCCTTCAGTCACACGTTCACATCTCCTCCTCAGACTGATCTTATGTTCCTCTAGAACCTCCTGCAGACCAACATCTGCTGGAACAGAGAAGAAAAGACAACTGAAGGAAAAACATGATTTAGTGATGAAGTTGGAGCAGAAACATCTGGAACATCAGGAGGTGTTATCATTAGAAGGTCTCTTAGTTCACATGATGTGATGCTAACCAATCGGATCCGTCCTTAGAACCAGAACCTTGTTAGATGGTCAGACAGCAGAGTTCTGCCTCTGCTTTGTGGCCAGTATCTGTTCACTGTCAGGATCTGATTCACAAAGCAGATCAGATGAAGAAATGCTAACAGAAACATGCAGCAGCTTTCAGCAACATGAACTCTTTAGCATCAGGTCACCATTGTCCTCATTTCTCTGTTTCTATCTGACCTTCTCCCACAAACACAGCAGCTACAGAAGAGGCAGAGAGACAGAAAATGTTTCCTGGCAGCATTTTCAGCCTTAATGAAGGAAATCTGGAGGAAATGCTCTAATCTGCCAGAGAAACAGCTCATTGGATCAGGCAGTGTTCACATTTCAGATGCTTTTCTCACTCAGAGACTGGATTGGATGTTTTTAAAGAATAATTTCAGATTAGAAGTGACATGGGACTGATTTGGCCCTTTAGAAGTAAACAACAGATAGAAATATTCCATGTTTCTACAAATATATCTCCTGTAATCTGGGATCTATTGTCAGAGTAAAAAAAGGTTTCTGTCTCTCAGACTTTCCTTCCCTCTTTCTGTAAAGCAGCAGTGCAGCAGGTTGTTTTCTCCACCTTTTTGTTTCCATGCATCAAAATGAGCAGCAGCTTTAAGGAGATGTTCAGTTTTAATGCATTTAGCACAAAGGGCTGAAAACAGAACCACTTCAAAGCAAACCCAATAGGTTGTTGGGTTGAACACAGACGTTACATTTACAGCAGCTGGAAATCCAGAGATTTAGGGGAGATAATTGATCACAGAAAGACTTTTAAACACTTGAATTTCCAAATCCCAACTAAAGACGTGGAATTAGTTCAACAGAGACGATAGAAGGAAGTTCTGATTGCAGATGTTCACCTGGAGCACAGCTGCTCTGATTGGCTGCCAGCAGTCCAGCTCCTGTTCTGAAGAAGTAAAACATGTAATCACTCACCTTCTCCTTACTTTAGATCTTAACATAAATAAACATTCCTCCAGATTTCTGCTTAAGTTTATAATTTGTGTAAATCAATATTTAAACAAATTAATGAACATGCATATAAACACACATTTACATCCCAACAATTATACCTACAGACTACGTGACCAAGACTATTGTACATGTGTGTATAACCAGGCCCAACGTTCCTTTAATGATTACTACTGGTTTATTGACTAACAGCTTATGATTATGTAGCTGTAAGTTAAGGTAAAATGAAAACTAATTTACTTTTAGTTTATAAACTGAAGACTGAGTCAATATTATATTTTTATATCTCTGCAGAGTCACATCCATCAGTTAGAAACTGGTTTCTTACTCTGAGTCTGAGGGTCCAGGTTCTGCACTAAAGTCTGGATTGTGATCTTTGGACCGGTCACTCCTCATAGACGGACAGCTGGATCCTGGAGGTTCTGCTCTCTGTCTGTGGTTCTGACCTCTGAAACACCAACATGTTGTTATTCAGATCACATCAATCAGTGAGAAACTCTGTGATAAAAACCAGAGAAGAAGCTCTGAACACAAACTGCTGCAGAGAAGCAGAAGGTTTAAAGATCCAGAGTGAAACATTCAGACGGTTCTGTTGGACCAAACTGAACATTATCTTAATAACCGGGTTCTACTGGTCTGGATCACATGGGTCCAACCAACACCTGCAGGACAACAGGCTCATGTCACAGTTTATTGGAGCTGATGAGATCAGATTTATATTAATTATCTACAAAGTATTTCTATAGTATACACTACTAATACTACAAAGCCCAGAAAGTTCTGGACACGGTCCGATTGATCACATCTAGTCTGAGAAGGTGGAGAGCAGAGGATCTGGTCCCTGATACCAGAACTAAAGCTGTTGATCTGGTCTGAGGAGCTGATGTGGCCGTCATTAAAGAACAGAACACATGAACGGACCATGAAACAGAACCTTAGAACAAGAACAAAGTTCTGGACAGACAGGAGACATTTAGGGAACCAGGAGAGTTAAAATGCAGTTTGGTATCAGAGCAGATCATGTTCATCAGAGCAGGATGTTAAAGTGAAAGCTGATGTTCAGAAGACAGAAATCAGTTCCTTTGTTTCCAGAGGGAGAGTTTATCAGAAGAAGAAGGATAAAAAGGTCCAACTTGATGAGAACAGAACCAAAATCAGAGTCAGGGTGACGTTAAGGTTGGTTTCATGTTGGGAGGAAATCTCTGAGTTGATGGAAAGTAAAGGAAGAGACGCCACAGAGCTGCAGAATGAACAGCTGCTGTGTGAGTTTTGGGTTCTGGTCAGAAAAAGTTCCCAGTAGGAGTTCATACTGGACCTGATATTTGTCCCTAAAAACAGCGTCAGCAGGAATTATTACTGGTCTCAGCTGACAGCTCTGATGGCCCATGGATAAAAACTATGTTTCATCCAGGAGGTTCTGGCTTTCATGGACCGGTACCGCTGGTCTGAAGGCACCAGTCTGAACAGTGATGAGCTGGGTGGGAGGAGTCTTTGAGGATGTTTGTGGCTCTTCTGATGCATCTGGACTTGGTAACCTCCTGATGCATCAGCAGAACCACAAGCTGAACAAGGTCCAAACCAGTGAGACGCTGAAGATCCACCAGTTAATGTTCTAGATATTATATCTCTGTGGAGTCACATGGATCAGTTATAAACTGGGTTCTTACTCTGAGGGTCCAGGTTCTTCACTGAAGTCTGGAGGTTCTTCTTTGGACCGGTCACTCCTCATAGATGGACAGCTGGATCCTGGAGGTTCTGCTCTGTCCTCCTTTAGATCATAATCCTCCATCTTCTGGACTTCAGTCAGCCTGAGAGAGAAACCAGAACCAGTCAGTTCCCAGTGGTTCAGGTCCAGTCAGTGTCTGTAAAGCAGAAAGCTGATTCCCATCATGTGTGTAGAGGACCAGAGGAACCTGAGTTCAGCAGGTACCATCTGGGTCTGGATTGTCCTCTCCTTCACTACTTCATGCACCTCCTGATGTCTGCTGGCTGATCTCCTCAGAACCATCTGGAGAAGTTCTGGTTTATTTAGAAAATGAGGCTAAAACTGAGAGTGAAACCTTTTCAGGTCTAAACTGGAATCATGTTCCAGGTCTGTAGAAACATCCAGAGTGAGGTCAGATGTAGTGAATGAAGGAGGGAACATTTCCTCTGAAGTTCTGATGTGTTGGTTCTGAACACAGCGGCCTGCTCACATGTTGGAGCCGGCTCCTGTTAGAGAGCCTTCAGTTAAAGCAGCGCTTCTGAAATCTTTCAGGTCCAGACCTCCTTTAGAGGAAGATGTTCTGCTGGTTCCTCTGCTGAGAGTCAGAACCGCTCAGAAACCAGAACATAAAGAGAAATCAGTGAAAACTTCACTTTTTAACATTTTAACGTCAGTCTGAACATCAGCATCACCTGAGCATCAGCTGAGCAGCAGCAGTTACCATGGTAACATAGCAGACAGACAGCTTTACCTGCTAACAGTAACATGACTCCACAGCAGAACCTCAGAGAACACTAACTGGACCTGTCCACCCAGAACCAGCTGGACTTTAGTTTAAAGATAGAAACTTCCAGCAGGTCCATTTAGAACCTTCAGTTTGTAGCATCTGAGAGGCTGAAGCTGCTGTTACTGAAATGTTCTGATGATGAAAGAGTTCAGTCAGTCTCACAACTTCAGGCCTGAAAGACGAACATCGGGTCACAGCAGGCAGGAAGAACAACCAGTTCAAAACAAGAAGGAGAACCAGACTTTGTGTCTGAGCTTCCATCTTTAAACCTCAGATTTGGAGCTTTGCATCAGAACCATGATGTCATGATTTTAGACTTTTGATTTTGTTTGGACTAAACTGGACTGATTATCTCCATTCACTCCATGCTGCATCAGCTCAGTCACCTCCCAGCCTCCACTCAGCACCATCATCAGCTCCACCTGCTGACACTAATTAATGTCACTCTGCTCACCTGTCTCTCTGCTCACCTGTCTCTCTGCTCACCTGTCACTCTGCTCACCTGTCTCTCTGCTCACCTGTCACTCTGCTCACCTGTCTCTCTGCTCACCTGTCACTCTGCTCACCTGTCACTCTGCTCACCTGTCTCTCTGCTCACCTGTCACTCTGCTCACCTGTCACTCTGCTCACCTGTCACTCTGCTCACCTGTCACTCTGCCTACATGTACCGGCCTCATCCTACCACTTCCTGCCACAACGTCTCATCTTGTCCTGCTGCCTGCATGTATTGTTCTCCAGTGTCTTCTCGTCTCTCTGCCTGTTTATTCCTTGGACCTGCTCATGCCCCGCCCTCTCTAGCTTGTTTAACTAGTGCTTGTGTTCACTTCCTGGTAAAGGTCTCTCCTGGATTCTTTGTGACTCCCTCTGCCTCACTGGGAACTCATCTGCAGCTTCTGGTCAAGTCTTCCTCTGCAGCTTCTGGTCAAGTCTTCCTCTGCAGCTTCTGGTCAAGTCTTCCTCTGCAGCTTCTGGTCAAGTCAGTCTCCACCTGCTGCATCTGGTCATCTGCTCATTCCTGCTGGGATCTCCTGTCAGCAGCCTTCATTCTTCTCCTCTTCCTCTCTGCCTGCCCCTTCTGCCACTATCACACATTTAATAATAAAACTTTTAAACCCTACGCTGTGTCGGCTTGAACACTTTTATACGTTTGTACTTTTTTGTATTTATTAGTCCTCATTACCTCTAAATCAGGGGTGTCAAGCTCCAGTCCTTGAGGGCCGGTGTCCTGAACCTTTTAGAGGTTTAAAATTGACATTAAATTTCTGACAATTAGGCGTTTTTGTGATTTTTTTTCCTTTGGATTATTTTTTTAAAACCTAAAACATGGTTTGCCTGTCAACTCTTTGATGAAACCCTAACAGTGAGAGAGAATCTGAAAATAAAGTATCAGCTTCATCATGATGGTATCGATCCGATATAGACATGGTATCGATATTATCAATATGTTGGATCAATCCACCACCCACTTGTTCCCAGTATAGAACCTCCTGTGGTTCACTCTTCATCCTTCATGATTATTTAGCTTTAAGTTAAAAAGAAAACTGACTTTTGCTTAATACACAAAACAACATTAAACATCTAATATTTTATTATATCTCTGCAGAATCACGTAAATCAGTTAGAAACTGAGTTCTTACTCTGATTCTGAAGGTCCGGGTTCTTTATTGAAGTCTGGAGGTTTATCCATGGACCAGTCACTCCTCATAGACTGACAACTGGATCCTGGAGGTTCTTCTTTATTCTCCTTTAGATCACAATCCTCCATCTTCCAGACTTCAGTCAGTCTGAGAGAGAAACCAGAACCTGTCAGTTCCCAGGGATTCAGGTCCAGTCAGTGTCTTGATCCTTCCACAGTCCATAAAGATTAAATCCACTGAATGGAAAACCAGGAGAAGTTAACACTAACCCTGACCCAGGATATTCTCTTTGTTCTGTTCTGCTACTAAACGGACCCTGAACCCGTCTCTCCTGATCTGATACCTGACTATCACTGACTCACCTGAAGCTCCACCCACCTGTCAAGGTTTACCTGTGTTTAAACACCTTTCTTTTAATTTCTTCTTCTCTTTGTATCAGCAGTGAATTGAGCTGTAAAACACTACGGTCAGATTTAAACTTCTGGGTTTTTAAGTCTGGAGGTGACTGCTGTCACTTCTTCTGTCTCTCCTTTTTCCTCTGAGGTAAACATCCACCTTCATGCTGCCAATCCTACTTCAAGGTTCAAGGTCCAATGTACATTTATTATCTTAGGGGGCAATTGTGTTTTACAGCCAGCAGTAAAAAGACAGGAGAAACTAAACACACCTTCAACATTCATGTGGTGCACCTAAAAATGTCACCCCATGTTTTTGGTTGTTATTATGTATTTGTTTTTTTATATATTTATTTTGTAGAAACAAAATAATTTTCTGTTATATTTTGGCATAGCTGGTTGCCATATTTTGCACTTTCCTGAGGAATAATTCTAAAAATGTAACAGTAGTAAGAGGGAATCTTTGATCGGGGGACGCGGTTTCCGGGTTGGTTTAGATGACGGACTTCCTGTTCGCGTCAGACGTAATCTGGATTCCGAATGCAAAGCATCATTGATTCACTGCTGTTTTTATTTCTCAGGTATGTACTTGGTGAAAACACTCCAAACTTATTCTGTGAACTTATTATATCCTGTTGTAATAGATTGTACTGATACAGCTGATATGTATATTTACATTTAATGCTTTTAAGCTTTATCCGCCGAGAGTCTTGATTAGCAAAATGCTAATGCTACGTTGGTGACGTCTCGCGAGACTTGTTATGTTTGTATTGGAAATATCGCGAGATTTCGTAAATCCCGGTTATAAATGTTGAAATGCTTTTCTTTGTAAAATAATCGGTTGATATTATTTTGAGATGGTTAGTGAAAGAGGTAAACAGTGCACGTTGATGCTTGGCCCCAGTTAATATGCATTTACATGCTAGTGCTGTTTGATACACTATATTTGTGTCATCATAATGTTTTGATTTATGTGAAAGACGGGAGATCACACAAGGCTGTACACTGTGACCTGTTTACTTGTTTAATAAATGAGACGTAATCTGGATTCCGAATGCAAAGCATCATTGATTCACTGCTGTTTTTATTTCTCAGATTGCGCATTCACTGTTGCTGGAGTCCTGATACTCAGGACCTGTAACATTCATACAGTTAAATACTAAAGTTTAAAACATGTAAAACTGATGGTTTGAGTGACTTTCTGAACCAGTTAGTTCTGTGTGGCAGCAGCGTAGATCTGCTGACTGATGGGAGCAAAACAAGGTCTGTACTTGTTGGACGTCTTGAAATGGATCCGAATTTTATCAGTGACCGAACCTCGTACAGTTCACTGAAGTCCTGAAAGGAAACCATAAAGTCGTAACCATAAATCTTTATAACACTCCAATGAGGAGCTGAGAGATGCTGTCACAAAGTGGAAGCTGCAGCAGCCAAACACGACTCTACCTGTGGCCACAGATAATGCAGCAAAGATTGGAAATGCAGTCAGAGAAACTGTTGAACTGGGACCCCAAACAGGATGTTTTGCTCTCACAGTGAATCTAGTGGCTAAAAGGCAGTGTCTGTTAACAGGGTGTCCCGCCTTCTTGGGAAAGTTGTCACCTTTATTCTCAGAAGCACCACAGCTCACCAAGCTCTGACTGAAACAAGAAATGCTAAACTTGCTGAAGCACAAGTTAATTCCTGATGTGATAAATGGATGGAGGACATCACATGACATGTTGTCCCCTTATGTTGAACAGCAGCCTGCCATCTACTCTGCTTTAACTAGGACAAAAACCTGAGGAGTCAAGTCAAGGACACTGCAATGTTAACTGAAGCTGAACAAAAGATGGCAGAGCAACTAATTGAAGAAGTTAAACCACTGAAAACTGTGACATCACTCATGAGCAGCGAAACAACCCCCACATCATCAATGGTCCTCTCACTGAAGGAAATGTTTCTCAAATCCACGGCACCGAGAGATGAAGACAGTACAGTAATGAAAGAAGGCTTTTTCTCACATAGTTAAGGATGACGTTGCTTCATACAGGTCAGCAGACTCCATTGATGTTGATGCTGATCCCTTTATGTGCTGGAAGTCCAATGGGTTTAAGTTCCCTCATGTTGCAGAACTGGCAACACGTCTCCTCTGTGTCCCCTGGACTTCAGCTCCAAGTGAGAGTTTTCTCCTCTGCCGGGGACATTGTCAGTGCAAACGGTTTCACCTTGCACCACACAGTGTTGGTAGATTCATCTTCTTGCACAAAAATCTTTCAATAGTGGATGAGTAGATAACGATGCACTTTCTACCCAGAATGTTGTTTATTTTACTATATTATTTTGTTCTGATTTAATTCAAATGACAAGCGTATTTATGTTTGCTAAAGGTAATGTGCACTTTTTCTTTCAAATTGATTACCTCATGTACCAGTTTTATTGGGATGCAGTTGAACATTTTTTGGTGTTCTGGTTTATATTTTGTACATTATTTATATTTCAGACAAGTGATTGAGGAACAACAAGAAGAGGTACGTAGGCATCATGGTTGCTGGTGTCTATCTCCAGCGTTCACTGGGTGAGAGGCGGGGTACACCCTGGACAGGTCACCAGTCTGTCAGAGGGCAACACAGAGAGACAAACAACCATTCACACACACACTCACACCTAAGGACAATTTAGAGAAATCAATTAACCTAACAGCCATGTTTTTGGACTGTGGGAGGAAGCCGGAGTACCCGGAGAGAACCCACACATGCACAGGGAGAACATGCAAACTCCATGCAGAAAGACCCAGGGTAGGATTTGAACCCAGAACCTTCTTGCTGAAAGGCACCAGCGCAAACAGAGAACAGGAAATGCTGGACAAGACTCACCAATAAGGATGTTAAAACAATGATCTGAACAGAGTGCAGGGGACAGATGCAGGTATAAGTAGGGGAGTGAGCAGGTGAACGGAGTGAAACTAATTACTGGAATGGGTGGAGCTGATCAGGGGAAGGGAAGTGACTGAAATTAAACTGAAGCTGATTGGATGGTGACTGGTGAAGGGGAGTTACAGGCAAACAGACAGGATTTTTAGAGAGATGTGATCTGAATGACTGTCGTTTCAGGACAAATCAAGACAAACCCAAACTAAAACAAAACCTAAACCTATGACAGAAACTTACACTGAGGCAAAAAGTCAAAACGTGACAGTAAGAGAAATTGATTTTGAATGAGAGTCTAATATACTGTTGACATTGAGTACTCTATTGGTACCAACTTGCTGTATTTCAGACCTTCTTATTTGTTTAATCAAGACATTTTTTTCTTCAAAAAAAAATAAATAAAATAAAAAATACAAGCCATCTAATTTCACATTTAACCATTTACTCCAGATCTCCTGCAGTAGCTGAACCTGCTGGCTCAAACATCTTGTTTATTCATTTAGTTCCAATCTTACACTTTTCTCTCATCCTGCAAAGTTATAAGTGTTACATATTTGTTCAAAAAACAAAATAGAAAACAGAAAACTGAACGGCTTGAAAAATATGACCCAAAAATAATAGAAATATATCTATCCAGCACCTGAAAAGACTACATTCAACTTTTCTGCAGTTTTAGAGACTCCAAGTACACAAGAAACCATATTTAAGGGCTAAGAAAGTGGATTTTGCATGATACGTCCCCTTTAAACAGGTGTTATATCAGTTCCCTTTGAGCAGGCCAGTCGACTCACAGCAAAGTTTTGGACAACCTGAACAGTTTTCATCACTGTGATGGCTGCAGATACAGCCACACAAACAGGTTACCTCAGTGGCTGCTGCTCCAGGCCTCTGTTTGAGCAAAGAGGCGGAAAAGGGGCGGAGCCAGCTAATATGGAGACTGGAAAATTCACTCATTCCACATTTCAAGATCAAGGGTGGTGGAATGGGATCTGTTTTTGTTAGTTTCAGTTAGGTTTTTGTGTTTTTTAACCCCTTTTTGTTCCTTTGTAGGCTGATCAGCTACTATTTAAGTTTCCCCTTCTGTGTCATTAGGGAGGTCTGTTAGTTTGAGTTAGTTTGATGTTAACTGTTTTAAGTAGAGTTTTGGTATTTTGACCTCTTTTATGGGCCCAACATTTTGATTCTTGTATAATTTCTGTAAAGCTTATTTTTGGGTTAAATAGAGCCCCTGTTTTGTGAACTTCTGCATCTGCCGACTGTCCTTTACTGCTTGGACCATCAAAGTCACATTGCTGTGATTTAATTGGTCGACAAATCCAGCCTTCAAAGGATTAAGTCTCTGAATCTGGACACAGCATCATTTGAATGTTACATTTATGGGCTGAATAGGTAACAGCGATACGACAAAGGCTGACTAAATTAGACGGTTCCTCCAAAGGCAGCCGACAAATCTTCTTTTCTCCAGATTTAAGGAAGGCTTCAAGGACCATCATATTCCTTGATTCATTGGAGGTTGAAGAGGATTGTTAAAGAGGAAACAGCAGTGGGGGAAGAGAGCGGCAAAAAGAGGTTAAAGTTTAATATGTTACTCTTTCTGTGACACAAAATTAACTTTTGCAATGTTTTTAAATGAGATTGTAGCTGTGTAAACCTCAATTATCTGCTCTGTTTAGTTTGTTGTTTTCAAACTCCTGCTGGCTTTCACTGCTGAGAGGAAGATAAACAGATATCATTCATTCAGACTAAAGATAGGCTTCACAGTGGCATCATTTATTTAACTTTAATGTCTTACTGGGGAGCAGGAAAACATGAGTAAATTTGTAAATTAATAATTTGCTTATCTTTAACAAATGCCTGCAACAGCAGAACTACTAGAGTTTCTCTAGAAATAAGTAACCAACCTAAAATGGAGCAACGGTTTGGGCTCCATGTTTCCAGCTTCACAGCACTTTGCTTCATTCTGTCCCATTTGGTAAAGAACAAAAGTTTCTCTGAGGTAAAGGCTGGAACAGACCAAGAAGGCTACACCATCCAGTTTCACAGTCATTTACTTCCAGCCTTGTCGTCTCCGCGGCCTCAGAAGGATAAAACCCGTGAATTTGGACTCAGCTAATTTCCAACAGAACCAATGAAGTTCTGCAGTGGGATCTATAAGCTTTATCAATTCTTGATTGACTCAAAACCAACATTTAGACACACAGAGCAGGAAACTGGCCATGACTAAAACCACATTATTGTTTCTGATGCTTCTTCAGAGCTTGTGGGACAGAAAGCAAAGCAACATGTTGGTTTTGCAGAATCTCCTCCAGCTGCAGCAGTTTTCCACCTTAAAGCTGCTTCAGGGCAGATCTGAGGGAAAGAGGAGCTGAAGAGTTCAGCAGATGTTAAAGCTTCATGTCTCCCAGCTCAGCTTCATGCTGCTCTTCATGTGTCCCTGCAGGAAGCTGCTGCTCTCCCTCTGTGTGCCATGCAGCAGCGCCACCTGCTGTCCACACCAACTAACTGCAGCCATCAATCCTTCCTGTCTGCATCTGCTTCAGTTTGTCTTTAAACCATCATCTGTGTTGCTGCTCTGCTGGAATCAGACAGGAATCATGGTGGAAAGTTCAGATCTCTGCAGGAAGGAACTAAAAGATCATCTGAACTGAACGCAGTCAGAAAAAGATGGAAAAGCTGCAAATATTCAGCAACTTGGGGATCATGATTTCCCTGCTGTAACCTACCTGACCTTTGACCTCACAGAGCCCAGCCTGGAGGATCTTCTCCACCATCACTGTCACTATTTAAACGAGCAAATCAATCATCTGTTGCTCAGATAGAAAAGTTCAAACTGTTATGTTGAGTAAAGTTTCTCTCCTATCCTTGCTTTCTAAATACCAACAGCCTGACAAAAGGATTCAATCTATGTTGCGCGGTTGAAGGCCTGATTGTGTTTAGTCTCAGAGAGAGAGCCAAGGTTGAGGAGCACAGATAGCGGTAGGCAGAAAGGAAAGCTGCAGGCGTCGGGGAGTCGCTCTTGAAGGCTGCCTCTAGTGAGCCAGATCTAGAAAAGAACATTTCTCTGTCTAGTTAGAGCAGATTGAACATCTTCCACAGACTGGTTCTGTTCTCCCTGCAAGGATCCAATAAATGCTGATTAATGAAGACCACCCATCTCCTCCTTGTTAATTCAGAATAGTAATTTATTTCCATCAACATATCAATAAAGTCACGTCTTCACCTTCAAACGTCCTTGATCCTCAGCGAGCTCTGAGCAACCAGAGCTAACCTTCTGGTCTGAGCATCAAGTGTTGGAGGAAAGAAACCTGCCTAAAACCAGCAAAGTTCAACCAGAAAATAAAGCCACAGAAGTGAGAAAGTTTCCTTTAGACCTCGTCTACAAAAGCTTTAGAAGCCAAACTGTCAGATATTTAGCAGATAGAAGCTGCAGCCGTAGAACAGGATCCTAAAGAAGCACTTTGCAGATTTTCCTGCTTTCATTTCTAATCATCAGAGGATGGAACAAGTCGCTGCTTTGCCTCTTTTTTCATCACTCCACCATTTGGACTTTTTCCCTCTGCAAGGTCTGCAGCTGGAAAGTTAGTGAGAACTGCTTTTCTAACTATTGCTCTGTTTTCTCTTCTGCTGGGGAGTCCAGAGTCCGTCTGAGCAGCAGAACCGGTTCCCCTCGTCTCTCATTTAGCTTCTTAAATGCACATGAGCAGCAACACTGGAAAAAACTGAACTTTATTAAAAAATCTTCCTCCCAGAATCATGTCTACAAAGTAGCTAAAAGCTGAGCTCCTGGTTCTGAATATGCTTTTATTCTGATCGGTTCTGGATCCGTTCAAAGCTAAAGATGATATTTGTGTTTAAAGTTCATGAAAAATAAAGTTAATAATTTAACTTCATAAAGAATATTTTAAAGTTGTTCAAAGGTTCTGGGGAAACAAATCAAAGGCAGCAGGAGATGGTTTCCACATTCCTCAGACAAGGATCATTATTTAATGTCTAGAACTGGACCAGAACCAGCCAGCCAGGTTCTGCTCCTTTAGCCAAATCAATACATGGTTCTGGTCGGATGGTATTAAGGTTTTAGGACAATAAACAACTGCAACATATTTCCATCATTATCAACAGGGTTTAGTGCTTTCATTTGCTTTGTTCTGGTTCTGAAAGCTAAAAGTTTTGGTCCAAATGGTCCTATCAGCTGATTAACACACATATTAAACCAAACCTTCCTGCATCTTTGTCTTTTTATTCCACATGGCAGCTGCCCGCTAACCTTTAGCTAACATATTTATTATAAAATGAGCAGTCAAGGTTCTCCTGAGGAGATCCATATAGAACCAGAACCGATCTGATAGAACCTCTGCAGGTTTTAGAAGCAGCTGCTATTTGTTTTAAAGTCAGTCAGGCTGTTATCAGCCAGTGAGCTGAACCACCTTAATGACTCCATCTAACAGACTAGTAACACAGCAGTAATAACGCCATCAGTGGAAATATGGAACATACTAATAAACTGAGATTTACAGATGAAAATATGAATCTTAGTTATTGATCACAGGTTCTACAGCGGCTGGGTTCTGGTCCACAGAGCTGGATAGAAAAACAGGCTCAGAATAGACGTCTATTTTCCAGGTAGAAGCAGCAAATCTTCTAATGGACATGTGGAGGTAAAACAGCTACAGAACAGATATTTACTTCCTTTAAACAGAGCCTCTGCCTCCAGATTGGAGAAAATTACAGATTTATTCCTGACAAACGTTTCATTGCAGAGAAAAACACAGCAGGGATGATTCTAGGAGGAATATGTTGCTTTCTTTAACTTGTTGTTCATTTTATATTAATTTATTGATATTTATTTATTGATGTTGATTTATTGATGTTGATCAGATTTCCATCTCTGGGTTAAAGCGTTTCTTTTCTCTAATCAGTAACAGCTTCATGTTCTACATCACAGAACTATGTTCACTAAAGCAACACTTTTTAGAACCAAGTTAATGATGGAAAAGGACAATAATATGTTGAGATGACGGTTAACAGTGAAGCAAACAGAACCAGAACTGTTGTGGGAACTGAGCCGGTCCAGAACGGTGCCTCCTTCCTGTTTTCCCTCCTTTCATGCCAACAGCAGCGTGCTGTGTGTTTTCTCCCTGGCCATAAATGCCCTCATGGTGGCCCACAGCCCTCTAGATCTCAACCTGCAGCAGCACTGAGCGACCAAACGTCTCAGCAAATTCCTGCATGTAGTGGAAGTTCAGCGCTGAGCAAATATTCTCCCTGGGTCCAAAAAACAGCCAAAGTTCTGGTTTCACCGCAGCATTTCCACCGTTCTCCAAGATCTCAGTCCAGACTCACCGCAGATCTGATCCTTGTTAAGGTTTAGAGATTAAAAAGTTAAAGGCCAACCGAGCAGCACCACAGAACTCACTGGTAGAAACTGGATTCTACTGAACAACCTCAACCTGCAGTCGGGTTCCTGAGCCCGCTCCAGGGTCCGACTCCTACAGAACCGCCTGGAACCAAAACGTCTTTAAATGAAACTCTGTTAGGACTGTAAACTTTTCTGCAGTAAAAGCCCATTCTCTAGTTTCTAAGGTTCTGTTTTAATGAGCCTTTCATGGACCACGGTACCTTGATCCATAACAGAACCACGGCTGCTGCTTCTTCTCTGGGTTCTGCTGGGTTCTGGTGTCGTGTGATGACTGCAGCTCTGTGATGTCCTCACAGTCTGATTTCTAAATGATGAACAATGACAAGCGGTCGGCTCTTTGGCCAAATCTCCATCTGGCTTCATGTTGAGCTGCTGGAACTGGGCTAGAAAAGCTGAAGGATGGAAACATTTCTGAGAGCCTCCATGTTGCTTTGCTCCCCATTCTAGAAGCTCCCAGCTTTCAGCTTCCTCTGACTCCCAGAAGCAGAGATTTCTATTTGCTGGATTAAAGATGGAGTTTTATCTAACATCAGGGCTGTTAGAACTGCAGCTCTTCTCTTCCTAAAATGCAGCGTCTTATTTCTAACCGTTCTACCTTCAGACTTCAGAGTCTCCCTTCAGTCCAACTCTGCAGTCTGCTCACTGCTCAGAGAAAACCTTCAACTGCTTCTGCTGCTAGGAAAGTTTACACACCATCAAAGCTGAGCACATTCATTTTCTCTGGCTTTTCATCCACACATCAGCTGCTCAACATCCATCACCTGCTGCAGAGTCCTGCTAGCAAACTTAGTTACAATACAGGCCCCTGCTAAAGTATTCACACCCCATTAAACTTTGTCTCATTTTATTAGCTGACCACCACAAACTGCTGATTTTATTGGGATTTTATTTGGCAGATCAACACAAAGCAGCACATCCAGGCTCATTAGTGGAAACTTTTTCACCCTGAATAACTTTATCTAATAAAACTGAAAATGTCTCATCAGTCCACAGAATATTTCCCCAAAAGTCTTGATGATCATCAAGATGTTTTTGGTAAATGTGAGACGGGTCTTTGGGTTCTTCTGGGTCAGCAGTGGTTCTGGTCTTGGACCTCTCCCATGGAGGCCATTTTTCCCAGTTTCTCTCTAATTGTTGAATCCTGACCTCTGACCTTAACTGAGGCAGTGAGTCCTGCAGAGCTTCAGATGTTGTTCTGGTTCCTCTGGGACCTCCTGAATGAGTCCTTGTTAAATCACTCAGTCATTTAGATTTTACTCAGATTTTTATGCTAGATGTGCTTCGTTCCACCGGCTCGTTTTTTTAGCTCGGCTTTTTTCACTTCATTCCACTATTCAGTTTAGAGCATTTTAGGATTCTAGATTCAAACTAAAGACAGCTGACCACATGGAGAATTGTGATTTTCTGGTTGAATTTCATGTGTGAAACATTTATAAATTTGCTAAAATTGAATGTTTGGGCCTCTTTTAATGTTTTGTTTCCCCACGTGTTAAAATGACTGCTATGCTGGTTAAGGCTAGTGTCTCGTGTTTTGTATTAAACGATTGCCTTTCTCCTTGATCTGACTTTCTAGCTTTATTCATTTGTATCAGTCTGCTGAATATTTCTCCATCATTATTCTTCTGGTGCTTCAACTTGCAGACGGTCCCTAAGCATCTGCGGAGCAGCGAGCTCTGCATAGAGTCCAATGTAATTCTCCCAGCGCGGTGGGAGACTCGTTTTGAGGAAACTACGATTGTAGCTCACTGTCTGCCTTGCTGTGGTTGCAGAGAGGTGTCGCTTTGTAGAAGAAATGATCCTCCGATGAGTTCTTGACCCGGAAAAGCCCAATCTGTGAATATCTTTCTAACTTTAGCGAAGTGATGTGAACTGGCTCCGCCGTCTGTTGCTCCGCATCTAGAAACCCTGCGTGCTGCGGTGACGTCACAGACTCGGTGCTCGTTAACCGCCAGATGATTAACAGGAAATCAGTTCTTGAAATGAATAAACGCTTGTGTCCATTTCCTTGTTTTCTCCGTCAAAGTAAACTTTGTTGTTAAGCAGCTTCCATGAATTTGGGGCGTCTGCAGGATTCTATGTGGAGGCGGCGCACAAACCATCAGCGCACCTGAGCCACACCAACACTACTCCTACCACATGATGCGTGTGGCGCACAGAAACAGCGCATCCATCCACACCATGGCCCAGTGCGCACCACGTGACGCACGCTCTCACCAACAAACGTAGAGATATGCCCACACAGCTGATTTCTAAACAGTGATGCCAGGAACGCGTTACTTAGTAGCGCGTTACTCTATTGTGCCTACTTTTTTAATGAAGATCAAACAAACGCGTTACTTTTTCCAAACTAGTAATCAGATTAAAATTCCTTATCCAATCCACTCTACGTTACTTTTTTTGTGATTTTAATTTGGGGGGAAAATGGTTTGCTTCTCTGAGAGTGACGTTGCGTCACCTCCACCACACGAGGAAAGACGCAACCGGTGACACACACGTCAATAACAATGCAGGGAGAGGAAAGGTGTGCGTTTTCCAGCTGGAAATATAGTCCTTACTTTGAGTTTGTGTCATCTAAAGATGATAATATCAAGGTTGGTTGTACTCTCTGTGCTGGTGACAAAGTGTTATCCAGCTTCAAAAACACGACGTCAAACCTGAAGTAACCTTTGACCTCACAGCACAGCGCAGTCAAACCAACCGGCTTTGACTGCAGGTGGTTCCAAGCAAAGAGCCGTGACTGCAGGAGGGCCCCTGCCAGCCAAACAACAAAAGCTGCACTTCGCTGCCAAAGCAGTAAGTGGTGGAGAGCTGAAGAAGTTGGTTGGGCGATATGTTGTTAAAGAAATGCTGCCCTTAAACACTGTTGATTGGCCCTCGTTTGGTGCCGTCATAAACCAGATTCCTACCACTATCAGTGCCGAGCTGCCCCACACAACATCCTTTTCATCTGACCTGGAGAAGGAGAATGCAGAGATGGAGAGAAGTCTAAAAGCTGCGCTGAAAGATGTCCACTTTGTTTCCACTGCTGCTGATATCTGGTCTGCTAACAACAGAAGCTATCTGGGCCTAACGCTCCACTGGATCAGTAAATCCACATCGGAGCGCAACAAGGCTGCATCAGCATGTCGGAGAATTCACGGTAGACACACGTATGATGTGATCGCTGCAGAAATGGAAAACATCCACTCTTCTCATGGATTACTCAACAAAGTAGCTGCAACAGTGACCGATAACGGATCCAACTTTGTTAAAGCGTTTCAAGTTTATCGGCCAGCTGAAGAGTCTGATGATGATGAGGAGGAGACGGGGGAGGAAGAGTCCACTTCCACAGACGATGCTGTCATTTTCTGGGATGTGTCAGAAATCCTCTCAGCTGAGAACCAAAGTGACGGCCAGCTGTGTCTCCCACCCCACCGCAGATGTGCTTCACACACCATAAACATCATTTCCACCAATGATGTGGAGAAATATTTAACAAGCAATGCAGAGAGCAAGGCTGTGTTCAGGAGCAGCAACATGCACAGCTCTCTGGACCAAATCAAGGAGATCTAGCCTTGCATCAGAAGCAGTGGAGGAAGTCAGTGAAAGAAAGCTGCTGCTACCAACATCCACAAGGTGGAATTCATTTTCTGATGCTGTGAATAGAATCATAGAAATGCCCATGAGTGAGCTGAACATGCTGTGCACCAAGCTGGGAGTTAAGTGTTTCAAAGACAAAGAGTAGCAGTTCCTCCATGAATACTGCTCTGTCATGAAGCCTATGACTGCAGCCCTAGACATTCTGCAAGGTGACTGCCCATGTGGGACTTTACTGGCCACACTTGAAGTCCTGATGCAGAGGACCCTGGCAGGTAAAGATGTCCTCTCCAGGATGACTGCAGGCCTTCCAGATGCCACAGTGAAGGCATGTTCCATCTTACACTGCTAATGAATATGGAACAGAATATTCAGTGGCATTGCAATTCTGAGATAAAAAGATAAAATTTATACAAATTTTAATAAGTAACCTTAAACAAAATTTGATCCATGATACTGATCCCACAGTACAAGTAATACATTGAAATTACTTTTTGGCCTTATAGCCATAAACATACAGAATCTATTATATTTTTCAGGCTATCCATGTTGGTTTTGCTGCTGTGCTGGATGACAAAGATGATCTTCTCACAGCTGCCAGTTGTCCAACATTTAAACTTGGATGGCTTAGAGCTGCAGGTAGGAAGGATCTAGTAAAAGAACTTCTAACAACTGCTCCTGCTGCACAGAGTCCTCCAGGTGTGGCCTCCACATCTGCCAGCCAAGGTGAGATGGACTTTTTCTCCTTTGAGGTGGAGCCAGAGGATGACACCTACTCTGCAGAAAAGGAAGTCATGGACTACCTGAGCTCAGCATATGACCTTCA
Organism: Fundulus heteroclitus; assembly: GCF_011125445.2. Classification (NCBI taxonomy): domain Eukaryota; kingdom Metazoa; phylum Chordata; class Actinopteri; order Cyprinodontiformes; family Fundulidae; genus Fundulus; species Fundulus heteroclitus. The sequence goes on along the minus strand of NW_023397088.1, from coordinate 864,253 downwards.
CATTCTGCATCAGTTTTCAAACAGAAAGAATATTTTCTTGAAGTATAACACTCCAACCCCATCAAGTGCTTCTGTGGAGCGGCTTTTCAGTCTTGGAGGTTTGCTGCTCACGCCTAGGAGAAATAGACTTTCTGATAAGACGTTTGAAAAACTTCTGTTAATGAGCTACAACCACTGGTTCAATGGCACCACTCCACTGTTTCACTTCTAGCCATTACAGAATAGAAATAAAACAAAGAAAAAAATGCAGACAATAGAGGTTACATTTGGTGTTATAAGCTGTTGCTCTTTTGTAGAACCACACTTTGCTGCTCTAATGCTGTAAATAACAGGTTCAGTGTTTATAAAATGTTTGCTGTTCTCTTGGAAAGGTTTGATAATAGCTACATTAAAAAACAGTTTAAACAATGTTGATTATAAATGGCAAATTTTGCATTTACAATGTAAGCTGTTCAATATATCAGGATCAAGGGACTGTTATTTTATTTAAAGAAAAAAATTTTTTTGTGAAGTCAAGGACTGTCTTTGTTTTATTTTTTCAAAAAGTATGTATGTAAAGTTAGCTAAAAAATACTTTTTATTCATTTTCAAAAAGTATTTTGGCAAAGGCAAAAGGGACAGTCTTTTTTCATATATATTTTTGAAAAACATTCTGTTTTCATTTAAAGTTCTTAAGTTGAACTTAAAATTTCAGACGTTGTTAATTTTATTGATGAATACTCTTCAAATAAAGTGAGTATTGGCAAAACTGGTTATGGTCTTTATGGTGAGGTGGTGGGGGCGTTGCCGGCAGCTGTATAAGTAAATAATAAAGTAACTTGTAATCTAACTCAGTTACTTTTATATTTAAGTAATCAGTCTTGTAACTTAGTTACTTTTCAAAGGAATAATCAGTAATCAGGTTACTTTTCCTAAGTAACTGTTTCTAACACATTCCAAAAGGAAGAAAAGTGCTAAGCCTTCACACACGGGTTAAATCCTAACCCAGAGCTTAACTCCTAACCCTGATCTGCGTGATCAAGTCTGCGTGATGCTGGTGAGAAGGAGGACTGCCATTCCCAGGTTGGGGCGCTGTGTCTGTGACATCCAGAGGAGCAGCTGAAGCCACAACATTCGCTTCATTTCTGCTCTCTGGAAAACCTTTCAACCACATTTAACAGCTTAAAAGTCAGTTTTTATTTTTAGTTAGCTTCACCGCACAGTCACAGTAAGCTCATGGAAAAAGCCTCCGTCAGCAGAAAAGTAAATTCACTAATTAAACGTTACTAAGGACATGTGTAGGTTTAGCCATAAAAGACAATTTCTAACAGTTTCTTCACAGATTTGGTCATAATAAAGGGAAAAATCAATAAAAACTAAAATAATTCTGCTCAGACTCTTTAAATCAGTAAATCATGTAGGGTAGCAGCGGTCCAGCTGCAGACCCACTGAATGGTTTTCTTTCCTCACCATCTCCAGTGTTAGAAGACCGGCCAAGTTGGTTTCTGCAGCGCAGCGCCAAACTGTGTCCTTGCACCAGTGGAGATTATTTCCTGTTGTCCTGCTCAGGATTTAGATATCAGTTGCTTTTATTGATGATCAGCATTCTCAATAAATCACCTGGATAACAATGACAGGTGAACAGCGACGTTCAGAGAGTAGCCATTTATTTCACTAATAACACACTTTACCACTGCTGAACACAGAGAAATACCTTTCCACTCCTTTCTGTGGAAAAAGGAGCTCCTTCATATTCCTGAGCTCTGCTGTTTGTTACAGAATTTCCGTTTTAAAAAGATTTTTGTAAGTTACCTTTGGACTTATTTTGATGATTAAAAGGCTCCAGGTGAACATTACTATATGAAAACAATGAGCAGGTTTCATGTTTTGAGGCAATTTCCTGACCCACATGCAGAATGACACAGAGAGCAGTTAAAGTGAAGAAGGTTTATTTCCAAAGATTCAGTAAAGGAGTCAAATCCACCAAGGTGAGCTCAGCATTTCCAGAATGCGCTTCGGGTTGGTGTACAGAGGAGAGAGATGAGTTAAGAGTCGGTAAGGGGGCAGAAAATGACAGGAGGAGAGGACTGACTCTGCTGTAGTTGGTAAGAGCGGGGAGGGAGTTAGGATTCAGTGTTGGTGGAGAGGGAATGCTCCAGGGTCCCAGAGAACCACAGTCACTTCCGCTAAGGTTGCTTTCTTGGGGGTGAGCAACAGGCTGGAGAGCGGGCAGACAGGTAAAGGAGACTGAGGACACCACAAAGCTGCAACGGCAGCACACAAGTCTTCTTTGAGAGCAACCTGAAGGTAAGCAGCGATCATCACAAAGAGTCTGAAACACAGGAAGGAACAATCCTGAGACCAAGATCAGAAATGCAGAAATTCCCCCAGAAAAGCCACTAAGACTGGAGAAGTGTCTGGGAACACCATCATAGGTGATCATCCGGCGAAGAGTGATGATCCTGCAGCTCCTTTTAAGCCCCAGTCAGCCTGATCAGGAGATTTGCTCCAGGTGTGCAGGATCCAGAGCTGACGGGACTCTCCAGCAGAGATCTTCTCTGAAACAGGAACTCTCACTCACACAAGGAACCAAACACAGCAGAATCCTAACAGCACGTGTGCCTTTACAGTAAAGCTGCCTAATGATAGAGTGCAAGGTGATGAAACATCCTACTGCCCTCCACACACACCTTCAAAATCAATCCGGCGCCACTTGTAACAACCGTAATTGTATATATCTCTTTAAGACACTACAGTCTCACTAGTGACGTCATATGTATGCGCCACTGTTTTTCTATGTAGAGAGCGCGGGAGATATATATGCAAAACGGAGGCGGTTATGTTAGCATCCTATTTTATTTAGTGACGTTTTAGGTTGTTGGAACTCTGCTCATGTCATTGTCTGATAAAATAGCAGCCGTTCAACCGGGCTTTGTAAGGTTGGTGAAGAGAATTCATTAAAGGACAGCATTGTGGAATTTCCAGTACCAATGTGGTCGTGAGTTTCTGAACGTCTCAACGAGCCTATGCCTCATCTCCACCCTTCCACACAACCCAAACCGTTACAAATGGCGCCCGAACATCTTATCTTGGACCTCAGAATGCAGTATCTTCTATCGACTGGTGATTGAAATGCTAAGGAGGTACTTTGCAGTGCAGTGAATGTCCGCCGTACCAGTGGGAAACGAACCAGGCTAACCCAGACGCGGACGACAGAGCGTTTCCATGGCAACAAGCGGAATTTTCAAAACGCCGTTTTCGGAGTATAGTATGGGCCTCCGTTAAAATCCTTCACTGTGACAACTTTGGAGCAACTGCGCTGCCTGATCGTGAGACGGATTATGCTGTATAATTTCTGAATGTGCATGTATGCACGGGGGAGTGAAGCGGAAATCCCCCTCATCAGCTGAGCGCGCGCTGCAAGTTTTTCCTGAACAATCTCTTCGGAACTTTTTCACCGGACTCAACTCTGTACTGGATCAGAGCTGCAGGACAAATTCATCTGAGAAGATACGAAATGAAACCGTGAGTAAAAAAATAATAAAATAAAATAATAAAAACAAAATTTATATATATATAAATAAAAGAAGATAGGACAAAGAAAAATCTTGAACTCTGACTGAAAATGGATTAAAACAAATGTACGGGAGCTATTCATCAGACTCAGCAGCATAATTTCTTTAGAAAAGACAAGAGGACAGTTAAAAAGAAGAAAGAAAAAAAAACAACAACATTTAATAACTCAAAGTTTTGGAATTATTTCTGTGTGAACAGAACTGAAGTTATTCCAGCATAATTTGCATTATACAGACTGGGGTTCACACAAGTGTGCATTATGGCCACTCATCCTGACTTGGCTGATATAGATGATGATCTGGACTTCAGGTCGCTCCCAAACCTCAATACCCATGATCTGGAACGTAAAGTTCAAAGTTTAAAAGATGAGGTGGACATGCTTCAACAATGTCTACATGAATCTTTGGATCTCCAGAAAAATATTTTAGAACGTTGGGCTCAACCAGCTAAAACTGTCCCTAAGGTCCCAGGTGCTCAGGTTACTCATCCTTTTCCTCAGGCGTCGTCTACTCCGTATGTGCCTAGTGTACATACCAGGGAAAAAGAGCGTTACAACTCAGCACCTGACCCCACTCAGTCCATGAGAGCTCCGCCTCAGAACCATTCGGATTCGCTGGAGTTAATTAATACTACCAGAGTCCTCGCAGCCGCTTTACACCAAGCTAAATTAGAACCCACCGTGTTCACTAATGATGGTGGTCTCCACCCAGAGGAATGGCTGCAGTCTGTCAATGCTTACAAGACCTCTTTGGACTTGACAGACACACAGATTCTCAGAGAACTACCACATTTTCTAGCTAAGGAACCAAGGAAGTGGTTTAGTGTTCTAAGCTCTCATGTATCTTCTTGGGCTGAATTTTGTGAACTTTTCAGAACTGTGTTCCTACCTACTGACGACCAGGAGCATATTATGAGAGGTATCTTGGACAGCTTCCAGCACCCCGAAGAACCTCTCCCAACATTTACAGCCCACATGCTCAGTGAGTTCAAAAGACTGAGGAACCCTCCGTCTGAGAAAGAGCAAATTGACCTTATCTGTAGGCATGCAGTAGAGAAGTACAGAGTGGCACTGTATGGAACACCTATCAGGTCGGTAATTGATTTGGTGCTGCGTGCCCATGAGCTACATTCTGTTCTCGGCACCAGCCTATCACAGCAATCAAGAGTCCAGATGAAAAATAGAACTGATGGTGGACCCTACTGTTTCAAATGTTCTATGCCTGGTGTTACAACCCGCACATGCCCGAACTGTTCCACTGAATATCAGGGGGAACGACATTCTAAAAGGTCTGCCAGGGAGCGTCCCCAAACTCCACCTGTGGATTATCATCCTGTGACACAGACTGCAGACCCAAAAGGCGCTAACGTGGCAAGAGAAGCAAACCCAGCGGGTAGGCAGCAGGGAAACTTCAGGGGGGGGAGAGTTTTTCACAGGGCCAACCCTCCCCCCAGTCAGTAATTTTGGCCCCGCTGCCTGTGTCAGTACCAAATTCGCCACCTATGCTCAATCACGTTGAAGATGGAGCTTCGCAATCATCTTGGAACACTCCTTTCAGAGTTAAAGTGAACTTTAAAGGAACAGCTCTGGAGGCCACACTTGACACAGGTGCGTCACTTTCAGCAGTAAATGCAGACCTGATACCTGATAAGACCCAAAATGTCTCATTAAAGAATCAGTGGCATTCCCCGCCCATAAGACTGGCCAACAGCACTGACTGCAATCCATTAGGAGTAACCTGGTTGACCATTGGATTTATGGGCAAGTCAATCTATCAACGATTTGTTATAGTGCAAGACCTGTCATCTCCCTTAGTTCTTGGGATGGACTTTATGACTCGCACTTCACTAACTATTCATGTCCCATCCAGAACAGTAATTATGGATGACAATCCCCCATTTCTGGATGAATCCTGTGAAAATGACTTTGTGGTGGCTGATCTTGAGTGTGGAACAATGACTCTGCAGAACACTCCAGAGGTCTCACTCAAAGAAAAAGTTGAAGACGCCAACTTAAATTCTGCAGAAAAAGGAGGACTGCTAAAGTTGCTAGATAACTACAGTGATCTGTTTGATGGTCGCCTGGGTCGCACTTCTCTGGCAGAACATGTCATCGTCACGGGGGATGCGAAGCCAGTTAACCTGCCACCTTACCGCACCTCCCCAGCTAAAAAGCAAATCATTGAAGAGCAAGTGCAAAAGATGCTAAAGGATAACATCATTGAACCTGCATCTGGACCATGGGCAGCTCCTGTAGTGATTGTGAACAAACCCCCCTGTGAACCACGGTTTTGTGTTGACTTCCGGGGTCTAAATCAGCTGACTGTGAAAGACTCTTACCCACTCCCACGAGTGGATGAATCATTGGACTTTCTATCAAGAGGAAAGTTTCTGACAACATTAGACCTTGCTCGAGGTTACTGGCAGGTCCCCATTGCTGAACAGGCTAAACCAAAGACTGCTTTCATCACGCATTGTGGCCTGTTTCAGTTCAAAGTCCTTCCTTTCGGCCTATGTAATGCCCCTGCGACCTTCCAACGACTTATGAACAATGTTCTGGCAGGCCTGATTTATAAGTCGTGTGCGGTGTATCTGGATGATATTGTTGTCGCGTCACCAACGTTTGAACAGCATCTACTTGACCTGGAGGAAGTCCTTATCAGGCTTAAATCTGCGGGCCTCTCATTGAAACTGAGCAAATGTCAATTCTGCCTTACAGAACTCACCTTCCTCGGCTACCGTGTTACTCCATCTGGCATTCATCCTGACCCCGACAAGGTGAGAGCTGTGACGGAGTTTAACATGCCAACCACAACAAAGCAGGTGAGACAGTTTCTTGGTTTAACAGGGTACTACCGCCGCTTTGTGAAAGACTATGCCAGTCATGCAGAACCACTCTTCGCTCTCACAAAAAAGGATGTGACATTCAACTGGAATGACAAGTGCCAAGCAGCTGTGGACTTTCTAAAACATTCCATAACTTCGGCACCAGTCTTAAAGTTCCCTGACTTTACGTGTCCGTTCTTTATCCACACTGATGCATGTGATGCTGGACTTGGAGCAGCTTTAATGCAGAAGGATGAGGATGGGAAAGATGTGGCTGTGGCGTTTGCTAGCCGTGCTCTGCATAAATCAGAAAAGCCCTATTCGACTCCAGAAAAAGAATGTCTGGCTGTTATCTGGGCATTGGAACATTTCCGTCCCTATGTTGAAGGTTTACATGTGACTATTTACACCGACCACAGCAGCCTCAAGTGGTTGATGTCTCGCCCCAATCCCTCTGGTAGGCTCGCCAGGTGGTCTCTTCGCCTTCAGGACTTCGACTTCAGCATCATACACAAACCTGGAGAACGTAATAGGGTGCCTGATGCCCTTTCACGTAACCCCCTCCCTGATGTGGATGCACCTATAGATCTTCTACCTCCCTACGCCATGATCGGCAGTATGGATCTTCGAGCTCTGCCTTCTGTAATTGTGTCGGACCGTCCTCATGTTCGTCAGTTGCAGCTGGAGGACCCAGTCACAGGCAACTTGCTCCGTCGACTCGAAAATGACCAACAAAGGGACGAGGATGATCAGGACCTGCAAAAGTACATTGTACAGGATGGTCTCTTATATTTCATCGATCCAAAAACAAGGTGTGGTCTTCACCCACTCAAGCAGATTAAACTTTTTGCCCCTTCTGCACTTCGTAGTTATCTGCTCAAGTATTACCATGACCATCCAACAGCCGGACATCTGGGCATTGCAAAAACTCTGGCACGCTTGCGTCTCAGATTCTTCTGGCCAAACATGAACTCTGATGTAAAAAAAATATGTGATGTCATGTGGTCCATGTCAAACCACTAAGCCAAGTCAAAGAAAACCAGCAGGTCTTATGGTCCCAATCCAACCACAGAGACCATGGGAGTACACTGGTGTGGACTACATTGGCCCACTACCCCGCACACAAAGGGGAAATGCATATATCCTGGTCTTTGTAGACTATTTCTCCAAATGGATTGAAGTGAGCGCTGTGAGGGAAGCAACAGCTCAAGTTGCTGCTAATAAGTTCATCACCGACATATTTGCCCGACATGGTTCTCCATCCTACCTTATTTCAGACAGGGGAACACCTTTCATCAGTGAACTGTTTGAGCATGTTGTGTCAAAACTTGGAACTGAGCACAGACTGACAACTGCCTACCATCCTCAAACTAATGCAACTGAACGTGTGAATCGCACATTGAAAACAGCCATTCGAGCATATATTGAGGATAAGCACACTTCCTGGGACAAATATCTTCCCCAGATCTGTTTTGCACTGCGGACTGCACCTCATGAGAGCACAGGTTTGAGCCCATCAATGATGCTCTATTGACGGGAGTTGGACACCCCCTTGGACCTCATCACTCAGCCGTCGTGGGAAGGAATGGACGACCCTGAGACTTCTTACTCAGATCATCTCAGAGCTTCGATTCAAGATGCTCATGACCATGCTCGTACAGTTCTCGCAGAAAGTCATACAAGGCGAAAGCATTACTATGACCTAAGACGACGCCCAGTCTCTTTTAAAGTTAGAGATTTGGTCAGAGCAAAATCACACCCAAAGTCTGATGCATCAGCTAACTTCTCAGCAAAGTTGGCACCTCTCTACACGGGTCCGTGTCTACAAAAAGATGTCCGATGTGAACTATTGCCTAACCAAAGCGGACACGGGAGAAAAAGCCGGAGTATTTCATGTTGCAAACCTTCAACCGTTCTACACCTGGGCAACAACTTCACCTGACAAACACTTGAAGCGAAAGACTTCTCATGATTTGGATTCCAGTTTACCAGACAGCAGCTTGCCCCCTGCTCTTATGGACCCAGAGCATGACTGTGATGTTGTTGACGCTGCTGTTGTCTCTGACGATGTCTCAGATGACACTGACTTTGATGACGTTGACCCTGTTCCACCCTTGTTGGAGCAGGACTATGTTCAAAGCACTGAAGTTGCTTCGGAGAAAGCTGTTAACAGTTCACCCCCTGCTAACAATGGGTGTGCTGTTGGTGTTTCTTATAACTTTAGACCAAGACGTGTTCCGAGGGTCACCACTGACTGGTCAGTCAATAGGTGGACCAACCCATTTCATACCTCCAGGTTTGACCTGAAGTGACCTCATTTGCATTTTATGTTCTTTGTGTTCGTTGGTGTTATGATCGTTGTTTAAGTTTTGTGTAGGTCATGTTTAAATGTTTCTCACATATTTGGGTAACTGTTCTGGGTTTCTAAAAAAAAAAAACAAAAAAAAAACAAGGGAATTTCATTTATAATGCCCTAACTTTATTTTCGTTTTCCAGTATTTTCCCTTTGTTGGAAACTGTCATGTATGCCGGTTTTTCAATATGGTGCTGCGAATTCCCTGTTTACTTTTGACTGCTTATCCATGTATGGAGGGCCGTTTAGTATCGACTGTACCTTTGCTGTGTTCGGCTGTGGGCAGCCTTTTTTTGACCAGGGGGGAATATGTAACAACCGTAATTGTATATATCTCTTTAAGACACTACAGTCTCACTAGTGACGTCATATGTATGCGCCACTGTTTTTCTATGTAGAGAGCGCGGGAGATATATATGCAAAACGGAGGCGGTTATGTTAGCATCCTATTTTATTTAGTGACGTTTTAGGTTGTTGGAACTCTGCTCATGTCATTGTCTGATAAAATAGCAGCCGTTCAACCGGGCTTTGTAAGGTTGGTGAAGAGAATTCATTAAAGGACAGCATTGTGGAATTTCCAGTACCAATGTGGTCGTGAGTTTCTGAACGTCTCAACGAGCCTATGCCTCATCTCCACCCTTCCACACAACCCAAACCGTTACACACTGATATTAGGAGGATTGTGAAAATCTGCAGTGACTTTTTTAGGCCAGCTGTGCAGCTGTAGAGTTTCCTTTTGTACATGTGAAGCCGAGGCTTGGTCCTAGTTAAAGTCTGGGCTTTGGCCCGCCACAGCGGAGAAGCCTCAGCCTTTTCAGTCGCTCTTCTCCAGCTGTTTCATCATTTCTCTGCAGAGCGCCAGGTCTCTGTTGAGGGATTTAGCAACACGTTAAGGTGGAAGAACAACTTGACTCTGATGGAGGTGATGGAAAAAGTCATTTACAACCAAATATCTCAACAATATCAGAAATTATTAATTCTGTGTCTGGTATATAAAAAATGTCTGTGAATTACTGTCAATGTTGACTTATCCACTTGATTAGATGGATAATATCAGTAGTTTATTAAAAAATACGGACTGTAGTATTTTCAGGTACATCTGAAATAATTTAAAAAGTATATTTTACTATATTTTATTTTTATACAATTCTAATTATGTATACATTTTCTCAAATGATTCATTTTAAAGGAAAGATGTTTCAGTAAAAACTAAAAAGTTCACATGCTTTGGTCATTGGATGGTGAACATTATAAATATTCAGATACGATTAGATGGATAATATCAGTAGTTTAATAAAAATATTATTGTAGGTACATCTGAAATAATTAGAATATCATGAAAAAGTATAATATTAAACACTCATTTTAGAAAATGAAACTCACATATTAATAGATTTCTTCCACTTCAGTGCAAACGTTCCTTCCATCAGAACAGAGGACTTCAGACACTGAGCAACAGTCCAGCTGTTTCTCTCCTCAGTCCAGCTCAGACGTTTGTAGCCCATGTGGAGGATCCGTCTGTGTGTGGCGGCTCCTGATGCACCGACTCCAGCCTCAGTCCACTCCTTATGAAGCTCCCAGATTCTTGGATGGATTCTGCTTCAATCCTCTCAAGGCTGCGGTTCTCCCTGCTGCTGCTGCACCTTTTCCTACCACACTTCTTCCTTCCACTCAACTTTCTAGGAATCCTTGGATCCAGAACTGTGTGAAGCAGCAGCTTCTTCAGCAATGACCTTTTGTGTCTTGCCCTCCTTGTGGGGGGTGTCAGTGAGCGTCTTCTGGACCTCTGTCCAGTCAGCAGTCTTCCCCATGATGGTGTCGCCTACTGACCCAGACTGAGAGCATTTAGAGGCTCAGGAAACCGCTGCAGGTGTTTGGAGTTAATTAGCTGATTAGGGTGGGACACCAGGAGATTTCATTATTTAACATTATTACTATATTCTAATTTTCTGAATCTGATTTTGGGTTTTCATTCTTTGTAAACAAGAATTATAAAAATTAAGAGAAATAAAGGGTTGAAATATTTCACACTGTGTAACAAATCTATGAGTTTTACTTTCTGGAATGAGTGACAGATAAAATAGAACTTTTTCACAATATTCAACTTTTGTTAAATATACTTGTAAATAACTATGTTTAATTTCTTTAGAATTCTAAATATTCATACATATTTAAGGGTTTTAGATCAGTTAAAAAATTTAAATGTCAGATGTAGTGCAAATAAGATGGGTTAATATTTAATATATTCAGATATGTGGACTAACTTGGGGAAACTGAAGTCATGTTACAATGATGGACATTTTAAAGCATTTTCACATCAGACAATAGCAGATGGAGGGTTATTTAATAAACATTAAATAACTTAAAAACCTGCATAATGGCCCAACACTAAATCAAGCTTTTTAAATCCTCCTGCTGTTTTTACCAGAGGTTAACGTGCTCTACAGAGCCCTGGTGGAGAATCCATTTCCCAGTTTGGTCACTACTACTCCTGACCAAGAACCTTAGCGGCTCTTTGGGACCAATGTGATGATGGGACAGCAGGCCCAGCAGGTCCAAAGGTTGGACATCATGATAGAAACTGCAGAGCAGATTTCTTAGAAAGGATTTCTATTAAAGCCTCATGCAAGGCTCATGTTAAATATTCTCTTTGATGTCGTCCAAGTTCTTTATTATCTCAGTAGAAAATGTGCTGACAAATCAGAAATTCATCAATGATTGTTGCTGTTTCTGTTTCAGACTGATGGCACCATGATGGTGACAATGGATGCCAACTTTGGCCTTGTGAGAAAAAGGAGCTCTGGAAGAAGTGTGACAGAGGCCTTGATGGTAGCAGCATGTTTGTGAGGATGATGAAGATGGAGAAGAAGATCTCCTGTCACATCCTGATGGCTCCAAACCAACTGAAGGGAGAAAATATTGTCATATTTCTCCTGTCATTCCTGTGTCATCAGTCCTCATTGCCTCTAAATGATGTTTCTGATAGAGAACAAACTGATTTCTGCATTTGCAGATGTTAAGTGTTGGGATCCTGAGTTTCTTTGAGATAATCTGGATTTTGTTCCAGTTATAATAGCTTGACTGACGACCTCTGTTTTCTCCATTGATCAGGGCTGTAGCAACTTCAAAGCTGCAAATTTACTTGGATCCAAAAGCAGCAAAGCAAACGTGACGTAACTGGTGTATGTGGAGCTGCTGCCGCCATGAAATACCATTAATGTTGTTGAACATGACTGGTGGAGAAAGGTGCGTTCATTAATCTGTGCAGAAGTCATTACCTGTGGTTAAAAATGGAAAAGCCTCAAATGCTTTCCAGAAATGCTGAATTCTCTGTTTTTTCCTCTATTTTCTCATGTATTGGTGATGGCCGAGTAGTGTCCATGTTATTCTGAGCAACAGAAAACTAATGAGTCCAACAGCGCCACCTAGTCACACTAGGAATAAAACAGGTTTGACATCGCAGGGGTGAGCAGTGCATTTAAAACCAACAAGATTAAAAGTTTAACAACTTTACTAGGATAAAAATAAAGCCTACAAAGTGTACAGTGGATGATAGCTAAAAGCTTTCCTAAAAGTGCAACGGCCCGTTAAAATGGTTCCAAAGTGCAGCAGCAAAACTAAAAGCTCCAGCGGTGTCAGCAGTCAGAGGGTACCGAGGACCAGCCGCTCCCGCTCGGCGTCCTTCTGCAGTCCACCCCCCAGCTATCCATCCAGCGGTAGAGCCGGTGGGGCCAGCGTCTCCCCCGAGCCTCTTCTCCATCCTGCCCTCGTCCCTGGCTCGGATGGCTCCGCCTCCATCCAGCCAACGTGCGCAGCAACGTCAGCGACAGGTCCCGGCTCAGGTGCGCCTCCTCACCATGGCCCCACTACGGCCTCGCTGCTCCCGGTCCCGGGCTTTACTTCTGCCTCCACCCAGTCTGGATCTGCCGCGTCCCCATCACTGCTCGTTCTCGTCGCGGTGCCGGTAAACGGCGATTCTCTGATGATGCCTCCGCTGCTTCCTCCCCATCACATCTGGGCTGCCGGCCGGCCGGCCGGGCGATCTGTCTCTCTCTCCTCCTCCCGTCACTGGCTGTGGCCGCCCCTTTTCTTCCTGTCTCCCATCACTCATGATGGGATACACCTGTGGAATCAGTCGCTGGCCAGAGGGAGGGAGTAGGAACCGGTGTCTCCTTCAAAAAGCATGCACACAAATATCCACCAAGCATGCGACAAAGCAAAGCTGGAACCACAACATGCACATAAAACAGCCTCCTTCCTACACATTGATCAGTTTGTTCTTCTGGAAACAGGCTTGCAGATCCACAATCTGTCATCAGTGAGCTGCTGAAAAGATGTCAGGACAAAAACATTCATCTGCATTTCATAGACGACGTTGAACATTTATTGGGAATCAAGTGAGACACGACCTGCTGATGTTTGATTCTAATGGATGTTTTAAAGCTAGAAACTGAACCAAAGCATCCAGATAACTTGTTAAACTTCTGCTTTTAAACTCAGTTTTGACTAAACCTAGTAATCCCTGTTTGATGCATGAATCATTTTAATAACTCCTCATTTTAACTCCAACTTTAAATTTAAAATTCAACACATCTAAAATGATTTTCTATCTTTCTGCCTGTCTGCTTGGATGCCAGATGTCGTCTTTCTCAGGTTCTAAAGTTATTTATGTAACAGGGAGACGATCTAAGGATCCAGGTTCTGTAGAGCAGCTTCTGGTTCTGGTCCGTCTGAAATGTCCGGACAGGAAAGGAGAAAAAAAGGAAATGATTCATGTTTGAATTTATGATGAAAAGAGAAAATCTCTTTTCCTTCTTCAACGTCCACAGTGGACTTCATGAGGAGCTGCAGGTGAAGGTTTTACCCCCACAGTCCCTAAACAGGATTAAAATCTATGTTCTGACCTCAGCAGAGCAGAGCTGCATGATGAGCCACAGATCCAACAGAACCAGAACCGTTCTGCAGGAAGAACAGAGAAAATCCTCCAAACAAGATCTGAAAGTCTCTGAGCTGCTGCAGAAAGTGTTTCCATGCTCACCAAAGGAGAAGCTGGAGCAGATCAAACTTTATCTTTACTCACTTTTAGATTTTACCTTCAGAAAGAAGGAAATAAAAAAGATTTGATTTAAAATCATGAAGAAAAGCTTTATCCTCTGATTGAAGAAACCATCATTTACTCACTGAGCTGTTTGCAGCAACAGATAAAATGACCAGAGCTGCCCAAACATTTGCAGAAAACATCTAAAATATCCTGAAAAACCTCCAGAAACTGCATCACAATGAAGCAAACATGCAGCCTGAAAACTTTAGAGTTGAGCTTTATTTCAGATTTCTTGGTTACAGGCTGAAAATGAACCAGAGAGAAAAAAGATCAACTTTGCAGTTTCATCAGATTCAGATCAAAACTACATGGAGCCACTAAATGCAGCTTAGTTTTCATTTCATCCTCATTGGTCCACAGAGACAAACAATATCAGACACTAAATGACAGACATGATCAGATAAACAGGATCAACATCTCTAAGGTCAGAGTTCATCATCAGGATCCAGTCAGAGTCTCTTTAAACTCAAACTGCTGCAGCTTCAACCTCTGGATCATCAGAACAGCTCAGCTTCTCTTCTCTACTAAGATCATCAGGACCACCACCCCCTGCAGAGAGAAGAAGGAGCAACAGAGGAGATCAGTGAGTGTTTCAGCCTCTGGAAGCTGAACAGGAACATCTCATCTGTTTGTGAAACATCAGCTGACTAAGAAACATGGAGGCTGTCCCTGAACACATCTGGATGAAACTACTGAGAGAAGGACACATGTCCAGATGTGCTGAGTGGACTTCAGCAGAGCTTCTGCTCTGTAGAAAGACCACATGGTGACTAAATGTAATGATGGGCTGTGAAATCAGTGATTTGCAGGCTGCAGTCAGACTGATCTCAGAGCTGTGACTAAGATGAAACTGATCAGCTGTTTCCTGTTGAAATGAGAGAACAAAGAGTCTGAGATCAGATCTGATGCTCCACAGCTTGATGAATGAGGACCACTGTCTCTAGACATGGTGGAAGGCTGTCAGCTGGAATCCAGCTGCATTTCCTGGAGACATGAACACAACAACAACAGTCATCTTCACATGGACACAAACACAGGAACACAACAAGCTGCTGGCTCTTCTGATTGGCTGATTGTTGTCTTTGTGTCCAATCAGGAAGCCTGTCACCATTCTCCTCCCACTGAGAAGCTGCAGCTTTACTGGAAACACTGGATCTTTGCTTTGGTACCAACTGGGTTCAGAACAGTTCTGCTGACAGCAGCTGGACTCACTCCAACCATCTACTTACACAGATTCCAGTTTGTAGTCTGGACTCTTTACAAGATCCTGCAGCTGCTGAACATCTGACTCCTTCAGGTTGTTCCATCTCAGGTCCAGTTCTGTCAGATGGGACGGGTTGGACTTCAGCGCCAAACACAGAGAGTCACAGCTGATCTTTGACAACCTGCAGAGCTCCAATCTGAGTAAAGAATAAAAGATGTGAGCTGAAGCCACCAGGATGCAGGTTCTAACAGTCCAACAGAACCAGTTATAGAACTCTCATTAATATTAATGACAACAAGCTGCTGCTTCAATAAAGACCTGCTGACTTCAGCTCTTCAACAATCAACAATATCAGAACTTTCAATAGTTAAAACTTGTTTAGCAGTTTTTACAGTCCTGGGGTCTCATTTATAAAACTTTGTGTGGAATCAGTACTAAAAGTGTACGTAGAGAAAAAGAAAATGGAGTATGACAAAAACCTTTCAAGTTTATAAAACCATGCACACACACCAGCAGCCATTTTCCTTTCTAGATCACAGCTGTACCTGTACATTTGGTACCAGGTTCTGGCTCAGGTTCTTTTTTTTTTTTTTCCCCAGTGTCCTGTCTAGCACTATGGCAATAGGAATTGATATCTCAATGCCAGATGGAGCTCGACAGATTTTGCTTTTACAAGTGGAGCAAACAGCTTTCGCCATAGTGCTCCACTTGATTTATGCTTGTAAATAGCTTTATTATGATTCCTGCAAGGAGAATTTCAAATTATATGGACATGACAATGGGAGAGTAAAGGAAGAACAAAAAGTGAAAGAAAAGAAAAAAAAAGAGTAGAGGTGAAAGAAAGAGGAGATAAAAGGAAGAGAATGATAAAATGTCCTCTGTCTGCTCCATCACCTGGAAAGAGACACAAAAAGAACAGTACAACCAACAGACATAAAGCAACAGATACACTCGAATAACACCTAGATGCCATTGCTAAATCATATATATTATTATGTAAGCTGACATGTGTAATGTGATATTTGAAAAAAGAAAGTGACACAACATAAATAAATAAATAAATAAATTATAAGATTACTGTATATAAGTGAACACTTAATACCTGGGACCCAGCACCAGTGGGAGATGTGAAAGTGCACTAGTTTAGGTGAAGATTATCCAGAAATAGCTTGATAGTGATTGTGGAGAACCGAAGACCCACCTTCCCCGAGCACAGAGGCAGGCGTCAGGGGACCCGTAGCCCCGGACTCCCAAAGGGGTCCCTAAAGCAGGTCGCCCAGGAGGGGCCGACACAGGATATCTGCAACCCCCCCCCCCAAGGAAGGAGCAGAGACGACCCCGAGGAAATCCCCCAGCCACCGCAATGCCGACGCCCTCAAGAGCCGCGGAGACGAGCCCGTGGGCTCCGCCGGCAGCCAGCCCCGCTGAAGTGGTCCCGGCCATGAGCCCTGAGGGCCAGAGGCCCCAGGGGCGCCCCGCCCCCGCGACGAGGGCCCCGGCCGCCCCCGGGGGGCCAGGCCCCGCGAAGAGGCCGCAAGGAGCGGGCCGGCGCACGCCCGGGAACCCGCCCCAAACCCGAAGCCAACTAATGCGCCAGGGGGCCAAGGCGCCCACCAACGAAGTGGAGGAGGGCAGGACGTGGGGGGATGGGCTCCGCACCTATCGGAGACTTGAGATGTTCTTGGGAGAGGGAGCGGACCACACCCATACCTGAAAAAAAAAAACAAACAAAAAAAAAAAACTCATTCACCCATTCCCTCCCTTGTGCCCCACTCGCCACACACAGAGAAAAAAAAAAAAAAAAAAAAAAAAAAAAGACGCTGTACACACATTCCCACATAACACTCACATCCAACACTGACCAAAGGGGGGGGGTCACCCCAAATCGACTATACGACTGCTTGTGCCCGACCCCCGGCCCCGGCCCCCGACCAGACGCCCCCCGGACCGGGCCCCCCCAAGAGGGCGGGCCAACACGACCCGCACGAGCCACCCGGCCAGAGCCCCCCCCTCCCCCTAAATACCTAATAAACCCACTCCCTCCCCCCACCTTACCCTTGCCATCCCTGCCCCCCGTCCCCTGGGGGGAGCGGAGGCATCAGCCCCAGACCTGGTAGGCCGCTGACTGCACACCGCAGCCCCCCGCCAAGACCCCGGACACAGTGGCCCGCACCTCCTCCAGGCCCCAGACTCCTTGCCTCCATCGGAGAACGGGGGTGTGCAGAAGACCCCGACCCTCCCTACGCCTGCTCAAATGTTGTGTTGTTGCATGTTGTTCTCAAGTGCGTTTAAAAACTGGGAGCGCCGAAGGGGATGCACGGCACAGCCCACCCCCCTTTCGGAAGGTAGCTGTTGCCAGCGCACCCCTTCCGTGTGACTGCCCAGAACCCTCAATGTCTAAGTGGGAGAGGAGGTGAAGGGAGCCGTCCGAGGTGAGGCCCACACAACATAAGCCCCCTCCCAGACGTCTTCCCCCCACACCCCCCCCCTACCATGGCCTATATGAGTGTGTGATGTGAAAAATGTTTGAAGTGAAAGTGTCTAAGATGCAAAATAAAATTGGGGAGAGGGGCGTCACCAGAAAGTGGCAACCTCCAGTAACGCCCCCTCCCTCATGACCTACATGTGTGGCGGCGTGATGGAGCAGGCAGAGGGAGGAGTCCGGGGATGGGGAGCAAATGACTGGGAAGCCAACCCAGGGAGCCAGCTCCCCTACTGACTCCAATAGGCACCCCCGCTCCCCGAAAGCCCCACCTAGAGAAGGGGGCCTCGCCAGCGGCACCACCGTAGCCCGGGGGCCAGGGAGAGGCCGCAGGGCCCGCCAGCCAACCACCCACCAGGACCAACACCTAAGCCCCCCCCAGCCCACCCACCAAGCCTACTTAAACTAAATAAATAAATTAATAAATAAATAATTAAATAAATACATAAATAAATAAATAATAATAATAATAATAATAATAATAATAATAATAAGAGGGGGGGACCCTGGCCAGCCGGCCCGCACGAGCCACCCCAACCCCACCCCCCAGGTGAAACCCGCACCCGAAGACGACACGGACCAGGACCGGGACAGGGGGCCGGACACAAGCCCACCAGAACGGCAACCCCCCCGCACCCCCCCCCCCCCCCCCCCCCCCACCCGTGGATTTAATCCCTCCCCAACATTAACGTTCAAACAACTCACCATACATTCGACAGTAGACATCCAGGCTGGGTAGATCCCTACTCCCCCTCCTTTCCCCCTCCCCCCACTGGCAGAGTGCCCTTCCAATAAAGGAGAAGAGCATCTGCCCAGAGGTGTTAATGACCATGCCCCCCTACCAGCTCAACGGGCCCCGAGGCCCCCCAGCGCACCAGAGGCCCCGTGCAGGGGCGGACACCCGGGCGCGCGCCGGCCCACACCAAAAGCGGCACACCCCCCGGAACCGGAACCCCCGAGGCCCCGCCGGGGCCCGCGCCCGAGGGCGGCGCGCCCCAGGGACCCCAGACCCCCAGACCCACCCCGGCCCCACCCAGCGGCAGCACAGCTACCAGGTCAGTAACCCACGTCCGTCAACACGCAGCTCCCAAAGAGCGCCGCAAGCGGCTGCTGTAGGCCACCCGTAGGCCTCCCAAACTCCTCCCAGATGGGGGCAACAGACCCCGGAGCCGGATCCACCAGGCGCCCTACTCCAAGTGCCCCCAGGGCCCCAGGAACCCCTCCATCCAGCCACTGCGCCCTGCAGGAAGCAACCCACCGCCCCCCTATTCCACTAAGTGATGGTGTTGATCAGAGGAGCCCAAAAAGACCAATCAGATGTGGAAGCAGATGCTGTCTCTAGATTAATATGATCCAACAAAAGATCTCTATACTGATTGATACTGAGATTTTGTTTACTTTTCCAATTCATGAGGATAGTTTTCTTTGCGATGCATAAAGCAGTAAAAACCATGTAAACTATTTCTTTTTTCAGAGGACTTTTCTCAAAATTACCGAACAGGCAAACTGATGGGGATGGTGTAATCTTACAGCTCAAGCACCTTGATAAGTCCTTACATATCTGTGTCCAGAACCTCTGGACTGGTGTGCATAACCATAACGCATGAAAATAATTATCAGGATGATTGCCTATGCAGTGTGGGCAGATATTAGATTGTGCCAGACCCATCTTGAATAATCTTTGTCCTGTGTAATGTACTCTGTGAAGGATTTTGTATTGTATTAGTTGTAAGTTGGTGTTTCTAGTCAATTTGAAAGTTCTTAGACATGTCTGAGCCCAGAAATTTTGTTCAAAGGTGCCTGATAAATCTTTTTCCCACTTCATTATAGGAAGAGATATCGAATCATCTATTTTAGTCAGTGTCCTGTATGATTTAGACAGTAGTTTGGGGGGGGGTTAAATCTAAGAACTCTATTATATTAGTTGGGACTTGTAAACCACCATTAAAATGCTTATATTTATTTTTAATTATAGATTTAAGTTGTTCATATTCCAAGAATTTATTTTTACTAATGCCATATTGCATATTTAGTTTAGCAAAATTGATGAACTCGGTTCCGTCAAGTAGATGTTCCAGATATTTAATACCTTTATTCTTCCAGTGTGTAAAGTTTATCATTTTATTATTTTGTAGGATATCAGGGTTATTCCAGATAGGTGTACGACTGCATGGGATAAGGGATGACTTTGTCATTTTGAGGAACTCCCACCATGCTGTCAGAGTAGAACTAATGTTGATATATTTGAAGCATGTATGCCGTTTTATATTTGAGCTTATAAACGGCAGATCTGAAATCATGATATTATTGCACATTTCCTGTTCTATATCTAACCAAGGCTCATCTAAAAGACTATTTTTTATCCATTTAGAGATGTATTGTAGCCTATTTGCTAAGTAATAGTTATGGAAGTTAGGCAGATCTAATCCTCCCCTGTCTTTAGTCTTCTGTATTGTCTTTAAGCTAATACGTGGGGGTTTATCTTTCCAAAGAAATCTAGAAATGGCAGAGTCTAGAGATTTAAACCAGTCAGATGATGGTTTATTGGGGACCATTGAAAATAAATAATTAATTCTAGGTAGGACCATCATTTTTATTGAAGCTACCCTACCCATAAGTGTGATTGGAAGCGATTTCCATCTTTCAAGGTCCTCTTCTATCCTGTTTAAAAGTGGGGCATGGTTAAGTTTAAGTAAATCTGTTAATTTATTCGACACAGTAATACCTAAATATTTAATATTTCCTGATTGCATTTGTAAATTTAGGGAGTTTTCGAGAGAGCAATTAATTGACAGTACCGTAGATTTAGACCAGTTTAACGAGTAATCTGATACTTTGGAGAAAGATTCTAGTATTCTAATTACTTGTAAAAGAGAATTATTTGAATGCTGGAGATAAAGTAATACATCATCCGCGTACAGACTAATCTTGTGCTCTATTTTCATGCATTTTATACCTTTTACAGCTTTTGTTTGTCTGATTGTTGCTGCTAGAGGTTCTATAAAGATGGCAAAAAGTGATGGAGAAAGAGGGCATCCTTGCCTGGTGCCCCTCTGTAGACAAAAACTGGAAGATATTTGATTATTTGTCCTGACACAGGCTGTTGGAGAATTGTATAGAATTTTTAACCAGTTTATGAATAAATCGCCAAAACCGAATTTATGAAGAGTAGCGAATAAAAATTTCCAATTTACTCTATCAAATGCTTTTTCTGCGTCTAAAGACAATATATTGGTTTTAATGTTTTTACTGTAGGAATAATCAATTAAATTAAGTAATCGGCGTGTATTTGTGGATGACTGCCTTCCTCTGAGGAAACCAGTTTGATCTGGATGTATTATGAGAGGAGTTACTTTGTCTAATCTTTTTGCTAAAGCTTTACAGATTATCTTAATATCCACATTAATTAAGGATATGGGACGATAACTAGTGGGCAACACAGGATCTTTGTCTGGCTTGAGCAGAAGGCTGATGGTGGCAGAGTTCATATTAGCTGGAAATCTACCTTTTTCCTGTATTTCCTGCAACATTCTGTGGAACGTTGGGGCTAGAATATTCCAGAACTCTTTATAAAACTCAGTGGGGAATCCATCTGGACCTGGAGCCTTTTTATTAGGCATGCTTTTAAGAGCTTCCTGGGTTTCAGCTGTTGTCAGCGGGGAATCCAGTGTCATTCTTTGGTTATCTGATAATTTAGGAAGTGTAATTTTATCCAGAAATTGCTTAATATCCTTCTCTGATGGATTTATCTGTGGTGTGTATAAAGATTTGTAGAAATCGCGGAAGGTATTATTTATACACTCTGGTTCACTTACTGTATTACCAGTTGAATCTGTAACTGCAAATATAGTAGTTTTCTCCTTATTTATTTTAAGCTGATTAGCTAGAAAGCTTCCTGACTTATTGCCATGTTCAAAATTTTCTATTCGGAGCCTTTGTATTAGAAATCTATTTTGCTTTTCAATATAGTGGTTTAGTTCTAATTTTACTTCACGGATTTTACCTAACTTCCCTTCTTCTTGAGATAAATCTAGTAACTTAAGTTTTTCTTCTAATTCCTGAATCTTTTTGTTTTCTTTTTTCTTTTTATGAGATGAGAAAGAAATTATTTTACCTCTCATCACTGCTTTTCCAGCTTCCCACAATATCGATGCCGATGTACCTGGTTGATCATTGTATTCTAAGTATGAAGCCCACTGTTCTTTAATGAATTTTATAAATTCTTCATCTTTAAGCAGTGATGTATTAAATCTCCAGCTTTTGTTTTGTGTGGTTATTTTTTTATTAATTAAGGTGAGAGTAACAGGAGCGTGATCACTGATAGCAATAGGATGAATTACCGTCTCTGAAACGACCGACAGCAGTGAGCTACTTATAAGAAAGTAGTCCAGACGAGAGTACGAATGGTGAACATTTGAGAAAAAAGTGTATTCTTTACTAATAGGATGAAGAGAACGCCATGCATCGCAAAGACCAAAATCACTCATGTATTGTTTGACTACATTTACTGACTGCCAACTACGCTGAGTCCCTGTTTTATTCAACCTGTCTATATCGTTATTTAAACCAAAGTTGAAGTCACCTCCTATAATTAGTGAACAATCCCCGTGTTTTGAAAGTGCAAGGAAGAATTGGTGGAAAAAAGAGGGGTCATCAACATTTGGACCATATATACTGACAATACATAGCTTCTGGTTATGGATAGCTATTTTAATTATTATGTATCTACCTTCAGGATCTATAGTTTTATCTAATATTTTAAAACTAACGCTTTTGTGGATTAAGATTGCTACACCTCTCTGTCTAGAGTTATAGCAGGCCGCAAACACATTAGGGAACTCGGGTGAATTAAGCTCACTTGCATTTGTAGCTGATTTGTGGGTTTCTTGCAATAATACAACATCTGCCTTTAATCTAGTAAGCTGGTTAATGATCTTCATTTTTTTCTCTCTGGTGCCAGCCCCATGCACATTCCATGTCACAAACTTTACATTCGCCAGGTTCTGGCTCAGGTTCTGCCCTCTACACGCCCAGATTCAACCAGAAACGGTCGATGCAAAGCACCTCATGAATGTTAATGTATAGAAAATGTGTCAGCTGATAATGTTTTCATCATAGTGATGTTATGCCATAAACTGGTTGAATATGCTTATTATTATTATTAATTATAATTTGGTATTATAATTTAAATAATAAATCATTCAACTCAAATTTCCGCTATAACAAATATAGTTCAAATGGTGGTGATGTTAGCTATAAGCTTGTAAGTATTTATACCACTAATGCATTAGTTAATTTGCTGTTATGAACTCATTTATGCTGGAATAAATGACCAGGGGTCCGTTCTTCGTACGTTGCTTAAAACATCCGAGATCAAATGAGACATCCAAGATGATTTCATCCGGCTAATCATGATCCGGCTAACTGGGTTCTTCCAACACACCTGTTGTTTACGATTAGTATGGCTGGATTGAGTTATCTGAGACAACTGCGCGTTCATGCGTTTGTTTAAAAGGGGAAATGTATCGATAGTAGAAACATTGATCAGCAACGCTGCTATTGGCTGTTCAGCATGGCCAAAGAACGGCCACAGTTTTTCTCCCAGCAGAACACGAGCTTTTAAAGGAAGGTTATGCCGAATTTGAGTCATTAATTAAAACACCTCAAAATCTGTTAAAGCCAGGAGAGAGGGCTGGCAAAAAGCAGCAGACAAATTAATGCGTAAATACTGTCCATGGTAGATGTTTCTATCACTTTCTACAGTATGAATTTTTGCATTTTAATTATCTCATATTTACTTTGTTCTTTTATATCAGAGCCTCCACAGGACCCACTAGAAGGAACAGTAAAAGTGAAATAGAAGAATATTCTACAAAATGGTAGCCTTTAATTATTACACTTTATTTTAAAAAGGCACTTGTTATGTCAAGAGATCCAAATTTCCGTGTCATTCTTTAGAGACGGGAACTAACGTGCAAACTGGGAATTTTAACAAAAAAAATCTTTATCCATAAAAAACGAAAATCTTCCTTTTCCAAGTCATCCACAGTTTACACGGTAAAACTGTATTGCTCCGTGTCTAGATAATCCATCCACAGTTTTTTCTAATACAATATACGGCTCGACAGGAAGCAAGCCTTTCAAAGTAAACTAAACTTCACAATAAAATGGCCCGAACAAAACTTCTTAATGAATATGATAAAAATAAAAAGCAAACTATCATACAAATAACTTAAATATTTTATATTTATGGCTCCAACATCACTTTTTCCTCTTTAAAAGCCACTGTTAAATGATGTGTTTGTCTGTTTATAACAGCCACCAAGAAAAATCTCTCTACAATTACACTGTCGCGCTGCGCTAAAGGATCCTGTCTATTGCGCAATACGTGATTAATTCAAAAAACTCTGCAAATTATTCTTGCACCTTCCGCAACAGGTTGCAGTCGTAAAAATGGACATGGCTGCGACAGACTTCCCTATCTCCTCCGCTTATACAGCCGTGATCTAATCTTGTTTACATGAAATAAGCCTGCTCTGGAGCAGGCTTAAGCTGGCGCACATGTTGCTATGACAACAAGTGCAGGATGTCTTTCGAAGAACCAAACGATCCAAGATCATGCCAAATCGTCAACAATGAAATCCTGCTAACTGAGTTAGCGACGTACGAAGAACGGACCCCAGGTCGGACTGTTAACCGACGAGGTTTATCCAGCAGGCTGTGAGAACCCCAATGTAACTGCAATTAGAGTTTAAATCCTTATTCCTTATCACCATTCAATGATATTGTCTCTGTATTAATATCAGATGTTAACTCCAAAGGAGGTTAGCTCTGAATTCTGAATACCCAGGCAACTGTGAATTGGACTGAACACAAAACAATGTCTATTCCGCAGTCGTTGGTTTTATTGAACCAAAAGCAATTCCCTGTTACAGTAATTCTCTGATTCAACAACTTTGGAATTCTTACTCATTACTAAACTAAAACATGCAAAATATATATGTGGAAATAAACAATGGATTAAAATGAGCGGTTAGCAGATCTTAACTTAACTCACAGTTTAGATACACGTCACCCTTCCAAGATGGCTGCTACGATGACGTATGAGGGGAGGTCCTAATGACGTAACCACGCTTACGCTGATGGGATAATGCCTCGCTTCGAGAGGGCGCAACTAACTGGGAGTTTAAAGCAAAGCCCGCGACTTGAGCTCGGACAAAGAGATTAAATTGATAAGAAGAAGCGAAAAAAAGAGGGGGGGAAAGCAGGGAAAAAGATGAAAAGAAATGAAGCAGTAACCCACGGCGGGGTTCTTGATGGATCACAAATCAGCGCAGCAAAAATCAATTGTAAAATGCATGCACATACAAAGAGAATGTTCAGCAAAATAATTCCAACTTCGTCGTGGAATAAAAGCATTAACCAACACCTACAAAGTTCTAACGCCTGCCCAGGCACTTCTAAACACCCTGTTGGTGAGACAGAAATAAAAGGGGAGACCCCGTTACTTTGAGGTGCCTCAGGGCTGGTCCGGAGCGCTCCGAGTAGTGGCTTTCTGGACGCGTCTTGACGAGCGCAGATGTCCGTAGGCTGCAGCGGGACGGGGAAGAAGCTCCTTCGTTTCTTCCTCCGGGTTCAACAATCGCTTTGTTGGCCAGACAAAGCGGGGTCCTCTTCGATCACTGGGAGATACGGCGTCTCTCAGTCTTTTGATCAGAGGGAATTTAAAAGTACTTATTTTAGTCGACCTCCTGTTATGTAAAGCAGGGAATAACCGTTGCGTCGAAAACTCTCGGTCCAGCGAGGAACTCGAACACGTGGCGTGGGATTGCCCAACGGAGACAGCTGTGTGTGTGTGTCTTCTCGGGTTGGCTAAAGCCAGGGAAGAAGGAAGATTGTCGTGTGTGATCGGCTTTTATAGCCATCACCATAGCAACCTTATCTTGATCGGCGGCCATTTTGCCGTGTTGCGTGATGGGAGTTGGTGGCCATTTTGACCACATTGCATCATGGGTAACGCAGTCCGTTACGTCCCGAATTGATGCAGTTTTCTGTCACGTCTGAACTGGCACAACATACCCCCTTTAGCTTTGAAGAGTGGGATGCTGGTCACAGTCTTTAAAGCTACAACCAAGTCCATTCTGGCGTGACGAAAATCCGTTGTGCATGAGTGGAACAACCTAATAGTCTTTCTAGTAGTCCATTGGGATTCATGCAGTTCAGTTCATCATCCAAGAGGAGGAAAACAAAGCGTTCATTGTGCCTGGGTCAGTGACCTAGCCTGGGCAGGACTAAGCTATAGCTAGTAAATTGGCTAATAAGGCAACAATAAAGTAATAATAAAAAAAGAAATGCAAACTTCACAATCACCATTGTCAATACATTCATTGGTCATCAGGTTTGAACTTTGAACCAAAGAAAGGAGAGAGGAAAAAAGGGGAAGGAAAGAGACAGCGGTTCGTAGTCTAATCAGCTTATGGCCTTCAAGGAGCTGGTGCTACGAACCTGGGAGCGACAAAGGTGAGGGCGTCAATCCTGGTTTGCAACTGTTTGATCTGCTTGTATGCTGCATACGCCATCGCGGTAGTGATCGCCCATCCAAATACAAGGAGAACCACAATAATGGTCATAATGTGAGTGTCGGTCGACTCTGTAGCTTTGGGGAAGCGAAGCAGAGGGACCGAGCTCAACTCTGATGGAGTGAGACTGAATTTAATCAGCTGGGTGCCTGCAAGTAAAAGCTGTCTTTCAATGCCGACATCAATGCTGAAATTGTATCCCTTAAAGACATCTATTATTTCAATCTCTGAGTCATATTTGTCAACGTCAAGGTGATGCAGAACCATGTTTCCAATGTGGACTACAGCGCCTTGAGGTGGGGAACAGAAAATGGTTTGGTTGGGCAGTTTTAGTCTAGTAACTGTGTCATGCTGCTCGTAGGATAACAGGGCTTCTGCCTCTGGGGTGCTAACGAGCCAGCGGTTACCTGCCCGCTCAATTTTGGTGGTCTAAGGAGATTCATTCCTTAGACCACACAGGTAATTGGTAACATCTCTGATAAATGGGTTGCTTGGGCATACCCAGTGGATGTCTTTGGTTTTGGTACACAAATCCAAATTAGGGACTAAATAAAGTTTGGGATCAGCATCATGATAGGCCAATATTGAGGGGATTTGTAGGTGTACGTGGGTCTCACCTTGCCAAAAACCGACATTCAATACTGATTTAAGCCTATACACATTAGCTCTTTCAATGATGGGAAGGTTTAGCATAAATCCTATCTCCAAGTTGTCAGGATTTACAAATATCGGAATTGCACTACCTAGGCTGTACGCCAGGTGTGTTTGTGGCGGTTGCAGTGTTTCACTAGAGGCAGATTTGAGAACCTTTTCGACCAAATCTACTGGTACCAGGTACGGAGGAATCCGTCCTTCAGCCAGGCTATTTATGGATGAGCTAACCTCTCGAGTGAGGTCCTGCATTAAATCTCTAACAACCTGAGTATACATCATGTCATTCTTTACCACTTCTGTGAGCGTTTCCAAAGCAATGCATGGTGTTATGGCTGAGTGTGAAATTATAGACGTGAGGTTATGTATGGACACTTGCTTTAGTAGTGCACGTTTAAAGTGTCCTGATTGAACATGCACTTGTCCTATTTAATGCTATGCATTGTTCTCTTCGGCGGGGGTGGAGTTAGGCTCCGTTCCCTGTGAGGAGAGTTTAGTGGACGGTCTCGTTCGGTTCGAATGAACCCATGTGTACTCTGGACTTTGCACGCGGACTTCTAGGTTCTTTCGAGGCCACACGAAAGTCGTTCGGAGACGGTCTTTTAAGTCAGTGCCGCACTGGTGTGCAGTGTAGACGGTTGTCACACTGACGTCTTCGGGCTGGTAGATGAGATTCAGGGGAAGTGTCCTTTGTCTTCCTGTCATCATCTGGAAAAGTGTCACCCCTGTGGAGCATGGTGAGGTAGAGCGGACTAGCATTAGGACCAGGGGAAGCTTTGTATCCCGGTCCCTGTCATGGCTGCTGGCATGTTCCTTTGACATGCTGACCACGGTGCAGTTCATTCGCTCCACCTGTCCGGATGACTGTGGGCGGTAGGTGATGTGGAATTTAACTTCCACGCCCAACATGTTGAAAAGCACGGTCATAATGTTTGACGTTCCTCTGTCCGAGTCGATGGACAGGGGAAGGCCCCACCGGCTGAAAACGTGATTTAGCAGCAGGGCTGCTGTGGTGACAGCGGTGTCATTCGATGCCGGCAAACATTCGACCCATTCTGTGAAACTGCCTGTTATTGTCAAAAGATGTCTGTTACCTCTTGACGATTTGGGGACTGGACCAATCCAGTCAGTCTGCACATGTGACCACGGAAATATAACCCCCCTTCGCTGAAGCAGGGCTCGGTCTGGCGGTCGTGTGGGTTGTAACTGGCTGCAGGTTAAGCAGCCTTGTACATACTCCTGGTTGTCCTGGGCCGGTGAAGGTTGGGACGTCACCTGTTGGAGAGTTTTCAGATTAGCTTTGCAGCTTCTGTGTTCTCCTACTGGTGAGTCATGGATGTGTGTCAATGTGATCCCAAGTTCGTTTGAATCTTTGGGCTGAATGGGCTGAAACTCATAAAACAGCTCCTTAAGTGCTGTTTCCTCTGTTTCAGTGGTCAGTGCATCAGCTTTTCCCAGCTGTTGCATAATTTCTGTTTCGAAGCCAGGACAGGGCTCAGTGGGTGAGTCCCGGTTCTCTGGTTGATTTGGTGCTGGTTCTGTTGGGTTGGTTGCTGTCGCATACACCAACAGATTTCCTTCAGCTTCAAGCGTTGCACCACAAATGGATCCAGCAGGCTGAGCTTCATGTCGCCTGATTTGGATCATGCTGGAAGGAAAAGTAAACACGGTGTCTGGAGAGTCCTGTCTGCCGGTCAAAGATAAGGGCAGGTCTCCAGTAGCGGGAATGCTCAGCTCAAAGTCGTGGAAAGAGCTTTCGATGAGCACCCCAAGAGGTTTCTTCGCCACCACTTGGATCGGCATGTGGGTTGGATTCTCCACTAACAGGTAAGCTGAGCGATTGTTCAGCTCAAGCAGGGGTGTGCCCCGGATGACCAGGTTGGATTCCTGGAAATAAGAAAGGGGTTGAAAGAAAACCTGTGTGCTCTGTATTTGTTGTCCTTTCAGGATGGCTAATCTGATAGGTACACCTGCAGTCTGTGGTGGTATTAGCATGTTTGTCTCGCTAGCCACCTGGCAAGCCTGTGGGATGGTTTGCCCTGATCGCATGGCTTCAGGGGTGCCCAGGAAGGAACTTGGGGTCACGTGAGCTTGGGCCCACAGGACCTGGTTACAAGTGTCCAGCTGTGCACCCAGCCGTACCAGAAGATCAGCACCAACAAATACTGGAGGGTGTAAATTCTCCACAATGCTGAAAGGATGAGAGAGCTGTCTTGTGCCAATCTGTGCATAAAGTATGCACACCCCCGTTGCTTTCAGAAGCCGGTGAGGCCAGTCTGCTGAGAGCAGGTAGTGGCTGTGTTTTGTTTCAGCCAGATGGGGCTTTTCACGGCACAGAGAGCTGTACAGATCTCTGCTGATCGCAGATTTCTCTGACCAAAGAGCCAGCAACACGTCTGGCATGAATGTGCTTTCCAGGTGCACACCTTCGGCCACTCTGGGGTTATAGGGTTCAACTCCAGAGTGTTTAAGTGAGCAGAGGAAAGGTGTGTGGCTGCTGAGAGAAGTTCTCTGATCGCTGAGAAGCGGTGGTGTGTCAGAGGATTTGGAAATCGGCTCTATTGACGGCAGAAATGGTGCTAAAAGTTCTTTGGGCTCCTCGGAGCATGTCACCTGATTGATAGGGACGGACAGTCCACTTCCAGAAGTGAGGGGCTTGGGAGTCCCCACTTGGGCCCAAAGATGACCATGATAGCAGTCAATGAGTGGGGCTAACCTGTTCAACAGGTCCTGACCCACAAGAAAAGGTTCTGTGTCCAAAGTACATATGTAGATGGGGTGCACCAGGGTCATGTCACGGAAAGTGATGTCTAACCACGCCCGTTTGGTGATGCATGACTGATCCTGAGTGTAGCTGGTGATGCCCACGTTACAGGTCTCCACCTGGAACGATTTCCCAAGAGACACCATAGCTCTGGTCACCTCATCAAACAAATCTGAGCACATTAGACTGATTCGGAACCCGTGTCTAAAAGAGCATTTGCAGTTACACATCCTCCGATAACTGTTGAGCAGTATAAGCGGTGTGCATTTTCATGATGGTTTAGCTCACCTAGAAACCTTAGAAAAGGGGCTTTCTGATCACCTGCTGATGGGATCTTAGAAGGTTGTTGGTGATTTTTCGGTTGGTTCCCCCACTTAATCAGATACACTCTGTTAGAAGGGGGAGCCTGGTCCACGCCTAGTCATGCTGGCGGGTATTTTGAGCCTGGTTTTCCAGGAGGGTCGGCTAGATTGGATGGTGGCTGGTACGGCTGCGGCGCGATCTGATGCACTGTTTCGGCTAGCAACCTGCGAAAAGTCTCCTCCATCTCCTTTCTCATTGACTCCTCCATGCGCAGGTTCCAGCCTTTGTTGTCATGTGTGCTTTTCGGCTTTCCTGGCCTGTCAGTTTGCTTACCGTATCGAGCTGGATCCGGCCTGTGCCATTTTTGAAACTTCTCACCTTCCATGCTGCCATGCTGACCTCTCCTATCCTGGGAAGCTTTCTTCTTCTGCGGCTCAAAACCATGTTGCTTCTGAGGACCAAATCTAGTTTTAGGTTTGAAGGGAGGCATCTCATGTCCCTCCAGACCTAAACTCTTTTCTGGTTCGGCTTGAATCTGCAGAACCTTTTTATCACTATCGGCTCCTTTGTTGGGCCGGACACGTGTTTCCCATGCCACCTGCGCGTATTTCCTGATTTCCTGCATGGTAAGTTTCTTGGTTCTACAATGCATGGTAACCTCATAACGCACGCTTTCATGAAGATTATGGAGGAACAAAGATTTGAAAGTGTGGTCTTCCTCCAGGGCGGGAGCATTTCGTCCCTGAAAGTAAGCAGCCCGCAAGCGACGGTAGTACTCTTTTGGTGCTTCAGTTCTCTTTTGCTGAATTGCAAAAGCTCCAAGAGTCGCAGAAGCTGGGTCTGTAAACACAGAATATTCTTCTCTTAAAGCCTGACAAAGAGCTGAGTAACGGTCACGTGTAGCTGGAGGGAGGCTTTCTATGAAAACATGGACACTTCTGGACGTGGTTTTCCAGATAAGCCTCAACTTTTCTCGAGCCGAGGGGCTATATAAGTCTAGCAGACAGCGCTCTACCTCTCTGAGATAGTCATCAATGGTGGATTCTGTATTGCTAGGATCAAAACGCTCTATGTCTCGGGCCAGGGACTCAAGTTGACGCATCCGCAGTCCCTGTTCAGGGACTGGAGCTGGTCCATCTGAGTCTTCTCCTGACGACTCTTGTCTGCGGTGACCACGATAGGAGGGAGGCTCCAGTTCTGACCACCTACCTGGCATCGGCGGCCGTTCGTGGGACGCCGGGGGACCCCCCTGTCATGAACTCTTGTCTGTGGACGCAGTTCAGAGGAGTGGGGTTCACCTGTGTCCCAGGAACGGTGCTCCCGTCGCCCTGGTGGGGGGAAAAGATCGTAGCGGGCCGTGTCAGGGGTCAGGTGGGAAGCAGGTGTTTTCCCATGATTTACATCATGTGGATCAGTCCTGATTGCCACCGTAAGTTGTTTAGGCATTTCTTTCTGTATCACACTGCTATATCTGTCCTGACCTTCGCTTACCCTTCGCTCAGAAGGTGTCTGAGGGCCCAGTTCATCCAATGTCCTCCAGGTGTGATCTCCATGTTTTCCTTTGGAGTTCTCACACTCAGATCCTTCTGTCTGCAAGCTAATGCGATCCTCCTATCGCTCCTCTGTGAGATGACAGCTGCCCTGAACACTTCTCTGTTCTAGCTCCCTGATTCTTTCCTCAGCTAAAACACGCCTCTCAGTTTCTATCACTAACCTTCGGTGGTATAATGCAGATAACTCACCCAAGACATCTGCTACCAATCTACCCTTTGGCTTGCTCTGGACCTCCTCCACCAATTCCTGAATTCTCCTCTCACAGTCTCCTATGTTAAACTGATTCAGACGGGTTTGTTCGTCCGGTGTCATTTTAAGCAGTGAGCTAATGACATCCTGGGCCTCCATTCCAATGGAATGGTTTGGACCTTCAGCTCCTTTGACTGAAGAACCGCTACTATCCATTCTTTGTCAGCTATGGATAACAACACAACAAGTAACAACACTGTAGTTTAGCAGAGCGCTAAACGACAGACAACAAATAACAACGCTGTATTTTAGCTTAGCACTAAGCAACAACGCATACACTTTAATTTAGCTCAGCGCTAAACAACAACTGCTAACACAACTGTTAAGTGGCTTCACTTTAACTGTTAACAGCAAACACGCACTATGACTCACTTTACCGCAGGAAGTGGATTCAAATACGTGCGTTTAATTAGGCTGCGCAAGGGAAAATCAACCCTGCGACTTACAACTCCTATGTTTTAGGAACGGTTAGTATGCTTGTTTAACTTTGAGAATATTAACTTTGAGTGACATGGACCACTAACCTTTCGGCCAGTGATTAAATGATAAAGCTGTGGCTTTGTTTGTGATGTAAGTTATTTCAGAACAGGTGCTCTACACATGTGTGGAAAAATAGCAAAGTGTTTTGGAGCTTCAGAGGTGGCAAAGAATGACAGTTGAAAACCGCTAAATTGAAACCTTAGTTTCAAAATCACAGCTCAATTTTGACCACTTATGGTGAGCAGAAGGGGATGAGGGAGGAAAGAAAAGAAAAATTTTCAAAATAAAATAATAATAAAAGTAAATTCAAAAAAAATTCAAAAAGGGAAAAAAAATTAAGATATGATAATAAGTTGGGGAGAAATTAATAAAATAAAATTAAAGTGTCAAAAGGGCGTAACCATAAGGCAAGTTTAAAGAAACTGACTTTCAAAACGGTCCCTCCGGGACACTGAGCGATCTAAGCTGTCTTTAAAACCGTGACTGCAACTACCTATCCTGGCCACCAGATGGAGGCAGGGTGCCCTTCACTTTGGGAAGACTGAGTTGTAATTACACACAATGTCCAGCCGATGGGGAATCGGGTCCCTCTTTAAAACAATTATGCTGCAATTACACACAACGTCCACCAGATGGAGGCAATGTCTCTCTTTTCAAAGCAGAACACGACACAGACTCTGATTGACAAGTAGCAGACGCTGGCTGCTGTCTATTTCAATCTAGCTGACTTCCAGTCCAGAAATAAATATTCAAACCTCCGGTTAACAACCTCAAACCACCACAAACACGTATATATTTAGTAATGATACCTCCTTAATCAATTATGACTGAATAGCCCTTTTGGCAAGGTGAGCAGTCAAAATGCTGGAATATGGATTGTGTTCATTAAATTCATAAGTTGCTGGTTATTCGATTTAGTCTAAAGGAACGCCAATAAGTAGACTCCTGCCCACACAGGGAAAAGCCAATTTATGTTATGCCATAAGCTGGTTGAATATGCTTATTATTATTAATTATAATTTGGTATTATAATTTAAATAATAAATCATTCAACTCAAATTTCCGCTATAACAAATATAGTTCAAATGGTGGTGATGTTAGCTATAAGCTTGTAAGTATTTATACCACTAATGCATTAGTTAATTTGCTGTTATGAACTCATTTATGCTGGAATAAATGACCAGGTCGGACTGTTAACCGACGAGGTTTATCCAGCAGGCTGTGAGAACCCCAATGTAACTGCAATTAGAGTTTAAATCCTTATTTCTTATCACCATCCAATGATATTGTCTCTGTATTAATATCAGATGTTAACTCCAAAGGAGGTTAGCTCTGAATTCTGAATACCCAGGCAACTGTGAATTGGACTGAACACAAAACAATGTCTATTCCGCAGTCGTTGGTTTTATTGAACCAAAAGCAATTCCCTGTTACAGTAATTCTCTGATTCAACAACTTTGGAATTCTTACTCATTACTAAACTAAAACATGCAAAATATATATGTGGAAATAAACAATGGATTAAAATGAGCGGTTAGCAGATCTTAACTTAACTCACAGTTTAGATACACGTCACCCTCCCAAGATGGCTGCTACGATGACGTATGAGGGGAGGTCCTAATGACGTAACCACGCTTACGCTGATGGGATAATGCCTCGCTTCGAGAGGGCGCAACTAACTGGGAGTTTAAAGCAAAGCCCGAGACTTGAGCTCGGACAAAGAGATTAAATTGATAAGAAGAAGCGAAAAGAGAGAGGGGGGGAAAGCAGGGAAAAAGATGAAAAGAAATGAAGCAGTAACCCACGGCGGGGTTCTTGATGGATCACAAATCAGCGCAGCAAAAATCAATTGTAAAATGCATGCACATACAAAGAGAATGTTCAGCAAAATAATTCCAACTTCGTCGTGGAATAAAAGCATTAACCAACACCTACAAAGTTCTAACGCCTGCCCAGGCACTTCTAAACACCCTGTTGGTGAGACAGAAATGAAAGGGGAGACCCCGTTACTTTGAGGTGCCTCGGGGCTGGTCCGGAGCGCTCCGAGTAGTGGCTTTCTGGACGCGTCTTGATGAGCGCAGATGTCCGCAGGTTGCAGCGGGACGGGGAAGAAGCTCCTTCGTTTCTTCCTCCGGGTTCAACAGTCGCTTTGTTGGCCAGACAAAGCGGGGTCCTCTTCGATCACTGGGAGATACGGCGTCTCTCAGTCTTTTGATCAGAGGGAATTTAAAAGTACTTATTTAAGTCGACCTCCTGTTATGTAAAGCAGGGAATAACCGTTGCGTCGAAAACTCTCGGTCCAGCGAGGAACTCGAGCACGTGGCGTGGGATTGCCCAACGGAGACAGCTGTGTGTGTGTGTCTTCTCGGGTTGGCTAAAGCCAGGGAAGAAGGAAGATTGTCGTGTGTGATCGGCTTTTATAGCCATCACCATAGCAACCTTATCTTGATCGGCGGCCATTTTGCCGTGTTGCGTAATGGGAGTTGGTGGCCATTTTGACCACATTGCATCATGGGTAACGCAGTCCGTTACGTCCCGAATTGATGCAGTTTTCTGTCACGTCTGAACTGGCACAACAGTGACGTGGCAGCCACGGAGAAAAAGCAAAGAACCGTTGGGAAAATTTCCCAGAGAGGCGTTTATTAAATGTGGAAATCAGAGGTAAAAGCTCAGATGTTGTCCACATTAAAACAAGTTGTTAATAAGCTGTTAAAATAAGTTGTTAAAAAGTAAACAACGCTGTGCTCCTTGTTGAAATTCCCTTGTGGCTATGGGTTCAGATCCACAGAGGAGAGGAGAGAGGTTTCCCCTCCATTATTAACCCCCCCCCCCCTAAAAAGGTGATGACTGCCTGGGTGTGAGCAGAAAGCCTCCTTCTCTGCTCTCTGGGGGTTGGAGAGCTACCTTTCAGCTCCTCAGAGGGAGGTGGAGCCACTTTCCCCTGTGGGTAAGAGCACAATGCATGCTGGGAGTCAGAAGCAGGATATTGGCCAGTCCTCATTATTGGCCAGGAAATATTTGATCCCTGAAAGCGCGTTTCCTCAATTCTCCATCTGCACGGTCTTCCAGCAGTGCCAATGCATCCAGCGAGCAGCATTACGCATGAGTGTGTTTGACTGTTTCCAGCAATTAAAGTGATTGCTGCTCACCTCGTCACAATAATCTGTGGAACACGTCACCCTGGTGATCATTGGAGAGAGGAATGTGAACGTAGAAAACCAGAGAAAATGTTTGCAGGCTTTGATTTAAGATTTAAGATTGCTAATGGGCATTTTTATTTATTTGAAATGTCCCAGATGTATTTAAGAGTCACCAGGACAAGAATGAATAATACTGTGGTTTTGAACGTTTCTGATCAAGATGATCTATGATTAAAGTCTGATATGGAGTGAAATGAACGTCTGAGAGGAATCCTCATGCAGGTTGGCTGTAATTCACCACTTCACCATCTGCGTCACCAATTTCTCCGTCTCCAAAGTGAGCGTACGCCTGGGTCAGAGTTGGCATGAGGACCACACATTTTCCCCTCAAGTTCATTTTTATAGATCCCAACTTTTACATAGATTGAGGCGTACGCACATTTCAGGTCCATTTTGTGTGTATCAAGCTTTCTAAATGACAGCCCTGCTGACTTCAGCTCTTCAACTCTGTCAGCTCCACCAGCAGCTCCATCAATACAAACTCAGGTTCTGCAGCCAAATTATTCAAGTTTCACAGAAAACAAACAAGTCAGCAGCAATTGTGGAGGAAATATGAACAAATGGAGATTAATGCAGATAAATTAACGATTTTAATTATTCCACAGCCATAAAAAAATGATGTGAAGGAGAATATTTAACATAAAACTGACTTTAGGAGCTGAAAGCCCCAGAACCTGGTACTGTGACATGTTGTGTCTGAGTGTTTCAGTCAGTAAAATCCTTCCAGAGCTTCTAAAAGTGCTGAAGCATCAATCAGGGATTATATATTTGTTCCTGTCAGACAGATTCCAGGAGCTGAAATTCACTTTTCTAAACTGGCTTGAATCCCCTCTGACCCGCTTCACATGAGGGGGATTTATACACACTGGGGGTCTGAATGCTGTCTGGTTCTGACCTGAGATCAGGGCTCAGACTCAGTTACACAGAGAGACAACATTAAAAAATGGCTCCAAGTCCAGGAACAAACTCAGGAAATATTTATTAGAATAGAAGATCTGAAGTTTGTTTTTCAGATGAATTTTATCCAATTATTCACAGAAATATAAACTAAACTATTTCAAAATAATTATTTTGTAAATGTAGAAAAAGTTATTTAATTAAGTTTTAAAGATATTAAAAACCTTCAAATAAATGAAACATCAGTATTTTTCATTTCTTCTATTTTCCTCTTAGTTCTAGATAAAAACTGAAACCCTAAACTGAAATTAAACTCATTGTTTCATGTTTTCTGTTGATTATTAAATAAATCCTGGCAGGAAGTTGGAAACAGAAAGAAACTTTAACTGGAGCAAAGCAGTGAAGAAGAAAGCACACTTTACCATGAAGATCCTCAGTGTGGATCAGTAGAATATCAGCCAGATGTCTGCAGTTTAGTGTCAACACAACTTTCACATCACAAATATCAGAACTAAAACATGGAGTCTGACCTCAATATCTGTAGTTTGCAGAGGGGAGTCTGGAGAAAACCACAGAGCTCCTTCACTCCAGCATCTTTCAGGTCTTTGTTTCCACTCAGGTCCAGTTCTGTCAGATGGGAGGGGTTGGACTTCAGAGCCAAAACCAGAGAAGAACAGCTGATCTCTGACAAACTGCAGTTAATCAATCTGAATAAAGAATAAAAGATGTGAGCTGAAGCCAACAGGATGCAGGTTAAAACTGAAATATGAACAAATAAATGATAAAATGTAGAAAATTAATTTCCCTGAATGTAAAAGTCCCAGAAACATGATGAACTGATGTCTGATATTTGATCCAGTAGAACTGATTTAAAGAGTTAAACCCAGCAGAACCAGAACATGTTATCATGACGTGTGAAGGTCCAGATCAAGGTGTGTTTCTCAGCAGTGGCGGCTGGTGATGAAGATGTTCTGGGGTTAGGGTTGGGGGGGCACTAGAGGTTGGAGATTACCACACAACAATAAACTCTACTTGAACATAAATCCATCCATGATCACTTGCTGCTGCTGGATACTTAAATCTGATCGCTCTGGCGTCTGTTTAAAATGCTGCTGTCTTCTAGTCTGGGTCAGGGTTCTGGTAGAACAGTGGTTCTAAGACCCATAATGTTCTAAACATGGATCATTTAACAGAGGTTCAGCTCAGATTTTTCTGGATTTATCTTTAACCTAAACCAGCAGCCTGCATGGAGGGTTTTCTCTAAGGAAACATGGCGTCTGTTTAAAGTTCTGCTCATTCAGTCCCTGATCACTGAACATTGGTCCCATGTTCTGCTGCTGGGCTCAGATGT
This sequence comes from Fundulus heteroclitus, assembly GCF_011125445.2. Classification (NCBI taxonomy): domain Eukaryota; kingdom Metazoa; phylum Chordata; class Actinopteri; order Cyprinodontiformes; family Fundulidae; genus Fundulus; species Fundulus heteroclitus. The sequence continues at coordinate 826,707 of NW_023397088.1, read as the reverse complement.
TCTCCATCATACTGGGTCAGTTGTTCTCAGTAGGTCTCTGTGTGTCTGGTGGGTCATTCTGAGAACTAAAACCTACGATGAGGAGACTTTCTCCACCTCTGGCCCTCAGCTCTGGATCAGCCTTCCTGAAGACCTGAGGGCAGCTCAGAGGTTTGAACTAAATAATAATCATCTGGATTTTTCACTCCATCGTTGTACAAACCAGTCAAATGTATCCTCTGCATTTAACCCGTCCCTCAGGGAGCAGTGGGCTGCCACTGGGTGGGTCCAGGGAGTTTTCTGGGGCTAAGGGTTTTGCTCAGAGATCTAGGGCAGCAGGCAGTGGGATTTGAATCATTGAACTTGCAACCTTCCCAGAAGACAAGTGCCCTGCTCTATCCACCAGTCCACCATTTCCCCACCAATAAATACATTTAACTAAATATTATATCAATAGAAATATTGGTATTTATTTTGTCTCATAGTTTATATTACTTCTTAAATATTTTGGCAACTTTTATATTTTCTCTTTAGGGTTTATTTTGTTGTTGCTGTTTAAGTTAATAATAATCAGGGTAAGAATCATACGTAGCTCACATGCTAAAGAGAACCATCAGGCTACTAATCAGGCAAAGATTCTGCTGTTTCTGCAGGCCAGCCATCACTCTTTTGGGGACGAAGATGTCTTCATCCTGGATTGAGAGGAATGTTGGTCTGACAGAATAAAGGAGTAATTTTTGTGAAGAGAATCCTCCTGTAGATAAACAGGGGTGGGGACCTCCGTGTCCAATTATCCCCTCTTAAAATCCTGTTAATGAAAGTATCACTCAGTGCCCTGGGAACATTTAACCTCTGCATTTAACCATCCCCTAGGGAGCAGTGTACCTCCGACACTGAGGGGCGCACGGGGAGCATTCTACAGTCTTTCTGATCTATTGCCACTGTTATCTATTGCTTATATGTTATTTAAGACACAGGTTGAAAAAACAGAGAAATACAGGTTAACAAGAGCACACTCGCTGTACTGTCTGTTCACTGCCTCATCACTGATTTTCTGAGAATTTTGGGGTTTTATTCTCTTTAACGCAGAATCATCAAACTGACAAGACATAAAAACTTGAAATATTTCACTCTGTGTGATGAATCTATGATTTTCTCTTTCTCATATGAGGGTCAAAAATGTAACATTTTCACAATATATTTGATGAGAGTGGCGTGCATACTAATATAAATTATGATTATTCAGTTTTTCTTTGTTTTACTTCTTGTTGCTAAAACTTGTTAAGTGGTTGCTGAACAGTAGGGGAGAGCGGAGTAATGTGAGACATCGGGTAATGTTCTCACACCCGCTATATCTCCACCAGTGTGCATAAATACCAGCAAAATACATGCATTTGGATAGATTTATGTCTGCAGAGGGGTGTGTCTGTGTGTGTGTGTGTGTGTGTGTGTGTGTGTGTGTGTAAAGATCTGAGTATCTGATTACAGGAGATGATTGACTGTTTTTAAGTCTATTTAATACATGTATTTTTCTTAGTATTAGCTGGAGTGGTGGCCTAGTGGTTAGACCAGTGCGCGTTCACTCTGAGAAGGTTACAAGTACCCAGTTTGATCCCCGCAGACTGCCACTATGCTACGACTGGGACGTCGTCATCTTACAAAATGATTAGTATTGCTGTTGTTGCCATTGTAGTTTGCACTCTTCCTGTATGACCAGTCAGGAAACCGACTGTCTCAGGAAAAATATGACGTCATTTGATAAATGCTCCATTGTTAAAACATGTATCGTTATGGTAGTTTTAAAGTGGAAAATGTAACTGGATGACCTTAACCCCAACTAGGGCTGGACAATTCTGGAAAATGATCTAATTGCAATTTTTTTATCTTAATATTATGATTTAATGCCATTTTTTGTCAGTAAGCAACAAAATGGCTTCAAGATAAAGATGTTTGTAAACCAGGACTGTTTAAAACAAGAACTTTTAAGGTTTTTATTAATCAGAATATTATTCAAGAGAACAGCTTTTAATTGATTTGGACATCAATTCTTGTTGAACATAAAGTGCAAGCAAGTCTATGTAATAAACTAATTGACCAGTACTTAATAATATGGTGAGATTCCATAAAGTTTCTGGTAAAACAGTATAATTATATAAACTCTAAAACAAGTAATACAATTAGATTATCTCACTGCTGCAACTGTCTTCCCTTCCATGTGGAGGCAAACCCACTTTGAACATATTGCTGACACCTAAAGGAGACAGCTGATTCACTAAATGTTACATAGCCAAAAATTGCAGACCTCTGCAAATTTGGAAATTGCATTTTTTTAAATGGGATTATATTGCAAATTTGATTAATTGTGCAGCCCTAACCCCAACCTGTTAACTTTATCCCCTTAACTTTCCCCCTAAACTGCGGTAAAGCGAGACCCAAGACAGCTTTTTTTTAAACACAATCATATTTCAATGGCCTTTGTCCTGAAAACATTCTGCTTATTCTCATAACTAGAAAACATCCTGGATTAATAGGAAAAGAGTAAACTTTACTGATATATCATTTTTACTTAGCTAGAGGGAAGTAAATGTAAAAAGGCTTACGTTACCCCGTTCTCGCCTATGCTGAGTCCAGAGACCTTCTGCTGCACTAGAGGTTTTTACTGTTCATTATTGTGGGGTAGTTTTAATAGCCACACTAGCAGGTTGAGTTTGTTCTGGTTCTGTCTGATTGAGCTGTCAGATTGAAGAGGACGGTTTCTCTCTGATCCTCAATATTTTTTTTAGATAATGCTATTCTATTATTATATAACTTGTTTCTGTGTCTGTGTGTCGTCCTGGCACCACTCTAGAAGAACAAATATTAATGTTTGATGAAAAGATGTGACTAAGAAATAAAAAATAAAGCTATATTATCTTATCTTTCCATCTGAATCTTTCCCAAATCAAACTGAAATTTCTCCATCATAAATTCATATCATTTGACTTATTAATTTCCTAATTTTTGTTTATCGGTTTCACACATTTTAAGAGTGAACTGTTCAATACTGTGAAAATATTAAATAAGAAAATAAATAATTTACAAGGCAAAACATTTAGACAGCAGGTTGTCTTTAAAGAAAATATGTTAAAACAAAATTATTAATTGGAATATGTTTTAAAGTATCAGTGAAGGATTAATAGATAAAACCAACCTCAGTTTCTTTACGTTACAGACTAAAGTCTCCAGGATAATACAAAGAGTGTCTTCATTTCAGAGTCTCCAATGGTTTCTCCATCGATCCGTTTTATTTCCAGTTCAGTCAGACGGGAGGCGTTGGACTCCAGAGCTGAGGCCACAACTTCACTGTAAGTCATTAAGAGTTCATATCCAGCAAGTCTGTGATTAGAGAAACAATAACATTAGTTAGTTAAATCAGACTAATAAACACTGATAAACAGACTAAAACATGATGACTAATTAGTGATGTCATCATCAGATAAACATCTGCTCTTCACATCAATGTCCTGTTTGACCCACACAGAGAATCTCTTCAGTCTCTTCAGGTCTTGGTTCTACTGCAGAGCTGCTGTGTCTCTCATTTAGTTAAAAGCTTTATCTAACCACAAAGATGAAGAAAGATCATCCACAGTAAAACAACAGAACTGATTGAATATATCTGGGTGTCCATGTTAGGATTTGGCCGTCTCCTGTATGTAAATTATTATTAGGGCTGTCAGTTTTAATGCGTTATTAATGCATTAACTTTGTTATTCCATAACGGCGACAATTTTGTTTTGTCTGCGTTAGTCGCGCAACAAAACACTCAATGTGTTTTTCCCCGCAGCGCTCTCTGGACTGTGTTTTTTTTTTACGCTCGGTGCTTTCCGTAGTTCCAAGAATGCTATAGAGACTAGCACAACAGACCCATGCTCACTGTTGCCAAATCCGCTTATTTTATGCGACTTTGAGCTTCTTTTTTCTAAAGTCGCTAGTAAACTTAATCAGTTGCGGGTTGCGTTTTTTTGGGCTTGTTTCTGAAAGTGAAGTCGCTTATTTGGGCTCTAGAATAAGTAACGATAAACAGGAGGTATAAAGAGAACCGATTGCACTACAGATACTTGAGTATAACCAGCTGAAATATCCCTCCGCCTCAATTAACGCTGCAGCGCCTCCTCCTCTAGAATGACAGAAGCTGAGGGAGTAAAGACAGAGGAAGCAACTCTGCTTGTATTTTCTGTAGTTTACGGTTGCAATAACCGGTTATAACTGCCGAAAGTAGATTAGGCGGTGCAGATCACCATTTTGAGGAGAGATTGGTTCTGAAGATGAGCTTTTTACACACTGATAACATTGCAGAAATCCAATCCATAAACCATACTTTTATGCTTTTTAATTCGCTGTGTTTGTATTTAACAAACTAAGGCTGAATCCCGTTGCCAAATGAAGTAGCTGGAGTTACAGTGTCAGCACAAAAAGCTCTTGACCCAGTTGCAAGCAAAGTGTAAGACTCTGGAATGACCTGGAAACTTCAAACCATTTTTGAGGCTTTGGAAAAATAAATATAAACAGCATGCAAAAATATACAAAAAAACTATTGTTGGTGTGAAAGCTCAGAATTAGATGTGTGTGAGAGAGTATAAAAAGGAACAGTAAAACTTGTGACTTTATTAAATTGAAAAATTAGTATTACTTTATATGTAAATGCTTATTAACATTTCTTTAAGTGGCAAAAAAAAATATTTTGGCAATAAATATTTATTTATTTGCACATTTGTTTACACATTATCTAAACATCAGGGCGTTATGATTAGTGATTTAGCCATTATTGGCCAGAGTTTAACATTTTATGGCACCAGGATGTTATCATTCCATTTCTGAAAAGTGCTTGAAAATAAAAAAATAAAAATATTTTTTGTACAAGGTTTTTGCTAGTGTCATTCATTGCAAAACTGCACATTAAAATGACCAAATAGGCTTTTACACTTTCAGAAATAAAAAAAAATACACGATTAATTTGCCATTAATCTCGAGTTAACTATTGAAATTATGCGATTAATCGTGATTAACATTTTTAATCGTTTGACAGCACTACTCTAGACATATTTGAGTCTAGTGATAATACACAGGTTGTTTTGGCAAATCATCTCTAACTATAGATACAAGTGATGCCTCTTACTTTTACTGGAATTGACCAAACTGTGTCAAATTATTTGTATCAAAAAGAAAATAGGAGTCTCCAGTTGTCATTTAGCAAAATAGAGTCATCACTCAATGTAACAGATAATGGCGTTACATTACTTACAATATAACACAGTGTGTTACTTCAACTCCATCAATAAAGCACATTTTCTTTAGAGCATACTCTCCACTGCAAGAGTTTACCAGTGGGTGACTTAGTTTAGCACTTTACTTCTTCAGTGGTATAATACCTGAAGTACATTCTACCTGCTGCCATCTGCAGTGGTGGGACCACTTTTTAATTTTACTATAAAGTGTATTTTAGTTTGATATTTTGCTTGAAGAACATGTTTTTCTATGAGTATGATAATCATCATATCTACATATTTATATTGCAATTGATAGATTAACTGACTCTTGACCCACTGTGCCACCACACACTAAAATGGTAGATTAGTGGACAATGTTTTCAGATTTACACTCCATTGATTATTTATTCATTATTATGCATTTATTATTTGACATTTGAACTCAGGATTTTTTAAAGTTTCATTAACAGGAAAGTCGTCCAAATGTTTTGACATTGTAGATCGCAAAAACTAACTGAATAGATCCTTTATCTAGTAAGTAAGGTAAGGCAAATTTATTTGTATAGCATAATTCAGTACAGAGACAATGCAAAGTGCTTTACATGTTAAAATATAGGTGTCATGGTTTAGGTTTTGTCTGCCTTTAGTGTGCAATTCACTCAGCCCTCCCTCGCTCTGCTCCATACACTAATTAGCCTTAACTCCCCGTCACCTGTCAGGCAGCAATTAACCCTGATCTGCCATCACCTGTTTCCACCGCTTTATAAGACTCACCTCTTTCTGTTCCCGTCGCCGGTCCATAGCGTTCACTCCCGCTCAGTTCTCTGCCAGTATTCATGTCAGCTCCGTTTTGTTACCGTCAGCCTGAAGACTCCTTTCAACCTGGTTTTTGTTACAGTCAGCCCATAGACTTTCCGTCAGTTTGTTTTCTCCAGAACACGGCTCAGACGTTCAGCTCTCCGGTGCACGGCTCTGATGTTCAGCTTTCCACTGCACGGCTCAGACGTTCTGCTCTCCAGTGCACGGCTCTGATGTTCAGCTTTCCACTGCACGGCTCAGACGTTCTGCTCTCCAGTGCACGGCTCTGATGTTCAGCTTTCCACTGCACGGCTCAGACGTTCTGCTCTCCAGTGCACGGCTCTGATGTTCAGCTTTCCACTGCACGGCTCAGACGTTCTGCTCTCCAGTGCACGGCTCTGATGTTCAGCTCTCCACTGCACGGTTCAGACGTTCTGCTCTCCAGTGCTTGGCTCAGATGTTTTGCTCTCCAGTGCTCGGCTCTGATGCTCTGCTCTCCAGTGCTCGGCTCAGATGTTCTGCTCTCCAGTGCTTGCCTCAGATGTTCTGCTCTCCAGTGTTCGGCTCAGAGGTTCTGCTCTCAAGTCCACGGCTCCAGAGTTCCTCCCGGTCAGTCTCTCCACACACCTCCTGCCGGCCAGCTTCTACACCCTACACCTCCGTCTGTTGAAAGACTCTGGTCTCATCATCCATCTTCCACACCATTCAATAAAACTCACTCATAAGAACTGACTCTGTGTGTGCGTGCTATGTCCGGGTTCATCCCAGAAAAATATCTTAACATTATGGACCGGCCAAGGGATGAACCCGAGCACACACAGAGCCTGGTGTAGAAGCTGGTAGGATCTGCCTCGACCCCGGTTCATCTAGCCTGGGTCGCCGTACGGCGACGCCTCGCCTCTGTTTCGTCTCGCATGGTCGCGGAGTTGCGACGTCACGTTTCCGGTTTGTCTGCCGGGGTCGCATCCGCGACGCCCCGCCTCTGATTCCTGGATCGCCTTTCGCGAGGTCCGCCTCCCACGCTGCGCAGCAATTAAAAGACGGCGCTCCTCGTCGTCGCTGCTCAGTGTTAACTTTTGCTGCTGCCCAGCATATTCAGACTTTGCTGCCCAGCGCCTTCTGGTTTTTGTTTAGAGTTATTTTTTGGTGTTGTGTTTTGAGTTACCTAACGTTCCTTAGTTCTTCAGTGTTTTCTTTGATTTCTTAGAGTTCTTAGGTTTGGTTTGTTGTGTTCTAGTTCTGCTTTAGTTTCTAGTCTTTTTGTATATTTTTACTGTTTTAGAAGAATTATTTCCACCTTCTGTTCTTTTGTTTAGGCTCAACCTTAGTTTTTGGTTTACTTAGGATTTTTTTTGGGATTTATGTTGCTTTTGAGTATTTGAGTTTTATTTAGCTTTTGTTTATCCAGTTTGGTTCTATTTTTTTAGATTAGTTTTCTGAGTTTTTGTTTTTGAGTTCCAGTTTTTACCTTAGACTTCCTGTTTTGATTTTTCAGTTTTAGACCCTGTAGTTCCTGTCCTAGTTCTAGTTTCGTAGCCCTGTAGTTTCGTCTAGCACCTGTAGTCCCAGTCTAGCCCCTGTAGTTTCTGTCCTAGCCCTGTAGTTCTAGTCTTGTTCTGTATTTGTTTTTTTAATTTAGTTTTGTTTGTCTTTATTCCCCCCCCCTTAGTATTTATGTGTCTGGGTTCCTGCGCCATCTGGGTTCCTGCGCTGTATGGGTTCCTGCGTTGGATGGAGTCCAGCGCTCTTAAAGGTCCCTGCGCTCTCTAAGGTCCCTGCGCTTTCTAGGTCCCTACACCCTTCTCCTGTTTTCTTTGTATGTTTTTGCCCTGTTTAGGTTAGTTTAGTTCCCTTCCGTAGTTGTTTTGTTCTGTCTTGCCCTAGTGTCTCTGTTCTGTTCCCCTAGCCCTCTTTGTTCTTGTTGTTCCCTTGTTTAGGCGCCGCCAGAGCCCTCCGGCGCTCCCATGTCGCCGGCTGAGCCCTCTGGTGCACCGACCTGTCGCTGCCCAGCGCACGCAAGTCGCCGCCAGAGCCCTCCGGTGCTTAAGTCGCTGTCTGTGCCCTCTGGCGCGCTTGGCCTGTTGCTGCCTAGCTCACCCTCTAGTTCCCTGGTGTTTAGGTCTTGGTTTCCTGGCGTTTAGATTTAGTGTTCCCCGGCGTGTTTAGACGCCCTTTGTTCTCGGTTCCCCTGCGTGTTTAGACGCCCTTTGTTCTCGGTTCCCCGGCGTATTAGGACGTCTTCTGTTCTCGGTTCCCTGCCGTGTTAGAACACCCTCTAGTTCCTGGCGTTTAGACTTCTTGGTCCTCTGGCGTGTTAGAACGCCCTCCGTTCTTGTTCCCTGGTGTTTTAGATATTCCTGTTTCCCTTGTGCCCCGGCGTTCCCTTTGGCGCTATGTTGCGCCCGAGCACGCACAGAGCCTGGTGTAGAAGCTGGTAGGATCTGCCTCGCCTCCGGTTCATCTAGCCTGGGTCGCCGTACGGCGACGCCTCGCCTCTGTTTCGTCTCGCATGGTCGCGGAATTGCGACATCACGTTTCCGGTTTGTCTGCCGGGGTCGCATCCGCGACGCCCCGCCTCTGACTCTAATTCCTGGATCGCCTTTCGCGAGGTCCGCCTCCCACGCTACGCAGCAATTAAAAGACGGCGCTCCTCGTCGTCGCTGCTCAGTGTTAACTTTTGCTGCTGCCCAGCATATTCAGACTTTGCTGCCCAGCGCCTTCTGGTTTTTGTTTAGAGTTATTTTTTGGTGTTGTGTTTTGAGTTACCTAACGTTCCTTAGTTCTTCAGTGTTTTCTTTGATTTCTTAGAGTTCTTAGGTTTGGTTTGTTGTGTTCTAGTTCTGCTTTAGTTTCTAGTGTTTTTGTATATTTTTACTGTTTTAGAAGAATTATTTCCACCTTCTGTTCTTTTGTTTAGGCTCAACCTTAGTTTTTGGTTTACTTAGGATTTTTTTTGGGATTTATGTTGCTTTTGAGTATTTGAGTTTTATTTAGCTTTTGTTTATCCAGTTTGGTTCTATTTTTTTAGATTAGTTTTCTGAGTTTTTGTTTTTGAGTTCCAGTTTTTACCTTAGACTTCCTGTTTTGATTTTTCAGTTTTAGACCCTGTAGTTCCTGTCCTAGTTCTAGTTTCGTAGCCCTGTAGTTTCGTCTAGCACCTGTAGTCCCAGTCTAGCCCCTGTAGTTTCTGTCCTAGCCCTGTAGTTCTAGTCTTGTTCTGTATTTGTTTTTTTAATTTAGTTTTGTTTGTCTTTATTCCCCCCCCCCCCCCCCTTAGTATTTATGTGTCTGGGTTCCTGCGCCATCTGGGTTCCTGCGCTGTATGGGTTCCTGCGTTGGATGGAGTCCAGCGCTCTTAAAGGTCCCTGCGCTCTCTAAGGTCCCTGCGCTTTCTAGGTCCCTACACCCTTCTCCTGTTTTCTTTGTATGTTTTTGCCCTGTTTAGGTTAGTTTAGTTCCCTTCCGTAGTTGTTTTGTTCTGTCTTGCCCTAGTGTCTCTGTTCTGTTCCCCTGGCCCTCTTTGTTCTTGTTGTTCCCTTGTTTAGGCGCCGCCAGAGCCCTCCGGCGCTCCCATGTCGCCGGCTGAGCCCTCTGGTGCACCGACCTGTCGCTGCCCAGCGCACGCAAGTCGCCGCCAGAGCCCTCCGGTGCTTAAGTCGCTGTCTGTGCCCTCTGGCGCGCTTGGCCTGTTGCTGCCTAGCTCACCCTCTAGTTCCCTGGTGTTTAGGTCTTGGTTTCCTGGCGTTTAGATTTAGTGTTCCCCGGCGTGTTTAGACGCCCTTTGTTCTCGGTTCCCCTGCGTGTTTAGACGCCCTTTGTTCTCGGTTCCCCGGCGTATTAGGACGTCTTCTGTTCTCGGTTCCCTGCCGTGTTAGAACACCCTCTAGTTCCTGGCGTTTAGACTTCTTGGTCCTCTGGCGTGTTAGAACGCCCTCCGTTCTTGTTCCCTGGTGTTTTAGATATTCCTGTTTCCCTTGTGCCCCGGCGTTCCCTTTGGCGCTATGTTGCGCCCGAGCACGCACAGAGCCTGGTGTAGAAGCTGGTAGGATCTGCCTCGCCTCCGGTTCATCTAGCCTGGGTCGCCGTACGGCGACGCCTCGCCTCTGTTTCGTCTCGCATGGTCGCGGAGTTGCGACATCACGTTTCCGGTTTGTCTGCCGGGGTCGCATCCGCGACGCCCCGCCTCTGACTCTGATTCCTGGATCGCCTTTCGCGAGGTCCGCCTCCCACGCTGCGCAGCAATTAAAAGACGGTGCTCCTCGTCGTCGCTGCTCAGCGTTAACTTTTGCTGCTGCCCAGCATATTCAGACTTTGCTGCCCAGCGCCTTCTGGTTTTTGTTTAGAGTTATTTTTTGGTGTTGTGTTTTGAGTTACCTAACGTTCCTTAGTTCTTCAGTGTTTTCTTTGATTTCTTAGAGTTCTTAGGTTTGGTTTGTTGTGTTCTAGTTCTGCTTTAGTTTCTAGTCTTTTTGTATATTTTTACTGTTTTAGAAGAATTATTTCCACCTATTTGTTGAATTATTTGTTGCGCCCGTTCCTTCCCTTTGGCGCTGTGTTGCGCCCGTTCCTTCCCTTTGGCGCTGTGTTGCGCCCGTCCCTTCCCTTTGGCGCTGTGTTGCGCCCGTCCCTTCCCTTTGGCGCTATGTTGCGCCCGTTCCTTCCCCTTGGCGCTGTGTTGCGCTCGCTCTTTCCCCCGGCGCTGTCAAGCGCTCGCTCTTTCCCCCGGCGCAGTCAAGCGTTCGTGCCTTTCCCTGATGTGCCGCGCCCTGGTTGTGCTCTGGCACATCAGTGTTCTCTAGCTCCTTGGTTCCCCGTGTTCTCTAGCTCCTTGGTTCCCCCGTGTTCTTTAGCTCCTTGTTTCCCCGTGGTCTCTAGCCTTAGTACTCCCTGTGTTTCTCCTAGGCTTTTGTTTTCCTTGTGTTCTGAGGTTGTTCGACTCTTGCCCGCCATCCTAGAACCCCCTCCACCCACCCTGGGTGGGAGGTTCTGGGCCGTCCGGTGTCCGGCCTTGAGGGGGGGGTACTGTCATGGTTTAGGTTTTGTCTGCCTTTAGTGTGCAATTCACTCAGCCCTCCCTCGCTCTGCTCCATACACTAATTAGCCTTAACTCCCCGTCACCTGTCAGGCAGCAATTAACCCTGATCTGCCATCACCTGTTTCCACCGCTTTATAAGACTCACCTCTTTCTGTTCCCGTCGCCGGTCCATAGCGTTCACTCCCGCTCAGTTCTCTGCCAGTATTCTTGTCAGCTCCGTTTTGTTACCGTCAGCCCGAAGACTCCTTTCAACCTGGTTTTTGTTACAGTCAGCCCATAGACTTTCCGTCAGTTTGTTTTCTCCAGAACACGGCTCAGACGTTCAGCTCTCCGGTGCACGGCTCCGATGTTCAGCTTTCCACTGCACGGCTCAGACGTTCTGCTCTCCAGTGCACGGCTCTGATGTTCAGCTTTCCACTGCACGGCTCAGACGTTCTGCTCTCCAGTGCACGGCTCTGATGTTCAGCTCTCCACTGCACGGCTCAGACGTTCTGCTCTCCAGTGCACGGCTCTGATGTTCAGCTTTCCACTGCACGGCTCAGACGTTCTGCTCTCCAGTGCACGGCTCTGATGTTCAGCTTTCCACTGCACGGCTCAGACGTTCTGCTCTCCAGTGCACGGCTCTGATGTTCAGCTCTCCACTGCACGGTTCAGACGTTCTGCTCTCCAGTGCTCGGCTCAGATGTTTTGCTCTCCAGTGCTCGGCTCTGATGCTCTGCTCTCCAGTGCTCGGCTCAGATGTTCTGCTCTCCAGTGCTCGCCTCAGATGTTCTGCTCTCCAGTGCTCGCCTCAGATGTTCTGCTCTCCAGTGTTTGGCTCAGAGGTTCTGCTCTCAAGTCCACGGCTCCAGAGTTCCTCCCGGTCAGTCTCTCCACACGCCTCCTGCCGGCCAGCTTCTACACCCTACACCTCCGTCTGTTGAAAGACTCTGGTCTCATCATCCATCTTCCACACCATTCAATAAAACTCACTCATAAGAACTGACTCTGTGTGTGCGTGCTGTGTCCGGGTTCATCCCAGAAAAATATCTTAACAATAGGAAAATAAAACTGAATAAAAGCAAGTAGGAACAAAATGTAGAAACAAAATAGAACACTAAAAACACAAAAAGTAACTGAATATATCCTTTATCTAGTAAGTAGTGCTGGATGAGAAAATTCTGAAGCAAAGGCCTCTAGTGTTTCAACGCCAGACCGATCACCTCTGAGCCACTCTGAGCATTAAACCGACTCACACCTGCTGATGGAGGGAAAGGAGAAGGCCGGCTCAGCGTCAGATAAGGTCCAGAATGCTACCAGGAAAAACTTTACCCTCTTTCAGAAGGACATGCATGCGTGTTCTGTGTGTGGGTGATAATCAATGTTTGGGTTATGTGTGTTAGCAGTCTGCTACAGCAACGTGAAGTTGAGATCAGAACAGAGCAGGTAGAGCAACAGGCTGTTGCTGAGGGTGTGTTTACTTTTGCTCTATTTGTCAATATTCACATGCCTGTGCATATTCCCAATCATCAGAGTCAAGGCAACTACAACAGGATTAAATCCAAGGTTAGCAGACTTTCACTCAGTTTCTGTGAAAATGTTTCAACACCTGATCCAGGAGTCTTTGACAATCCTGGAGGCTCTCAGTTGAGCAACATGGAGTTTAGGAGTTGCTGTTTTTAGGCAATAAATCCTGGCAGGAAGTTGGAAACAGAAAGAAACTTTAACTGGAGCAAAGCAGTGAAGAAGAAAGCAGACTTTACCATGAAAATCCTCAGTGTGGATCAGTACAATATCAGCCAGATGTCTGCAGTTTAGTGTCAACACAACTTTCACATCACAAATATCAGAACTAAAACATGGAGTCTGACCTCAATATCTGTAGTTTGCAGAGGGGAGTCTGGAGAAAACCACAGAGCTCCTTCACTCCAGCATCTTTCAGGTCGTTTCCACTCAGGTCCAGTTCTGTCAGATGGGAGGGGTTGGACTTCAGAGCAAAAACCACAGAAGAACAGCTGATCTCTGACAAACTGCAGCTCTTCAGTCTGAATAAAGAATAAAATATGTGAGCTGAAGCCAACAGGATGCAGGTTAAAACTGAAATATGAACAAATAAATAATAAAATGTAGAAAATGTATTTCCCTGCATGTAAAAGTCCCAGAAACATGATGAACTGATGTCTGATATTTGATCCAGTAGAACTGATTTAAAGAGTTAAACCCAGCAGAACCAGAACATGTTATCATGACGTGTGAAGGTCCAGATCAAGGTGTGTTTCTCAGCAGTGGCGGCTGGTGATGAAGATGTTCTGGGGTTAGAGGATTCGTCCCCCCTGTCTCTATGGTCCTATGTATTTTCCGGGGACATGGCGCAACATGCTCTCTAAATTCAGGGAACTCACGTGGAGCCATTAGAGCGTTCATTTGAACGGGCCGCCGGGGCTCATAAAAGTCCTTAGGGAGCACATGCAATACTGAACATTGGCCACTGGATGGCAGCCTTACCTTACGTTTTTGAGAATGTCAGTAGGGTCCACTGGGTGACAGGAGGCTATCAAATGGGTTCTATTGGGTTAGGGTTAGTACTGGTAGTGCAGTATATGTATGTGTGTGTGTGTGTGTGTGTGTGTGTGTGTGTGTGTGTGTGTGTGTGTGTGTGTGTGTGTGTGTCCATTATGGTGTAAAGTGTGACATGTGGTAATTAAACGTGTGTTAGACCAAGTGTTTTGGTACATGCAGTCCAATGTATCAGTGTGTGCGTTATGGATGTTGGTTCTCCAGGACCCAGAGTCTGTTCCAGGACCCTGGAGGTTCCTCCAGGACCCAGAGTCTGTTCCAGGGAGGGGGGGTGTTAGCTCCAGGGAGTTTGTTGCGGGCCAGTGGTGCTTCCTTCCTGGACACATGACCTCCGTGGTGCCCCCCCTGGTTCCTCCAGGACCCTGGAGGTTCTTCCAGGACCCAGAGTCTGTTCCAGGGAGGGGGGGTGTTAGCTCCAGGGAGGTTGTTGCGGGCCAGTGGTGCCTCCTTCCTGGACACATGACCTCCGTGGTGCCCCCCCTGGTTCCTCCATGGTCCCAGATTGAGCCGAGCCAAAAACCCTAGTAATCCCATGTGGAATGTAATGCTTTTCATGTTGGAGTTTGCCCTGTAATGTAAAATGCTGCCCCCTGTCCCATATTAAATGCAGCCTTTTGTACATAGTGGTTCTGTAAGACCATCATAGTGTAGCACTGTCCAGTCCCTGGTTCCTCCATGGTTCCCCCCCAGGCCCTGGCCCTCCTCTGGCCGCCCCTGGTCCTCCGTGGTTCCCCCCAGGCCCTGGCCCTCCTCTGGCCGCCCCTGGTCCTCCATGGCCCCACCAGGCCTTGGTTCTGGTTCCCCCCCCAGGCCCTGGCCCTCCTCTGGCCGCCCCTGGTCCTCCATGGCCCCACCAGGGCCTGGTTCTGGTTCCCCCCCCCAGGCCCTGGCCCTCCTCTGGCCGCCCCTGGTCCTCCATGGCCCCACCAGGCCCTCGTTCTGGTTCCCCCCAGGCCCTGGCCCTGCTCTGGCCGCCCCTGGTCCTCCATGGTTCCCCCCCCAGGCCCTGGCCCTGCTCTGGCCGCCCCTGGTCCTCCATGGTTCCCCCCCCAGGCCCTGGCCCTCCTCTGGCCGCCCCTGGTCCTCCGTGGTTCCCCCCCAGGCCCTGGCCCTCCTCTGGCCGCCCCTGGTCCTCCATGGTTCCAGAATGAGCCAAGGACAATTGCAATCCCATGTGCAACGTATTGTCTTCCATGTTGTAGTTTGCCCTGCAATGTAAAATGCTGCCCTCTGTCCCATATTAAATGCAGCCTTTTGTACATAGTGATTCTGTATGATATATCTCCGTGGAAGTGTATGTGGGTGGGGGATGGGCGACAGGCCATGTGCTCACTCCACTTCCATGCAGGGAAAGAGTGGAGCTTTGCCCCGGGTAGAGATGTTCCATTTCCCCCCTGTTTCTCTGGAAGATAAAATCAACTAAAGAGTAAATTTAAACAAAATTAAAGGGAAAAAAGGACCATGTCAATAATATGGCTCATAGTGCTTATGACTTTGACATTTAAAACGTGAAAATTGTGGTCAGTCCCAGCCGGGATTTGAACCCTGTTCTCCTGTTTGAGAGGCGGGAGCATTAACCACAAGACTACCCAGGTCACATGATCAGGTGGGCCGTATCCTGGCTATGTCGTTAACTGTCCACCTGTATAAAGGTGCTCTTATAGATATCGGCTTCTCCGTGGAAGTGTATGTGGGTGGGGGATGGGCGACAGGCCATGTATCCATTTCCCCCTCTGTTTCTCTGGAGGATAAAATCAACTAATAGGGGCTTCTCCGTGGAAGTGTATGCAGGCCTACAGTGTTCTTTTCCTGGGTACAATAATCTCTCCATGTTCCCCCTGGTTCTCTGGAGGTCCAAGCGGCTGCTCCATGGAACTTATTGCGGGCCTAAAATGCTTCGTCCCTGGGTAAAATAATCTCCATGTTCCCCCTGGTTCTCTGGAGGTCAAAGGGGTCCTCTGGAGGTCCAAGTGGCTGCTCCATGGAACTAATTGTGGGCCTAAAATGCTTCGTCCCTGGGTAGGTAGATTAAAAAAAAAAAAAAAGTTGGCAGCCCAAGTGGGAATCGAACCCCGCTCTCCCAGGTGGGGGGCAGGCTTCCTGGCCACCAGACTATCATGTGTCTGCATAAAATTTCCGGAAAACTATTATATAATGTACCCCGGTTGCCATGGCAACGGTTAAATGGTTATTAGCTTAGCCACACCCCTTAGCCTCCTATTGGTCCATTGATAATTATTCCTACGTCATCTGTGACGTCATTGACCATTGTAAAATTGAGAAAAAGAAACTAGCTAAGAGCACCCCTTAGGCTCTATATATATATAGGGCTCCGATGCTCCTTACATATGTTAAGTGCTGCCACCTGTAACAAAGTGACCCCCTAACTTCAATGCCGCCAAGTGTCCCATTCAGTGTACTGCGGATTGTACATAATGTTAAATGCTGCCCACTGGTCTATGTATAATCCTGCCTTTTGGCCTATATTAAAATGCTGCCCACTGGCCTATGTATAATCCTGCCTTTTGGCCCATATTAAAATGCTGCCCACTGGCCTATGTAAAATCCTGCCTATTGTACATATGGTAATATGTACAATATGGTCCCATATATAGTCCCGCCAAGTGTACACAATGCCACCTGGTGGCGGTTTAACGGTACTACAACCCCTAACTAAAGTTTTGAGCCATCGGGGACCATTTATTTGTGATTTTCGTGAATTTTCACTTTTTTGGGGGGCTGTAGCGGGGGTCCTGGTTGGCTTTAAAAATATGGGACTTTGGGCAGATGGGAGACGAGGGATGGGGCTTTCATAGCACTACACCCAAATGTCCCTGTGCCATTTGGTTAGCCCACAATTGATTTTTGAAAATGGCCCTCGAGTGCTGCCCTTTGTACAAAAAATCACCTGTCACCCTAAGTAGGGTTAGGCGATTTGGCCCCTTTTACCCAAATATCACATCTTAAATCCGATGGATTGTCAAGCATTGCAGCAAAATATCAGGGAGAGCGGATTTTGACATTTTGGTGTAGGATTAGGCTGGATGTGAAGTCTATGGAGGTTGGCGCTCCATGGTCCATGGGTGTGTGTGTGTGTGTGCGCTGGTGCCCGGGCTTGGTTGCTGGTAGCAGGGGTGGGTGCAGGGTCTGATGTGGAGACTCAGTGTTTCCCCTGGTTCTCAGGAGGCTTTACTTGGTACACCTGCAGCCACTTGCTGCACTCTTGATTGCATGAGCAGAAGGCAGCTGTGGGTACCTAACATGCCAATCAACGAATGACTGAGGAGCAGTACTTAACAGCCCAGGACCGGAGCGGACTTCTTTCCCCTCCACTGTTCACACGGTAAGTTGTGAAGCTCTTATGCATCACGCTGGGAAATGGGGCTCTGTTCCTGGCTTTGAGATATTAACACAGCTCGTGTTATCTTATCTTATTTTTCAGATTCTCATATCAACATGGCGCCCCCAAAGCATAGTGTTTGTTGCCCACTCTGCCGTTCTGAATTTACCTATATAGGCAGGCACCTAAGAAATAGTCATGGCATTAAAAATTCAAAAGAGCGAGAAATATTGATCAAGTACAGTAGTGGGAGGGTCAATATTAGAAAAATGCCCTGTCCAGTGGAGGGCTGCAGTTATGCTAGCACAAGGCTGGACAGGCATATTGCTCAAGCTCACCCGGAGATGGAGGGGGAGAGGAAAGCCCAGGTGATAACCGATTTGAAGTACCAGGTAACGGTGCACATGCTGCGAGCGTTGAGCGCCACAAACCCGAGCCCTCCGATGGTCTCACGCTTACACATGGACCCAATAGCAAGAGAGGAAGCAAATCGGTATCATCCAACATCAGAACCCCTTGATGACGAACCATCGCCTTCATCCTGCAACTCGTGCAAACAGCTTGAGGCAAAGAACCTGCAGCTTATATCCGACTTGGGGCAACTAAGAAAGAAATTGCTGTACCAGCACAGATGGGCTGAAAGGGCAAAAAAAACAATCAAACGACTGGAAGAGGTATGTAAAATGTTTATTACCTAGCAGCACCTTTACCCAGGACCAGAGCACATGTGCTGGGCAGGATAGCTCCATAGCTTAGGCCTGGTTGTACCGGCAGAACCAGCGGGTAGATGCGGATGACTTTTACCCAGGATCAGAGCACATGTGCTGGGCAGGATAGCTCCATAGCTTAGGCCTGGTTGTACCGGCAGAACCAGCGGGTAGATGCGGATGACTTTTACCCAGGATCAGAGCACATGTGCTGGGCAGGATAGCTCCATAGCTTAGGCCTGGTTGTACCGGCAGAACCAGAAAACTTAGCACTAAACCTTTATTTAACAGGACCGCCAAAAGGCATCCACAGCCCCGGTTCCAAGTGTGGACGTTGATGCTCTGGTGAGGAGTGAATCTTTCTCTCCTGATGAAGAACAGCAGCACATCAACAGACCTAAGTCAAAGGGGGAAAGCCGGAGCACCCTCTGTTTGGCGAAAGCGTACCCCAAATTCCCACCAAGCATCTGTAAGTAATGTCACTGATTGCTGTATTTATAAAAAAAAATAAATAAAAATTCTAAGTGTTGAGAACCAGGCGCACACAAGGGGGCGCTGTCAGAGAGTAATCCGAGGACAGTGCCTCGGGTCGGGGCTACAGCAGCGGGATCTCCCCCCTGTCCTTCTGGAAGTCTGTGCGAGCTTTTAAAAAAATATTTCTAAGTGTTTATGGATCCAGAGACGCAGAAGGGGGATTTTTAACGTTTGTATCCGAATATAGGGCCCTCTGTCTGGGTTTTAATGAACGAAATTCCCCGGTGTTTTTTCTGGAAGTCTGTGCGAGCTTTTAAAAAATATTTCTAAGTGTTTATGGATCCAGAGACGCAGAAGGGGGATTTTTAACGTTTGTATCCGAATATAGCGCCCTCTGTCTGGGTTTTAATGAACGAAATTCCCCGGTGTTTTTTCTGGAAGTCTGTGCGAGCTTTTAAAAAATATTTCTAAGTGTTTATGGATCCAGAGACGCAGAAGGGGGATTTTTAACGTTTGTATCCGAATATAGGGCCCTCTGTCTGGGTTTTAATGAACGAAATTCCCCGGTGTTTTTTCTGGAAGTCTGTGCGAGCTTTTAAAAAATATTTCTAAGTGTTTATGGATCCAGAGACGCAGAAGGGGGATTTTTAACGTTTGTATCCGAATATAGGGCCCTCTGTCTGGGTTTTAATGAACGAAATTCCCCGGTGTTTTTTCTGGAAGTCTGTGCGAGCTTTTAAAAAATATTTCTAAGTGTTTATGGATCCAGAGACGCAGAAGGGGGATTTTTAACGTTTGTATCCGAATATAGCGCCCTCTGTCTGGGTTTTAATGAACGAAATTCCCCGGTGTTTTTTCTGGAAGTCTGTGCGAGCTTTTTAAAAAATATTTCTAAGTGTTTATGGATCCAGAGACGCAGAAGGGGGATTTTTAACGTTTGTATCCGAATATAGGGCCCTCTGTCTGGGTTTTAATGAACGAAATTCCCCGGTGTTTTTTCTGGAAGTCTGTGCGAGCTTTTAAAAAATATTTCTAAGTGTTTATGGATCCAGAGACGCAGAAGGGGGATTTTTAACGTTTGTATCCGAATATAGGGCCCTCTGTCTGGGTTTTAATGAACGAAATTCCCCGGTGTTTTTTCTGGAAGTCTGTGCGAGCTTTTAAAAAATATTTCTAAGTGTTTATGGATCCAGAGACGCAGAAGGGGGATTTTTAACGTTTGTATCCGAATATAGCGCCCTCTGTCTGGGTTTTAATGAACGAAATTCCCCGGTGTTTTTTCTGGAAGTCTGTGCGAGCTTTTAAAAAATATTTCTAAGTGTTTATGGATCCAGAGACGCAGAAGGGGGATTTTTAACGTTTGTATCCGAATATAGCGCCCTCTGTCTGGGTTTTAATGAACGAAATTCCCCGGTGTTTTTTCTGGAAGTCTGTGCGAGCTTTTAAAAAATATTTCTAAGTGTTTATGGATCCAGAGACGCAGAAGGGGGATTTTTAACGTTTGTATCCGAATATAGCGCCCTCTGTCTGGGTTTTAATGAACGAAATTCCCCGGTGTTCTTTCTGGAAGTCTTTTTTTTTTTTTTTTCAGTGGAATACATCGCGGAATATTGGCAGCATCTCAAAGGCTCTCGTGGTCTGAGGAAAAGGATCGAAAATCAAAGATCCAAAGTGGGTAGAATCATGGCTTTCCTTTCGTTTATAACCAAGGGACAGCCAATCCTCCAGAATTGGACTTTCCTTCACAATATGTCCAGGATATACCAGTAAGCATGTCTGTGATGCCTTTTAGTTAAGATAAAATGTCCCCATGTAAAAAAAGATTCAAATTATTTATTTCTGTGCAGGTGGCCAGAGCATCTGCAGAATGGTGGAAAAGCGGAGAACACAGTGAAGACCGACCTGGTAAATTTGTCCCAGTTCCTGGGCTACTTCAGGGACACCCCTCCCTCCTCATCCAGGGTTCCAAAAAGAGAAGTGTTTGCCGTGATTCGTGCTATCTCAGAGTGTATTGCAAGCCTGGGTCCACGTGTTGTCATGCGTCAGATACGTGTAAAGAAAAATAAGTTGAGCAGAACCATCTCCAAGGACCAACTTCGCCTCTGCAAAGTCCTGGCCAGGAGACGCATCCCTGAACTTCTTGGTCAGACTTATTAAATTTGCACTATATTAAATTACTTACCTGAGTTACTGACATCCATGTTCTAACCATTTAATTTTATTTTATTTTTTTCTTCAGATGAACTGTCTGAGGACCCCAACCCGGAGGCGCGAAGGAGATATTTTGGGTACCTCAGTGTTTACCTAGCAAGCCTATATGGACACCGCACCGGTGTTCTAAAGAATATGACGGTCTCCGAGGTTGATGAAGCGCAGAAGGAAGCCACAGTCGGGCAAGCGGGCTTCGTGATCAATGCAAGTCTACTAATATTGGAATGACAAACGCTCTCTGTCTTGTCCCAATATGTCCATTAAAACACACTCTCGTTTGCACCACAGGTGAAGGAACACAAAACCAACCGTGCGTTTGGCCCCGCACAGCTCTACTTAACTGTAGAGGAATTCTCATGGGTGGAGCAGTGGATGATCATCAGACAGAAACTAAACCCACCCACAGACCTTCTTCTCTTCACCGAAAACTTCACAAAAATCGAGAAACTCATCGTGCCGATGCAAGCCGCCTGGCGTGACATGGGTTTTCCTGGGCGTCCCACATTCACAGACTTCCGAACATCAATAGCCACATACGTAAGTAATTATATCACTTTTCCACGTAATAAACCTAAAATAAAAAGCATAATATTGAAGAACCATCTGTATTTTTCAAGGCAAGGAATACTTTGTCACCAAGTGACCGGATCAACATTTCAAAGACCATGTGTCATGACACGCGGACAGCAGACAAATTCTACGCGCTCCACCGCACCGCGTCAGAGCTGGCTCGGATCCGTCAGAATTTCGAGGCAGCCGTCAAGCCACCACGTACGACGGTACATGACACCGCCGAACCTTCCCTCCTCTCCATGTCAGAATCATCAGGTGATGGTGTTGAGGAGGAAGCGGACTGCGCGCCTCCCACCCCGCCTGCCGGTCCTTCGCCCGGTGCTGTGCCGTCCTCACCAACATCCAGTCAGGCCACTGGATCAACAAGCCCTGATCACGCTTCTGAGAGCGACGTTGACTACACTGTTGACAGCGAGTCTGACCAAACTTCTGAGAGCGAGTCTGACCAAACTTCTGAGAGCGAGTCTGACCAAACTTCTGAGAGCGAGTCTGACCAAACTTCTGAGAGCGAGTCTGACCAAACTTCTGAGAGCGTGTCTGACCAAACTTCTGAATACACTTCGGAGAGCGACCCTTCATATGAACCACGTAGAGGGACCCAACAACCCAGAAGAAAGAGACCATTGTTTACCTACACGTTGAGAAAAAGACAACCAGGGCGCAGCCAAAGTGTACGTGTGCTGAGATCCAGAAAAACAGTAAAAAAAATAATAAAAAAATAAATAAATCAATGGTGATGTGTCTGTATTTCCTTTCTGCTACAGTTTGGGTGAAAACAATTATTTATCTTTAACAAATTGTGTTCTTTAAGACATTTCTCCATTCATTATTCCTGGCAAATAAAATAAAAAAATAAAACTTATAAAGTCCCACCTCCAGCATAGGGGGGGTCTGTGTCACGCAGCTGTGCCCCAGAATAGTGCACCTTGGCTGGGCTAGTGAGGCTGGACAGCTCCCTTCCAGCCCTGGAAGTCCAGCATGGGGTGGATACGAAATCAGCTGGAGTAGCTCATCCCAGCTTTACCATGGGAACAATTCTTGGTTTTTTTTCTAAGTTCTCCAGCATGGGGTGGATACGAAATCAGCTGGAGTAGCTCATCCCAGCTTTACCATGGGAACAATTCTTGTTTTTTTTTTCTAAGTTCTCCAGCATGGGGTTGATACGAATTTAATTGAAGTAGCTCAAAGGAGGAAAAAAAAGAAATATATAATAATTTAAAAAAAAAGTTAACAAAAAACAATTATAATAATATTAATAATGATATTAATAATGATGATGATAAAAGAGAAAAGAAAAGACAAAAAAGAAAAAAATCCAACCTCCAGGACAGGAGGGGGTCTGTGTCACGCAGCTGTGCCCCAGAATAGTGCACCTTGGCTGGGCTAGTGAGGCTGGACAGCTCCCTTCCAGCCCTGGAAGTCCAGCATGGGGTGGATACGAAATCAGCTGGAGTAGCTCATCCCAGCCATACCATGGGAACAATTCTTGTTTTTTTTTCTAAGTCCTCCAGCATGGGGTGGATACGAAATCAGCTGGAGTAGCTCATCCCAGCTTTACCATGGGAACAATTCTTGGTTTTTTTTCTAAGTTCTCCAGCATGGGGTGGATACGAAATCAGCTGGAGTAGCTCATCCCAGCTTTACCATGGGAACAATTCTTGTTTTTTTTTCTAAGTTCTCCAGCATGGGGTTGATACGAATTTAATTGAAGTAGCTCAAAGGAGGAAAAAAAAGAAATATATAATAATAATAAAAAAAAAAGTTAACAAAAAACAATTATAATAATATTAATAATGATATTAATAATGATGATGATAAAAGAGAAAAGAAAAGAAAAAAAAGAAAAAAATCCAACCTCCAGGACAGGAGGGGGTCTGTGTCACGCAGCTGTGCCCCAGAATAGTGCACCTTGGCTGGGCTAGTGAGGCTGGACAGCTCCCTTCCAGCCCTGGAAGTCCAGCATGGGGTGGATACGAAATCAACTGGAGTAGCCCAGGGAGATACAAGGGTCTGGAGGGATTCTGGGGCCTTACGCGGAAAAACCCTGTCTGCAGGTTAATATGAAATGCGCCACGCGGACATGCATGCAGCGTTTTTGGGTTAAAATAGCCAGAGTAGGCCGCTGCGTGGAGCTCCATGGTGCCTCTGGTTTAGCTTGGAGATCCGTGGTGCACGCGCAGGTTAAGAGACCCAGAGCGGACTGCTTCTGGTGCGGGGAGATCCATGGTTCACGCGGAGGTTAGGAGATCCAGAGCTGAAATTAACAAAAGGAATTAATAGTAATAATTATAATATTAATGGTAAACGAAAAAAAAATAAAAAAAGTGTCCCACCTCCAGGTTAGGGGGGGTCTGTGTCACGCTGCTGTGCCCCAGAATAGTGCGCCTTGGCTGGGCTAGTGACGCGTGAAAGCGCCCCTCCTCTCCTGGAAGTCCAGCATGGGGTGGATACGAAATCAATTGGAGTAGCTCTTCAGCACTTTACCAGGGGAACAATTTTGGGAAAAAAATATTTTCTAAGTCCTCCAGCATGGGGTGGATACGAAATCAACTGGAGTAGCCCAGGGAGATACAAGGGTCTGGAGGGATTCTGGGGCCTTACGCGGAAAAAACCCTGTCTGCAGGTTAATATGAAATGCGCCACGCGGACATGCATGCAGCGTTTTTGGGTTAAAATAGCCAGAGTAGGCCGCTGCGTGGAGCTCCATGGTGCCTCTGGTTTAGCTTGGAGATCCGTGGTGCACGCGCAGGTTAAGAGACCCAGAGCGGACTGCTTCTGGTGCGGGGAGATCCATGGTTCACGCGGAGGTTAGGAGATCCAGAGCTGAAATTAACAAAAGGAATTAATAGTAATAATTATAATATTAATGGTAAACGAAAAAAAATAAAAAAAGTGTCCCACCTCCAGGTTAGGGGGGGGTCTGTGTCACGCTGCTGTGCCCCAGAATAGTGCGCCTTGGCTGGGCTAGTGACGCGTGAAAGCGCCCCTCCTCTCCTGGAAGTCCAGCATGGGGTGGATACGAAATCAATTGGAGTAGCTCTTCAGCACTTTACCAGGGGAACAATTTTGGGAAAAAAATATTTTCTAAGTCCTCCAGCATGGGGTGGATACGAAATCAACTGGAGTAGCCCAGGGAGATACAAGGGTCTGGAGGGATTCTGGGGCCTTACGCGGAAAAACCCTGTCTGCAGGTTAATATGAAATGCGCCACGCGGACATGCATGCAGCGTTTTTGGGTTAAAATAGCCAGAGTAGGCCGCTGCGTGGAGCTCCATGGTGCCTCTGGTTTAGCTGGGAGATCCGTGGTGCACGCGCAGGTTAAGAGACCCAGAGCGGACTGCTTCTGGTGCGGGGAGATCCATGGTGCAGGCGGAGGTTAGGAGATCCAGAGCTGAAATTAACAAAAGGAATTAATAGTAATAATTATAATATTAATGGTAAACGAAAAAAAAATAAAAAAAGTGTCCCACCTCCAGGACAGGGGGGGTCTGTGTCACGCTGCTGTGCCCCAGAATAGTGCGCCTTGGCTGGGCTAGTGACGCGTGAAAGCGCCCCTCCTCTCCTGGAAGTCCAGCATGGGGTGGATACGAAATCAATTGGAGTAGCTCATCCCAGCTTTACCATGGGAACAATTTTGGTTTTTTTTTCTAAGTTCTCCAGCATGGGGTGGATACGAAATCAGCTGGAGTAGCTCATCCCAGCTTTACCATGGGAACAATTTTGATTTTTTTTTTTCTAAGTTCTCCAGCATGGGGTGGATACGAAATCAGCTGGAGTAGCTCATCCCAGCTTTACCATGGGAACAATTTTGGTTTTTTTTTTCTAAGTTCTCCAGCATGGGGTGGATACGAATTTAACTGGAGTAGCCCAGGGAGATACAAGGGTCTGGAGGGATCCTGGGGCCTTACGCGAAAAAACCCCTTCCGCAGATATGTAAGAGCGAGTCTTTCGACAAGCTCTGATGGAAAATATTTCAAAGTCTTTTAACACTTAGTCACTGGAGTCTGTCAGGGGGACTCCCATGGCTCATCTTTTTCCCACCCAGACCGATCTGCAAACGTGGCCTGCCATAAGAGGGCCTCCGTCAGCATCAGTGCTTCGGCGGTTGGTTCCTTAATCCTGCAGGCTCTACTCCAGACAGCAGCGGAGGTTGCGCGCGACTGTGCTTATTCCCCGTAGCGGGCCGCACGCTCGGAAGCGAGACCGAGCAGAACAGTCTGACCTAGTGGTCCCGCACCAAGCCTCCGCCACCGGGCTCACGTCCCCCCGGTCCCGGCCTCCTGGCCCGTGCTGGCGGTGCGCTTGGGAAACACGCTGCGGCTGTCCGCCTGAGAGCCAATCGACTAGGGCTCGGGGGGGCTACGGAGGACCAGCGCTCCACCCGGTTCCCACGCCCCCCCCCCCATCTCGCTCTGCCTACGGGCCCGGCGCGTGCCGGGTTCTGGAGGGCTAAATAAGCCGTGAAAGTCCAAGTAAACACGGCCCCGGCCCAGACATGGGATGGATTGACAGATGAAAGCGATTTCTCCACTCTGTGGGTTGTGGTGCATGGCTGCGGATCACAAATGTGATTCGCAGGACATAGGGTAAACAGATACCCAAACCCGTCTTGAAAAACAAACCGAAAGAATGGAAACACATCCAAGAAGGGCGCCCCCTCATGGAGATCTGCTGTACCATGGGCACATAATTAAAATTAAAAATTAAATAAAAAGTTCTAAGTGTTGAGGACCAGGTGCACGGAGGGTGGGGGGGCGGTGTCAGAGTGTAGCCCAGGGAGAGGGCCTCGGGCTGGGGCTGCAGAAGCGGGATGTCCCCCTGTCCTGCTGGAGCTCTGAATTTTTTTTTTAGGGTTAGAGGTAGGGTTATAAAATAGTTCTAAGTGTTGAGAACCAGGTGCACGGAGGGTGGGGGGGGGGCGGTGTCAGAGTGTAGCCCAGGGAGAGGGCCTCGGGCTGGGGCTGCAGAAGCGGGATGTCCCCCTGTCCTGCTGGAGCTCTGAATTTTTTTTTTATCTTTCTTTAGGGTTAGAGGTAGGGTTATAAAATAGTTCTAAGTGTTGAGAACCAGGTGCACGGAGGGTGGGGGGGCGGTGTCAGAGTGTAGCCCAGGGAGAGGGCCTCGGGCTGGGGCTGCAGAAGCGGGATGTCCCCCTGTCCTGCTGGAGCTCTGAATTTTTTAAGGGTTAGAGGTAGGGTTATAAAATAGTTCTAAGTGTTGAGAACCAGGTGCACGGAGGGTGGGGGGGCGGTGTCAGAGTGTAGCCCAGGGAGAGGGCCTCGGGCTGGGGCTGCAGAAGCGGGATGTCCCCCTGTCCTGCTGGAGCTCTGAATTTTTTAAGGGTTAGAGGTAGGGTTATAAAATAGTTCTAAGTGTTGAGAACCAGGCGCACGGAGGGGAGCGGTGTCAGAGAGTAGTCCGAGGACAGGACCTCGGGCTGGGGCTGCAGCAGCTGGACTCCCCCCTGTCCCGCTGGAGCTCTGCTGTACCATGGGCACGGCTTTTTTCCTGCCTTCCCAGGGGCACGAGTAATTTGGCGGTTGGTTTATTGGTTTATAACCGGGGAGGGGTGCTTAAGAGTGGGTACCACGGTTCGCCTGGAGGTGAAGGTTATGGAGGTTGGTGTTCCAGGGTCCATGGGTGTGTGGTGGTACCCGGGGCTGGTTGCTGGTAGCAGGGGCTGGTGCTGATAGCTCCGTGCTGGGTGTGGAGAGAACCAGCCTGGAGCTCTGGAGAACCAGGCTGGTGCAGCTGCTGATAGCTCCATGCTGGAGCCATGGATCATCCAGGGATCAGAGCACACATTCATGCCCACTTTGAGTGTGCTGCTTTGGGCATGAAATACCTACATGCTGCTGGAGAACCTCCGTGCTGCTGGAGAACCTCCATGGATCATCCAGGGATCAGAGCACACATTCATGCCCACTTTGAGTGTGCTGCTTTGGGCATGAAGAACCTCCATGCTGCTGGAGAACCTCCATGGATCATCCAGGGATCAGAGCACACATTCATGCCCACTTTGAGTGTGCTGCTTTGGGCATGAAGAACCTCCATGCTGCTGGAGAACCTCCATGGATCATCCAGGGATCAGAGCACACATTCATGCCCACTTTGAGTGTGCTGCTTTGGGCATGAAGAACCTCCATGCTGCTGGAGAACCTCCGTGCTGCTGGAGAACCTCCATGGATCATCCAGGGATCAGAGCACACATTCATGCCCACTTTGAGTGTGCTGCTTTGGGCATGAAGAACCTCCATGCTGCTGGAGAACCTCCATGGATCATCCAGGGATCAGAGCACACATTCATGCCCACTTTGAGTGTGCTGCTTTGGGCATGAAATACCTACATGCTGCTGGAGAACCTCCGTGCTGCTGGAGAACCTCCATGGATCATCCAGGGATCAGAGCACACATTCATGCCCACTTTGAGTGTGCTGCTTTGGGCATGAAGAACCTCCATGCTGCTGGAGAACCTCCATGGATCATCCAGGGATCAGAGCACACATTCATGCCCACTTTGAGTGTGCTGCTTTGGGCATGAAGAACCTCCATGCTGCTGGAGAACCTCCGTGCTGCTGGAGAACCTCCATGGATCATCCAGGGATCAGAGCACACATTCATGCCCACTTTGAGTGTGCTGCTTTGGGCATGAAATACCTACATGCTGCTGGAGAACCTCCATGGATCATCCAGGGATCAGAGCACACATTCATGCCCACTTTGAGTGTGCTGCTTTGGGCATGAAGAACCTCCATGCTGCTGGAGAACCTCCATGGATCATCCAGGGATCAGAGCACACATTCATGCCCACTTTGAGTGTGCTGCTTTGGGCATGAAATACCTACATGCTGCTGGAGAACCTCCGTGCTGCTGGAGAACCTCCATGGATCATCCAGGGATCAGAGCACACATTCATGCCCACTTTGAGTGTGCTGCTTTGGGCATGAAGAACCTCCATGCTGCTGGAGAACCTCCATGGATCATCCAGGGATCAGAGCACACATTCATGCCCACTTTGAGTGTGCTGCTTTGGGCATGAAGAACCTCCATGCTGCTGGAGAACCTCCGTGCTGCTGGAGAACCTCCATGGATCATCCAGGGATCAGAGCACACATTCATGCCCACTTTGAGTGTGCTGCTTTGGGCATGAAATACCTACATGCTGCTGGAGAACCTCCATGGATCATCCAGGGATCAGAGCACACATTCATGCCCACTTTGAGTGTGCTGCTTTGGGCATGAAATACCTACATGCTGCTGGAGAACCTCCGTGCTGCTGGAGAACCTCCATGGATCATCCAGGGATCAGAGCACACATTCATGCCCACTTTGAGTGTGCTGCTTTGGGCATGAAGAACCTCCATGCTGCTGGAGAACCTCCATGGATCATCCAGGGATCAGAGCACACATTCATGCCCACTTTGAGTGTGCTGCTTTGGGCATGAAGAACCTCCATGCTGCTGGAGAACCTCCGTGCTGCTGGAGAACCTCCATGGATCATCCAGGGATCAGAGCACACATTCATGCCCACTTTGAGTGTGCTGCTTTGGGCATGAAATACCTACATGCTGCTGGAGAACCTCCATGGATCATCCAGGGATCAGAGCACACATTCATGCCCACTTTGAGTGTGCTGCTTTGGGCATGAAGAACCTCCATGCTGCTGGAGAACCTCCATGGATCATCCAGGGATCAGAGCACACATTCATGCCCACTTTGAGTGTGCTGCTTTGGGCATGAAGAACCTACATGCTGCTGGAGAACCTCCGTGCTGCTGGAGAACCTCCATGGATCATCCAGGGATCAGAGCACACATTCATGCCCACTTTGAGTGTGCTGCTTTGGGCATGAAGAACCTCCATGCTGCTGGAGAACCTCCATGGATCATCCAGGGATCAGAGCACACATTCATGCCCACTTTGAGTGTGCTGCTTTGGGCATGAAGAACCTCCATGCTGCTGGAGAACCTCCGTGCTGCTGGAGAACCTCCATGGATCATCCAGGGATCAGAGCACACATTCATGCCCACTTTGAGTGTGCTGCTTTGGGCATGAAATACCTACATGCTGCTGGAGAACCTCCATGGATCATCCAGGGATCAGAGCACACATTCATGCCCACTTTGAGTGTGCTGCTTTGGGCATGAAATACCTACATGCTGCTGGAGAACCTCCGTGCTGCTGGAGAACCTCCATGGATCATCCAGGGATCAGAGCACACATTCATGCCCACTTTGAGTGTGCTGCTTTGGGCATGAAGAACCTCCATGCTGCTGGAGAACCTCCATGGATCATCCAGGGATCAGAGCACACATTCATGCCCACTTTGAGTGTGCTGCTTTGGGCATGAAGAACCTCCATGCTGCTGGAGAACCTCCGTGCTGCTGGAGAACCTCCATGGATCATCCAGGGATCAGAGCACACATTCATGCCCACTTTGAGTGTGCTGCTTTGGGCATGAAATACCTACATGCTGCTGGAGAACCTCCATGGATCATCCAGGGATCAGAGCACACATTCATGCCCACTTTGAGTGTGCTGCTTTGGGCATGAAGAACCTCCATGCTGCTGGAGAACCTCCATGGATCATCCAGGGATCAGAGCACACATTCATGCCCACTTTGAGTGTGCTGCTTTGGGCATGAAATACCTACATGCTGCTGGAGAACCTCCGTGCTGCTGGAGAACCTCCATGGATCATCCAGGGATCAGAGCACACATTCATGCCCACTTTGAGTGTGCTGCTTTGGGCATGAAGAACCTCCATGCTGCTGGAGAACCTCCATGGATCATCCAGGGATCAGAGCACACATTCATGCCCACTTTGAGTGTGCTGCTTTGGGCATGAAGAACCTCCATGCTGCTGGAGAACCTCCGTGCTGCTGGAGAACCTCCATGGATCATCCAGGGATCAGAGCACACATTCATGCCCACTTTGAGTGTGCTGCTTTGGGCATGAAATACCTACATGCTGCTGGAGAACCTCCATGGATCATCCAGGGATCAGAGCACACATTCATGCCCACTTTGAGTGTGCTGCTTTGGGCATGAAATACCTACATGCTGCTGGAGAACCTCCGTGCTGCTGGAGAACCTCCATGGATCATCCAGGGATCAGAGCACACATTCATGCCCACTTTGAGTGTGCTGCTTTGGGCATGAAGAACCTCCATGCTGCTGGAGAACCTCCGTGCTGCTGGAGAACCTCCATGGATCATCCAGGGATCAGAGCACACATTCATGCCCACTTTGAGTGTGCTGCTTTGGGCATGAAATACCTACATGCTGCTGGAGAACCTCCATGGATCATCCAGGGATCAGAGCACACATTCATGCCCACTTTGAGTGTGCTGCTTTGGGCATGAAGAACCTCCATGCTGCTGGAGAACCTCCATGGATCATCCAGGGATCAGAGCACACATTCATGCCCACTTTGAGTGTGCTGCTTTGGGCATGAAGAACCTCCATGCTGCTGGAGAACCTCCGTGCTGCTGGAGAACCTCCATGGATCATCCAGGGATCAGAGCACACATTCATGCCCACTTTGAGTGTGCTGCTTTGGGCATGAAATACCTACATGCTGCTGGAGAACCTCCATGGATCATCCAGGGATCAGAGCACACATTCATGCCCACTTTGAGTGTGCTGCTTTGGGCATGAAATACCTACATGCTGCTGGAGAACCTCCGTGCTGCTGGAGAACCTCCATGGATCATCCAGGGATCAGAGCACACATTCATGCCCACTTTGAGTGTGCTGCTTTGGGCATGAAGAACCTCCATGCTGCTGGAGAACCTCCGTGCTGCTGGAGAACCTCCATGGATCATCCAGGGATCAGAGCACACATTCATGCCCACTTTGAGTGTGCTGCTTTGGGCATGAAATACCTACATGCTGCTGGAGAACCTCCATGGATCATCCAGGGATCAGAGCACACATTCATGCCCACTTTGAGTGTGCTGCTTTGGGCATGAAATACCTACATGCTGCTGGAGAACCTCCGTGCTGCTGGAGAACCTCCATGGATCATCCAGGGATCAGAGCACACATTCATGCCCACTTTGAGTGTGCTGCTTTGGGCATGAAGAACCTCCATGCTGCTGGAGAACCTCCATGGATCATCCAGGGATCAGAGCACACATTCATGCCCACTTTGAGTGTGCTGCTTTGGGCATGAAGAACCTCCATGCTGCTGGAGAACCTCCATGGATCATCCAGGGATCAGAGCACACATTCATGCCCACTTTGAGTGTGCTGCTTTGGGCATGAAATACCTACATGCTGCTGGAGAACCTCCGTGCTGCTGGAGAACCTCCATGGATCATCCAGGGATCAGAGCACACATTCATGCCCACTTTGAGTGTGCTGCTTTGGGCATGAAATACCTACATGCTGCTGGAGAACCTCCATGGATCATCCAGGGATCAGAGCACACATTCATGCCCACTTTGAGTGTGCTGCTTTGGGCATGAAGAACCTCCATGCTGCTGGAGAACCTCCATGGATCATCCAGGGATCAGAGCACACATTCATGCCCACTTTGAGTGTGCTGCTTTGGGCATGAAATACCTACATGCTGCTGGAGAACCTCCGTGCTGCTGGAGAACCTCCATGGATCATCCAGGGATCAGAGCACACATTCATGCCCACTTTGAGTGTGCTGCTTTGGGCATGAAGAACCTCCATGCTGCTGGAGAACCTCCATGGATCATCCAGGGATCAGAGCACACATTCATGCCCACTTTGAGTGTGCTGCTTTGGGCATGAAGAACCTCCATGCTGCTGGAGAACCTCCGTGCTGCTGGAGAACCTCCATGGATCATCCAGGGATCAGAGCACACATTCATGCCCACTTTGAGTGTGCTGCTTTGGGCATGAAGAACCTCCATGCTGCTGGAGAACCTCCGTGCTGCTGGAGAACCTCCATGGATCATCCAGGGATCAGAGCACACATTCATGCCCACTTTGAGTGTGCTGCTTTGGGCATGAAATACCTACATGCTGCTGGAGAACCTCCATGGATCATCCAGGGATCAGAGCACACATTCATGCCCGCTTTGAGTGTGCTGCTTTGGGCATGAAATACCTACATGCTGCTGGAGAACCTCCGTGCTGCTGGAGAACCTCCATGGATCATCCAGGGATCAGAGCACACATTCATGCCCACTTTGAGTGTGCTGCTTTGGGCATGAAGAACCTCCATGCTGCTGGAGAACCTCCATGGATCATCCAGGGATCAGAGCACACATTCATGCCCACTTTGAGTGTGCTGCTTTGGGCATGAAGAACCTCCATGCTGCTGGAGAACCTCCGTGCTGCTGGAGAACCTCCATGGA
Organism: Fundulus heteroclitus; assembly: GCF_011125445.2. Classification (NCBI taxonomy): domain Eukaryota; kingdom Metazoa; phylum Chordata; class Actinopteri; order Cyprinodontiformes; family Fundulidae; genus Fundulus; species Fundulus heteroclitus. The sequence goes on along the minus strand of NW_023397088.1, from coordinate 794,453 downwards.
TCATCCAGGGATCAGAGCACACATTCATGCCCACTTTGAGTGTGCTGCTTTGGGCATGAAGAACCTCCATGCTGCTGGAGAACCTCCATGGATCATCCAGGGATCAGAGCACACATTCATGCCCGCTCTGCACGGCTTTGTTCCTGCCTTACCAGGGGCACGAGTAATTTGGCGGTTGGTTTATTGGTTTATATCCGAGGAGGGGTGCTTAAGTGTGGGTACCACGGTTCGGCTGGAGGTACAGGTTATGGAGGTGTGTGCTCCAGGGTTTATGAGTGTGTGTCGTTACCCGGAAATGGTTGCTGGTAGCAGGGATGGGTGTATGGTCTGATGCGGGTGTCCTCCTCCATGCTGTATGTGGAGCATAGGAGACCCAGAGCAGGCTGCTGCTTCTGGGCAAAGACCCAGAGCAGACTGCAGCCTCTGCCTGGAGATCCATGCTGGATGAGGATTTTATCAGACCCAGAGCAGGCTCACACTCCTGGGCAAAGACCCAGAGCAGACTGCAGCCTCTGCCTGGAGATCCATGCTGGATGAGGATTTTATCAGACCCAGAGCAGGCTCACACTCCTGGGCAAAGACCCAGAGCAGACTGCAGCCTCTGCCTGGAGATCCATGGTGCATGTGGATTTTATCAGACCCAGGACAGGCTGCTGCTGCTGGGACAAGACCCAGGACAGGCTGCTGCTGCTGGGACATCCATGCAGCATGTGGAGGTTAGGAGAACCAGGACAGGCTGCTGCTGCTGCTGGGACAAGACCCAGGACAGGCTCATGCTGCTGGGACATCCATGCAGCATGTGGAGGTTAGGAGACCCAGGACAGGCTACTGCTGCTGGGACAAGACCCAGGACAGGCTGCTGCTGCTGCTGGGACATCCATGCAGCATGTGGAGGATAGGAGACCCAGGGCAGGCTCATGCTGCTGGGACAAGACCCAGGGTAGGCTCATGCTGCTGCCTGGGAGATCCATGCTGGATCTTTTTTGGTTAAGACCCTTTCAAAACCTACCCCCTGTGCTCTGTTTTGGCAAGCCCTCACCCAGTGGTGCCGAAGTGGAGAGCTCACAGCAGCGGGGAGAGGGAGAGAGCCATGGTTCTTCTTCCAGGGATCAGATCGCGCATCCAAGCCGGGTTTGGGTGTGCTGTTGCGGGCTTTGGATTTTCTGCTGCCTGGAGATCCATGCTGGATGTGGAGGATGGGAGACCCAGGGCAGGCTCATGCTGCTGCGGGGACATCCATGCTGGATGTGGAGGATGGGAGGACCAGGACAGGCTGCTGCTGCTGGGACAAGACCCAGAGCAGACTGCAGCCTCTGCCTGGAGATCCATGGTGCATGTGGATTTTATCAGACCCAGAGCAGGCTCACACTCCTGGGCAAAGACCCAGAGCAGACTGCAGCCTCTGCCTGGAGATCCATGGTGCATGTGGATGTTATCAGACCCAGAGCAGGCTGCTGCTTCTGGGCAAAGACCCAGAGCAGGCTGCTCCTGCTGCCTGGAGATCCATGGTGCATGTGGATGTTATCAGACCCAGAGCAGGCTCACACTGCTGGGCAAAGACCCAGAGCAGACTGCAGCCTCTGCCTGGAGATCCATGGTGCATGTGGATTTTATCAGACCCAGGGCAGGCTCATGCTGCTGGGCAAAGACCCAGAGCGGGCTGCTGCTGCTGGCTGGAGATCCATGCTGGATGTGGATGTTAGCAGACCCAGGGCAGACTGCTGCTGCTGCTGCCTGGGAGATCCATGCTGGATGTGGAGGTTAGGAGACCCAGAGCAGGCTGCTCCTGCTGCCTGGGACATCCATGCTGCATGTGGAGACCCAGAGCGGGCTGCTGCTGCTGCCTGGAGATCCATGCTGCATGTGGATGTTAGCAGACCCAGGGCAGACTGCTGCTGCTGCCTGGAGATCCATGCTGCATGTGGAGACCCAGAGCAGGCTGCTCCTGCTGCCTGGGAGATCCATGCTGGATGTGGAGGTTAGAAGACCCAGAGCAGGCTGCTGCTGCCTGGGACATCCATGCTGCATGTGGATGTTAGCAGACCCAGGGCAGACTGCTGCTGCTGCCTGGAGATCCATGCTGCATGTGGAGGTTAGCAGACCCAGGGCAGGCTCATGCTGCTGGGCAAAGACCCAGAGCGGGCTGCTGCTGCTGCCTGGAGATCCATGCTGCATGTGGATGTTAGCAGACCCAGGGCAGACTGCTGCTGCTGCCTGGAGATCCATGCTGCATGTGGAGACCCAGAGCAGGCTGCTCCTGCTGCCTGGGAGATCCATGTTGGATGTGGAGGTTAGGAGACCCAGAGCAGGCTGCTCCTGCCTGGGAGATCCATGCTGCATGTGGAGACCCAGAGCAGGCTCATGCTGCTGGGAGATCCATGCTGGATGTGGAGGTTAGCAGACCCAGGGCAGGCTCATGCTGCTGGGCAAAGACCCAGAGCGGGCTGCTGCTGCTGCTGCTGCTGCTGCTGCTGCTGCTGCTGCCTGGAGATCCATGCAGGGAGTGGAGACCCAGAGCGGGCTCATGCTGCTGCCTGGAGATCCATGCTGGATGTGGAGGTTAGGAGAACCAGAGCAGGCTGCTGCTGCTGGGCAAAGACCCAGAGCGGGCTGCTGCTGCTGCCTGGGACATCCATGCTGCATGTGGATGTTAGCAGACCCAGGGCAGACTGCTGCTGCTGCGGGGAGATCCATGCTGCATGTGGAGGATAGGAGACCCAGAGCAGGCTCATGCTGCTGGGCAAAGACCCAGAGCGGGCTGCTGCTGCCTGGAGATCCATGCTGCATGTGGAGGTTAGGAGACCCAGAGCTGGCTCATGCTGCTGGCAGGAGATCCATGCTGGCTGTGGAGGTTAGGAGACCCAGGGCAGGCTCATGCTGCTGATGAGAGCTCCATGTTGGGATGGAGAAGGGCCAGGCTGTGCCGCTGGAGAACCAGGATGGCTGGTGCTGAAGTGGAGAGCTCACAGCAGCGGGGAGAGGGAGAGAGAGAGAGCCATGGTTCTTCTTCCAGGGATCAGATCGCACATCCAAGCCGGGTTTGGGTGTGCTGCTGCGGGCTTTGGATTTTCTGCTGCCTGGAGATCCATGCTGCATGTGGAGGTTATCAGACCCAGAGCAGGCTCACGCTGCTGGGCAAAGACCCAGAGCGGGCTGCTCCTGCTGCCTGGAGATCCATGCTGCATGTGGAGGTTAGCAGAACCAGGGCAGGCTCATGCTGCTTGCTGGAGATCCATGCTGCATGTGGAGGTTAGGAGACCCAGGGCAGGCTCATGCTGCTGATGAGAGCTCCATGTTGGGATGGAGAAGGGCCAGGCTGTGCCGCTGGAGAACCAGGATGGCTGGTGCTGAAGTGGAGAGCTCACAGCAGCGGGGAGAGGGAGAGAGAGAGCCATGGTTCTTCTTCCAGGGATCAGATCGCACATCCAAGCCGGGTTTGGGTGTGCTGCTGCGGGCTTTGGATTTTCTGCTGCCTGGAGATCCATGGTGCATGTGGAGGTTATCAGACCCAGAGCAGGCTCATGCTGCTGGGCAAAGACCCAGAGCGGGCTGCTGCTGCTGCCTGGAGATCCATGCTGCATGTGGAGGTTAGCAGACCCAGAGCAGGCTGCTGCTGCCTGGGAGATCCATGCTGGCTGTGGAGGTTAGGAGAACCAGGGCAGGCTCATGCTGCTTGCTGGAGATCCATGCTGCATGTGGAGGTTAGGAGACCCAGGGCAGGCTGCTCCTGCCTGGGAGATCCATGCTGCATGTGGAGACCCAGAGCAGGTGGATGTCAGGAGAACCAGGGCAGGCTCATGCTGCTGCTGATGAGAGCTCCATGTTGGGATGGAGAACCATTTGTCACAGCTTCCACCTTTTTTTTTTTACCCTAACCAGGTCTAACCAATGTAAAATCAATGTGTTTTTTCGGGTGAACTTTGCCGTCTTTGGTGGGCTGTCACGGGGTCACGGTGGGTCCTAAAAATCGGGGACCACATGCATCTGGCTGTCAAGGGATGGGGCTATTTTTTGAGCCATGCCCCGTGAACCTGTGAGCTTTGGTTTGGCCTCCAGGAATTTTCAAAGTTGGCCAAAAATTACACCATTTTGTCAAAAAACGGGGCCTGTCCCCTAAGATGGGTTAGGGTTGGGGGGGCACTAGAGGTTGGAGATTACCACACAACAATAAACTCTACTTGAACATAAATCCATCCATGATCACTTGCTGCTGCTGGATATTTAAGTCTGATCGCTCTGGCGTCTGTTTAAAATGCTGCTGTCTTCTAGTCTGGGTCAGGGTTCTGGTAGAACAGTGGTTCTCAGACCAATGATGTTCTAAACATGGATCATTTAACAGAGTTTCAGCTCAGATTGTTCTGGATTTATCTTCAACCTAAACCAGCAGCCTGCATGGAGGCTTTTCTCTAAGGAAACATGGCGTCTGTTTAAAGTTCTGCTCATTTAGTCCCTGATCACTGAACATTGGTCCGATGTTCTGCTGCTGGGCTCAGATGTTCTCCATCATACTGGGTCAGTTGTTCTCAGTGGGTCTCTGTGTGTCTGGTGGGTCATTCTGAGAACTAAAACCTACGGTGAGGAGACTTTCTCCACCTCTGGCCCTCAGCTGTGGATCAGCCTTCCTGAAGACCTGAGGGCAGCTCAGAGGTTTAACTAAATAATAATCATCTTGATTTTTTATTCCACCTTTCAATAAAGTTTTTACTGTTGACCCCCTGAAAGGTCAAGGAACAGGAGCTAGGAGCTCTTAGTAGAACGTTGCCCATGCAGCCTTGATCTGACCATCCAGATCAGCCATTTTTTGTCATATCAAACACACCCTGTCTTTGAGCTAGCTCACCCTTTCTCACAAACACCATATATGAACACAAACACCTGTTTGATTGGGATATTGCTGCAGTGAGAATTACTCTGTTGGTTTTTCTACAGATTACCTTTTATATTTAATTTCAACTGCAAGTTTCTAGTTTAATCATCAGAGTTTATTAATTGAAGTATTTTAATATGACTTTTTTTTCCCCCATTTTTCAACATCAGCCCAAAACATTGTGAAGTAGAAGCAATGGTAAGTAAATATATCAATATTCTCAGAATCTGAAATAAGGAAATAATTTATTTACACAAAAACAAGTATTAAAGCATCACTAAATGATGTTACTTGGATAAATAAAGAAAACTAACCTCAGGATGTTAACTCTGCAGACTGAACTCTTCAGTATCTCACACAGATGCTTCATTCCAGAGTTTTTCACTCCTTCGATCTCTCTTATCTCCACTTCAGTCAGATGAGAGGGGTTAGACTTCAGAATTGAGGCTACAACTTCAAATTCAGTCTCTGAGAGTTTGCAGCCATTAAGTCTGTGATTAGGGAAAAATAAAGTAGTTCTTATTAAACCATACAACATTATAAACAAAGACTAAAATAGGATGACTGAACAGTGATGACATTATCTGATCTTCCCATCAGTGTCTGTGTTTGACACAACAAAATGAGTCTCTTCATTCTCTTCAGAGGGCTGTTTGACAAAACCAAGATAACAGGTTAAGCCAGGATTTTCCAGATATCCTGGCTAAATTAAGCCTCGACTCGGTTTCCCAAAAGCAGTAACATCAGTTACCATGGTGATTTATTCTCTCAGCTAGCATGCTCCAGACCAGGCTAACAGCCAAGCTTAGTTAATCCTGATGCCTTCTCTGTTCAGTCAGCGGTCACATTGATCAGAAACCAGGGAGTTTTCTCTATGATTCTGGTTTATTATCTGTGTGTTTTGGTATCTTTTAATCAGCCTGATACACAGTGGCATTCAGTCAAGTACTTTTATTATTTTAACACTTGTTTCAAGGTGGATGAACATGTCTGTTCTCAGGACCTTCAGATCACTTCACTGTGATATAAACTGGACCCCAGTGGTAACTTTATCAGACGTGATGATTTAAAGAACAAGTTTGGGCCCCTGATAGGAAATACAGGAGCTGGTCACATAATTAGAATATCATGAAAATGTTTCCCTTTTTCAATAATTCCAATTAAAAAAGTGGAACATGTACAGGTCCTCCTCAAAATATTAGCATATTGTGATAAAGTTCATTATTTTGATCAAACTTGAACATTCATATAGTTTAGATTAATTGTACACCAACTGAAATATTTCAGGTCTTTTATTGTCTTAATACGGATGATTTTGGCATACAGCACATGAAAACCCAAAATTCCTATCTTACAAAATTAGCACATCATGAAAAAGGTCTCTAAACGAGCTATGAACCTAATCATCTGAATCAACAAATTAACTCTAAACACCTGCAAAGAGGTGACCGGACCCCGAGGAAGATTGTGGAGAAGGGCCGATTCCAGACCTTGGGGGACTGAGTCTGGAGTAGAAACATCCAGAGCCACCGTGCACAGGCGTGTGCAGGAAATGGGCTACAGCCAGAATATTGACAGAATGCATTTAGCCACAAGGCCGGACTAAATTGTTCGGCGGGCCGGATCCGGCCCGCAGGCCGTATGTTTGACACCCCTGCTCTAGAGCCAGATAAATCCCCATCAATTATCTTCTCACTGCCCCCCAATCCTGTCCAGATAGACATTTAAACACATTATTTACTTTTTTACATTTATTTTAACTGACTCTATAAGCTGGTTCCATGTAAGATACTCTACAAGCTCCTATGTCCAGCTGAGTTAGTGAACGGCAGCCTAGAGTCCATTAGCCAGCTTGTTAGCATCGGCTAGTTGCTATGCTAAGCTAGCGGTAAAACACAGTCCAAAAAGCTTTGAGTAGAAACTTCTCTGTCTTCTACCTCGGATTTAAGCACACTTACTCTCTGTGGATTATCGTGGGGACAAACCACGGCACAAATTACTGTTTATAGTCCAAAAACAAGCCAGTTTAACATGGAGATGTTGGCTTATGGCCGCCGAACCAGATCTCTGCGGCTTCTCGTGCTGCGCTCTCTCACCCAAACTCATGATACATTCAATGACTGCCTCTGCGTAGGAAATTACACTTCTCACATGAACCATTATTAAAATGAACTACAACTATGCAACGAAATGTTTAAACACATTGTTAACACATTTTAAAGATGAACACTTTTAATGAAGCAATAATTTAACAATTTTAAACTATTTCTTGTGTTTATGAATTTAGCTGATTATTTAATTCATGTTTAAATAAATAGCTTCTTGTTTACTTCATGGACTTTTTACTGCCGCTCTTGTTTATCCGGGTTACACCGGTCTATTTCAGTCCGTCTAATTCAGCTTTTTAAAATATTTGGCACAGTTTGAAATATAAAAGTTTATGCTTTTGTTATTTTTTTCGATGTCTGAGCTTAAAATGAATCCCTGTGAGACTGAATGTGTGTAGACAGAGAGGCAGAGGACAAAATTATTCTTCAGAAGGAAAGATTCTACTTGTTGCTGTGTCCACAATCTTTAAATGATTTTATGCCAATCTTTTGTTAATCGCAGCCGTTTTTTCGGGCTTGCTTTTTCTTTCATTGCGCAGCGGTGTTCGACTTGCCTCATTGAGTGTTGCGACCTTGCTGGTTTGTACTTCTTCTGTAGCTACAGGGGTCGTAGTGCTCCTTTTACGCTGCAAGGAGCCCTGGTGGCGTTTTCTGCTGGACCAGGTTTCCTGGCCTATTTGTTCTTCGGTTTAAGTGTCAAGAGTGGCGATTTCAGCTCGACCTGACCTAGTCCAGTGAGCGTGAGAAGCTGGACGTGCCATGCTGCAGTGCTTGCTGGACCCTCTCCAGTTGGAGGATGGTTATGATTTGCGTCCCTCTTGTTTGGGACCAGATCACCTAAGAGAAGCTATGACTGATGCGGCCCTCCCTAATTAGTGTCTCCTGCCTTTATCCCTGCGTACTGCTCGCTTGGCTGACTGTCAGGGCGCCAGCCAGCCTGTGAAGAGTATGGCTCCTGGGGCTATGGGGCCTCCCCGGAAGAGGACCAAGAACAGCTCCACAGATTTGGAAGGCTTATCTGGGCAAGTGGCCCATGTCACTTCTGAGCTGGAGGAGATGAAAGCGCTGCTCGAGTCCTTTAGGGACGGGCGTGGCGCTGGCCTGACTGGAGACCCTGACCCAGGGCAGAGCATGGGTTCAGGACTCTCTGTTTTAGCGGACAATGCTATATCCCTGGCAGCATCTGGCACTGATTTTCATGATCAGTTTGATTCTGGCTCGCATCTGTCGGCAGCCAGTTCACGTATCTCCTCCGGCTCTCAGTCGGAAGAGGATGGTGTGATAGTGGGCGCTTTGAGAACCGCTGTTGCCCGGTTGCCGCTAGATGCTCCACAGAACTGAACTGTGGCTACCAGTGCTTTCTTTCAACGTCCTACTACTAGGTCGTCCTTTTTGGTTCCCCCATCTGCCAAATATGTGAAGGAGGTTCATGCCTGTTGGGCAGACACTAAGGCCTTCTCACAGCCGACCTCTGATGGCAGATCTTCAGTCACACGACATTGAGGACAAGGACACCTGGCATTAGCTCTCAAAACCTCATCAGGCGCCACAATGAGGGATGCTATGTCAGGTTTGACAGAAGAGGTGTTACTCTCTGGCATGATGTTGCATTTCTTCCTAAAGTGGCCTCATCTGCGAGCCACACTGTGTCCCTTCAGCTAGCTCGCATTGATGCGGATGGCCCTGATGAGCCTCTCTGCCCTGTCCGGGCACTGGAGGCATATGTCAGACTCACAGCTTCTCTGCTGCAGTCTGATAGTCTGTTTGTTTACTTGGTCTTGGTCTTTATTATTTCATAAAAGGCCTGCCCCTTCCGGGGTGTTCCCTCTTCTTTGTGTTGTTTAATGAATGTTTTAGGTATTTGAACCTGACACTTCATTCTCTTCATCTTCACCAGGTGGTGTTGATGTGCTGCTTGCTGGCAGCCTTCCATCCCCATCAATATGGAGCTCCATTAATAACTTCACATTTATTTGGGAACCGTCTGAATTTTCCCGTCCACTACGTAACACGACATATGTCCACCTCTGTGCTGGGCCACAGTATTGATTTAAGAGCTTCCTTCTTTGTTCAGCATCTGTTTATTTACTCTGCATCTGCTGCAGCTGTGTGTGTTTTTTGGGATGAATGGCTTGATGGGTTGAGTAGTTGTCCGGCATTCAGAATTTTGCGGGTTTGATTCCAGCTTCCCCTTACCACATGTTAATGTGCCGCTCAGCAAGGCATTTAACCCCAAGTTGCCTACCGAGCTGCGTTTTGGTGTATGAATGTACGAATGAGAGTACAGCGCTTTGGGTAGTCAGCATGACTGGAAATGCTCCATTTACCATTTAAATATGGTCTGATTGGAGTTCTGGCATACTGTTACGCAAAATGTGACTCCACCCCTTAGCCCAGTGCTTCTCAATTATTTTCTGTTACGCCCCCCCTAGCAAGAAGAAAACTATTCGCGCCCCCCACTCCCCACCGTGACTATCCATCCCTGCATAACATTTTATCCTTATTAACATTAAAGAAAAAAAGAAAGACATTTGGTCAAACTTACAAAGAATACACTCTAAAAAATAATGTAATGGGTTTACTTAAAAAGGTATGTTTACTTTTTGCATAGATCTTTTTAAGTTGTCCCAACTTCATTGTTTATTGAGTAATCGCTACTAGTCCAGCATAACAACACCAACTTAAATAGCCACATAAATACAAAACTATCTCAAGTTGAATCTACTTGTGTTTTTGCATATCTTACTGAATTGTCACATTGATTGTATGTGATTTATGTTCATGGTACAACAAAAAATTAAGTACAATGACCATGTGTTTTTTAATCAATATTCCTTATAATTTTGTTATCTCATTATTCTTTTTTAAGTTGTTGTAAATGTATACATAAACATTTTTTACTCAAAAATGTCCATGCAAAAAGTAAACATATTAATTATAGTATATGCAACTCATTTTGCTCAAGTTGGGGGAATAATAAACAAGAACCATATTTCACAATTAAAACAGTTTATTTTATGAACATTTTGTACAAATAAAGTGCAAATATCTTAACAGCACCTTCAAAAACTTGCCATTGATAATTCTCTCATTTCGGAGCTTTAATCGACTGTCACTCTTACTGAGGTAGAAGGACGTTTCTGCATTTTGGCAAAACTGATGAACTATGCCCCTAATTTGGATGGATAACCATAAAGGCAAATATAGCACCACAAAAAACAATTAACTTTCTGGATCAGCTGAAAACAATATTCCAGCTCTCAGACATGACTTGAATAACATGAACAGCAATCAGATGTGGGTTGAAAGACATTACACTGAATAAACTTGGAAAAGCAACTTGAACAGCAAGTCCATCATAGCACAAATGAGGTTACCATTTTTGATTTTCAGCTATGGGGCTCTAAGGGGTTTCCTTGCAGCTTTTGCCTTAGAGATGTGACTTTTGGGCTGGATTTCTGACTATCTTATCTAAGGAACATCTTCTGAAATACCTCACAAGTGTACTTCAGCTCTCGTGGGTAGCTTAGATTGAGGGCATAGATGAGGCCCATCAGCAAAGCACAGGCCCTTGGCACATCTAACCCTTGCAGGATTTCTGTGCCCTCTAAGAAGATGGTTGTGTTTGCTGGATCAGATGCTGTAGTACCTTTGGTGACGAGGATCTTCATCACTCGACTATCAAGATCTCCAGTTTGGCTCTCAGGATCCTGAAAGCAAGAATATCAGAAATAAATATCAGTATCAGGATATCATTAACCTGGCACATTCAATTCTCTACATAATTATTAACATAAAATGTCCTGTGATGTCCTGTTATCTATTGACTGCCAGTCAGAATTTCTGAGATTTAACCTATATGTACAAACAATGTCCTGTTGATGGTGCCCGCCACCACAGCCATGAATAACAGATTCTGGTTTTGCACTTGTTCCTTGTTTTAACATGGTGAAAGGCAAATGTATGGAAGAGTATTAGGGCCACTGGGAAAAAATTCTGACATTTTTCTGTAATGAATTAAAACATGTCTGTACTCTCAGTTTTTATATTTCCAGTGGCTGTAATACTTTTCTGTACAAATGTTGCAAAAGTTCCCTGGAAATATGAATATTTTTTATTCAGGACGTGCAAAGAAAAGTTAGGTACTAAAAGTTAGTTTATCCCTTTTGATCACTAATGCTGAACAAGCAGCAGCGAAAAGAAACAAGGACAGGATAGGTAGAGACAGATACTGGTGAGAGATTCACAAAGACAGTATGAAAGGAAAGTTCAACACAATAGCATTCCCAATAGAGACAAGGCAGAAATTGCCCACAATGCACGTCATGGCCTGTAGTGTTTTAAAAGCTCAGTCTTTGTGGGAGTTTCATATTTACACATTTTACAGCACCAGTTCATTGTGAACAGGAATCGGTGAAAACGCTCTAAACACTGCTAAACAATAAACCAGTAAAAAAGGAATCAATCTCCAATCAATAGCAGTAGCTAGCGAGCTACTGAAATAGCTACCGGAAGGCTTACCTGGGCAACCACGTAGTCGGTTAATGGTCCTCCAGCAATAATTCTGATACCGACAGAGAACTTGTCAGATGTTCCAAAGCACAAACGATGAAATTCCAAAGCAGATAGTAGCTCTGTGCAAAGAAGAAGACACGAGTGCGTCGACTTTCCAAACAGGCTGCACGTGGAGTCTCGTCTGCTGCTTGAGTGGCCTCACCCAGGTTTCAAAATATTATTTGAGCTGAAACAACTTAAAATTTGAGACAAGTTGAGCTGTTGCATTGTCATGCATTCAAATTACACAGGAAAATGAGTATGGCTATTTTCATATTTATCAAGTTGGTTTACCTAGATTAATCAAGCTGGTTACTTAGTTTAACAAATAAATGCTGCAAACTTAAATGTTTATATTAAAATTGTGTATTTATTTAAGCTGAATTTACTACCCCCATGCTTGATTTTTTAGAGTGTAACTTTATTAAATCGGGTTTTAAGTCTGCAACAGAAAGGATTTTAAGTGCATCAATGCCTGAAATTAAAAATAAATAAACCCTTGTTTAAACTGTAAACATGTTTGACCAACTAATTGCACCATTGCAAAATTTAATAAATAAATAATATTTAATAATTATAATAAATAATAAACTACAAAAACTAAAAAAATAATAATATATATTCAGTTCAGCAACATTAACTCAGGAGCACAATATATAAAACACTTGAACCTACAAAACCAAAATGAATTAAACAATTTGTTCTAATTTTTTCTTTCTTTTTTTGATCAAAATGAGGAGGCAGTATCAGCTCCTCTGCTATGGTGTGGGGCTTTTTGCACTGCGCAATTTGGTGCGCCACCTTATATGATGCTAACAGCGCTCGATGGTTTACTGAAGTGGCCTTCACAAAGCGGGATGACTGTTGGCAATATTCAGCACGTTTTCGCTGAAAAAACTCTAGCGGCTTATCGCCGTGATTGGGGTGTAACGTATTTAGGAGACGCGCTAATTTATTTGGCTTCATGCTGTCCGCTGCAAGCATTTTTAGACATACCAAACACAGCGGTCTTTCCTCTTCTCCAACTGTAGTGACCGTGAAGCCAAGCGCTAAATACGCTTCGTCGTATTTCCTCGTCATAGCTTTCGGGTGACTTTCTTTTGTCTCATTATCTTTGTCTCTCTCCGCTTTCCTTTTCATCCCTGTTAAAAACTTTTTCATGTTGGGGGTTGTTATGTTGAATAACGGAGGCTGTAGACAGAACGCAGATGGAGCTTTCTGTTGACTCAACACTGGTAACCAAGGCAAACCTGTAAGTCGTAAAATGTTGCATTGTCGCAAACGTGACAAAAGTAACAATGAGAGCGCCACTGCCCCCTACTGTAGTGGATGCGCAATTACACTTTATACTAGTACGGCCAAAAAAAAAAAAAAACCCTGTTCCCCAGGGTCACACGCGCCCCCCCAGGTATTGCACCATGCCCCCCCCAGGGGGCGCGCCCCACTATTTGAGAAGCACTGCCTTAGCCAATCAGAGACAGTCAGCCTTGTGAAAAGACGCCTCCAAGTCGACTCGCTGCGATTGGAATCCCAAAGAAAAAGGCTCTAGAAATGGAAACGGTTATATGGAACAATTGGGAAGGCCTGAAATGTGACCTAAAATTGCCTATAATGGAAAGTAAAAAAACTTTGCAAAACTGCAAAAAAAACCCTCTAGAGCTTGGGTTGATAAATGTTTATTTTTTTGTTTAAATTGACACTTGTGTAACATTTGTTATCATTGTGTCATTTTATCATGTAAATTAAAGAATAAAAAGCAATATCGGCCAAAAAAATAATAATCAGCCCCATGTATCTGGTATCAGTTTACCTGATGTCAAAATAATCGGTATCAGCCTTAAAAACCTGCATGCCTGTCTGCCCAACAGGCATGAACCTCCTTCACATATCTGGCTGATGGGGGAACCAAAAAGGACGACCTAGTAGTAGGACATTGAAAGAAAGCACTGGTAGCCACAGTTCAGTTCTGTGGAGCATCTAGCTGCAACCGGGCAACAGCGGTTCTCAAAGCGCCCACTATCACACCATCCTCTTCCGACTGAGAGCCAGAAGAGATACGTGAACTGGCTGCCGACAGATGCGAGCCAGAATCAAACTGATCTGGAAAATCAGTGCCAGATGCTGCCAGGGAAATAGCATTGTCCTCTAAAGCAGAGTCCTGAACCCATGCTCTGCCCTGGATCAGGGTCTCCTGTCAGGCCAACGCCACGCCCGTCCCTAAAGGACTCGAGCAGCGCTTTCATCTCCTCTAGCTTAGAAGTGAGATGGGCCACTTGCCCAGATAAGCCTTCCAAATCCGTGGAGCTCTTGGTCCTCTTCCGGGGAGGCCCCATGGCCTCAGGAGCCATACTCTTCACAGGCTGGCTGGCGCCCTGACAGTCAGCCAAGCGAGCAATACGCAGGGATAAAGGCAGGAGAGACTAATTAGGGAGGGCCGCATCAGTCATAGCTTCTCTTAGGTGATCTGGTCCCAAACAAGAGGGACACAAATCATAACCATCCTCCAACTGGAGAGGGTCAAATAAGCGCTGCAGCACGGCACGTCCAGCTTCTCACGCTCACTGGACTAGGTCAGGTCGAGCTGAAATCACCACTCTTGACACTTAAACCGAAGAACAAATAGGCAAAACTGCAAAAAAAACCTCTAGAGCTTGGGTTGATAAATGTTTATTTTTTTGTTTAAATTGACACTTGTGTAACATTTGTTATCATTGTGTCATTTTATCATGTAAATTAAAGAAGAAAAAGCAATATCGGCCAAAAAAATAATAATCAGCCCCATGTATCTGGTATCAGTTTACCTGATGTCAAAATAATCGGTATCAGCCTTAAAAACCTGCATCAGTCAACCTCTACTGTACTCCATCTTTTTCATTTTCCCCACATCAACTTCTATTCCTCCAAACTCACTTCCTGACACATCGCTTCCCTGTAAGTCTAACTGTCACTCTTTGAGTTGTACCGCATTTTTCCTCTTTTTTTTCACTTCCATCAAAGTCTGCGCTCATCCCCTTAGCTGAGAGTTTACAATTTCAGCTCCCTTCCCTCCCTGTCCTCCAGAAAACCACCATAAACTGAAGCTAGTACAAAGACAGCAGCTTCATCATTACATCATCTACTTCACTCCTGTACATGAACTCCACTGACTCCCTGTCACATTCAATATAAACCAATCCTATGATCATACAAGGCCAACCACAACCATGGACAATGCAGGATCCCCCCCACTTTACCCTGTTTCCCCATCAGATAGGGCTTGACGTCACACCTGTACGGAAAAGCGGGTATAGAAAATCCATGAATTGATGGGATGTTAAATGTTTAAAAAGTTTAATAACATTTCTCAAAGTTTATCAGAAAAAAACATAACTTGCTTTCAAAGATGAACACTTTAATTAGAAAAATGTTATTAAACTTTGCATAAAGGTAAATATTGCTGTAGATAATCTTGGCTGCTGTAGCTTGTCTCTCTGGCAGGTGATTTTGGGTTGAATAAAATTAGTCAGCTGGTTCTAGTGTGACTTGGTTCTACAGTGTCGCTTCACATCGCGCTCCACTCTGTTTAAAAATGAAAAAGAACTTCATATAAGCTTCCTGAGAATCACCGTTCTCTGGCCTCACCCAGTTAGAATCTGTTCTCCTGTCCATGTTGGAGCTGCAGTTTATTTTTTTATTTATTGACGTAGTTTCCTTAATAATCTGCATGCATCAAAATCCTTGTGATTTTATTTAACGAGTGTCCTGGTTTAGCTGCTGCTTATTGACTCACAGCCGCTCTGAGTGCAGCTCTGCCTTCTTTGTTACAGAAAAGCGCAGGTGGAATTTTTTGACTTTTTTTGAATCAGACCCATTGAAATGCGGGACACTGTTTCATATTCCGACCGTTCAAAAAAAAAGAACAAAAAAAAGTGCATCATGCTAAATTAACCTGAGCGTAACTCTTTGAGTTTTAAATAAAACGTAATAGCGAATCATGAGGAGATCCCTGTTTGGTTTATCAGCTAAGTTACTGGCAGCGATGGAATAAACGCTAACAGGTGACGTGGCCACAGGTGGAAATAATTCATTAATTAACTGCAAGAGCAGCGATAGACACACTTACCGATGAAGCTGTTGTCAGCTGTTCATTCCAATGAACTTTATGACCTGCTGGTTTGCATAAATCCAAAGAAAACTTTGACCACCGCTACTTACATTCATGCCATCTGAGGACACTTTAAAATGGTCTCCCAAAAGTTAAAATGATGAAACACCAATAAAACTCAGATTGGCAGATATCCGCTTCACAAAGACCCGCCCTACTCTCTTTCTGATTGGCTAATGTCCCGGCTCTGCCAGGTTTCATTGGATGGAAGCAGCTTAAGTTTAATACCTTGCATAAAAAGTCTAGACGGAACTTTTTGCGCTCATTTTCCGAATGACGGAAATCCGTCGCAGCGACGGACAACTTTAACCCCTCTCCTTAACTGCATCACTGCTCTTTTTCAAAATAAACCGTTTTGTTAAAAACTTAGGAGTAATAACTGACAAAGATTTCAAATTCAATAAACAAATCGACTACGTCCTAAAATCAGGCTTTGACCATTTAACCTTTTCTAGATGGTCCTGACCTGGAGAAGTCCATTCATGCCTTTATCAGCTCCAGAAGTGATTATTGCAGCGTCTTTTATGTCGGTCAGTCTCAGTCATCCCTCAATCACCTTCAACATGTCCAAAATGCAGCTGCCCGTCTTCTAACCAACAACTCCAAACGTGATCACATCACTTCTGATTGTTCTTTACATTCCTGTCTATTTTAGAATACATTTGAAACTTTAATTGTTTTTGTCTGAGTGACAAAGCCTTTCTGTCTCAGATAGTCCTTTGAGGTCTTCAGATCAGTTTTTATTAAATCAAACAAGGACCAGGTCCAAACCCTGGGGTGATCAGGCTTTCCAGTGGCAGCACCAGACTCTGCAACCAGCTCCCTCTAGATCTACGCTCCACCACTGATCTCAGTCTTTTTAAATCAAACATCAAAACTCAGACTTGGCTTTTAAGTGGAACCCTGAGATTCTGTTCCTGATTTTAATCTTTATTTTCTGTTCTTATGGTTCTGTTGTGCAATCAAGCCACGAGGAAAAATCAGACTGAATTGTTAGCTACTGAAATGTGAGACTTTTACAGGCCCTCAGGGGACTGTTCTCACAGCAGGGGGCCACTCTATAAAACCTCCTGTCCACAGACAAATGCTCTCTTTGCACGCTGTTCCTCAGCAGCAGCATTGGAGGGACACCCACTCTGGATGGACCTACAAACATGCAGGGTCAGCCAAGCTGAGTACATCCCTGCCCTTTTCCAACATCAGAACTTGAACAGACGACTGCCATGAAACAGGCTGTTACTGATCTTTCTAAGCAGTGCAGGAGAAAAGCTGACCCAGGAGAGAGCCACACCTCTGCTGCACAGAGATCCACATGCTGCAGCCCCACAGAGCTGAGCTTCCTACCGCCTGAGACCCCCATGAAGGAGTGGGGGCCGCCTCCTCATGAGGAATTTCTTTACAGCTAGCCGCCTGTTGCTGCCCAGATTGCATTAATAAAATCAAGTGTCCTAAAGATGTTTATTTTACTGAGCAAATCATTCTTTAAAATGTTATTTTCTCAAATAATGTCTGATTCATGATTTTCATTGTGAATGAGTTGAAACATACGAAATGTTCTACTTTAGTTACATTAATTTGATCTCATTCCTGTTAATAAATTCTTGAACTTGAAGAGAAGTTGTCACTCTTTTATTCTATATGTGTGCAGAGTTTGCTGGTAAAAAGAATGCCAGTGTTCGAATAATTCCTTTCAACTATTGTCCTGATATCGGCTGGTTGGGCTGATATTCACTGGACAATACCTAACAGACCGATAGTTATTTATTAAACATTGAATAACTTAACGATGGGTAATGGCAAAATAGTTATTTGCTTTATTTTGTTAATATTTGTATGTTTTAATTGTGAAGCACTTTGGTCCTCTTTATTCGCCATGCAAAGGTCTATATAAATGATTGATTGATGAATATAAATATCATACAGCTCCTATGTTGCTATAATAATGTCATAACTTTTCTCCACAGACGTGATCAACTCTGGAGATCTGAAAGCTGCAGAGCAGAGAGATCAGCAGAGAGTGAAGCCTTGTTCCCTCCTTTAACTCAGCCAAGGTCACTGATGTCAAACCTGTGATGGTTTCTAACATCACTTCCCTCACTCCACATGAAATGATCCACTGTGGGGACCCCAGATGTAGGAGACCAGAACAGGATGGAGCAGGTAGATTAGACAAAAGAGATGCAGAAAGAGGAGCAGGTTGAAGGTGGCTTGAGGAGGAAGCTGTGGAAGGAGGAAGAGGGAAGAATGCAATAATGAGGGGATGAAGAACATTAAACTGGGAGGATGAAGAGATGTGAGGAGAACAGATGAGTAGAGATAAGGTGAGGATGAATGGATTAGAGAGGAAGGAAGCAAGGAAATAATGAACGTCCTGCAGAGGACAGAGAGATAAAATGTTTGTAGTTAAAGACCCAAAAACATCCAGAAGCAACTTGAATAATGAAGAATAAACAGGATGACAATAATGCTGAATCAGCATCACTCAATGAAGACATCTGGACTCACCGAGCCTTTCTGCAGTTCCTCACAGCTGGAATCAGTCTCAGTCGTCCTGATGTTGTTGTGTTGTATTTCTTCAGGTCCAACTCATCCAGAACCTCCTCTGACATCTGCAGCATGAAGGCCAGAGCTGAGCACTGGATCTCTGAGAGCTTCTCTGATCTGTTCTCTGATTTCAGGAACTGTTGGATCTCCTGATAAACTGAGAGGTCCTTCATCTCCATCAGACAGTGGAAGATGTTGATTTGTCTGTCTGGAGAGATTTTATCAGTGTTCATCTCCTTTAGATTGTTGATGATTTTCCGGAAGGTGTCTGGTATGTTCTCTGTCTGACCCAGCAGGCCTCCTAAGAGTCTCTGGTTGGACTTCACAGAGAGGCCATGAAGGAAGCGAGCAAACAGGTCCAGGTGGCCATTTTTACTTCTGAGGGATTTCTCCATGATTTTCTCCAGGAAGTCATCAAGGCAGTAACTAAAGTATCCCCCCAGGAAGTTCTTCATAGCCTTTTTGTTCCTGCTGGTGAAGCAGTGGAACATGTAGACTGCAGCCAGAAACTCCTGAATGCTCAGATGAACAAAGCAGTAGACTGCTTTCTGGAACATCACGCTCTCTCTCTTGAAGATCTCTGTACAAACTCCTGAGTACACCGAGGCCTCTGTGACATCCAGACCACACTGCTCCAGGTCTTCTTGGTAGAACATGATGTTTCCTTTCTCCAGATGTTCTAACGCCAGCCTCCCCAGCTTCAGGAGAACTTCCCTGTCAGCTTCCATCAGCTTCTGTGGACTCCTCTCATGTCCTCCATGGTACTTGTTCTTCTTCCTCCTGGTCTGGACCAGCAGGAAGTGAGAGTACATGTCAGTCATGGTCTTGGGCAGCTCTCCTCTCTGCTCTGTGGTCAACATGTCCTCCAGAACCGTAGCAGTGATCCAGCAGAAGACTGGGATTCCACACATGATGTGGAGGCTCCTGGAGGTCTTGATGTGGGAGATGATTCTGCTGGACAGCTCTTCATCACTGAACCTCCTCCTGAAGTACTCCTCCTTCTGGGCGTCGGTGAAGCCTCGTACCTCTGTTACCCTGGCAACACATGAAGGAGGGATCTGATTGGCCGCTGCAGGTCTGGAGGTGATCCAGACCAGAGCCGAGGGAAGCAGGTTCCCCTTGATGAGGTTTGTCAGCAGAACGTCGACTGATGACTTCTGTGTGACGTCAGAAACAAGCCGACTGTGGTTGAAGTCCAGAGAAAGTCTGCTTTCATCCAGGCCGTCAAAGATGAAGAGAAGTTTGTGGGCAGCCAGCTGCTCTGCTGGGAGCTTCTGGAGGGTTGGATGGAAAACATGGAGCAGCGTGAGAAGACTGTGCTGCTCACCTCTGATCAGGTTCAGCTCCCTGAACGACAGCAGAACCACCACACGGACATCTTGGTTCTCCAAGCCCTCGGCCCAGTCCAGAGTGAACTTCTGCACTGAGAAGGTTTTTCCAACACCAGCAACGCCGTTGGTCAGAACCACTCTGATGGCTCCATGTTGGTCAGGTAAGGCTTTAAAGATGTCGTGGCACCTGATTGGAGAGTCATGGAGGTTCTGGATCCTGGAAGCTCTCTCCAGCTGCTTCACCTCATGTTGGGTATTAACCTCTTCACTCTGTCCCTCTGTGATGTAGAGATCAGTGTAGATCCTGTTGAGGAGGGTTCTACTTCCTGGTTCATCACTTCCTTCAGTCACACGTTCACATCTCCTCCTCAGACTGATCTTATGTTCCTCTAGAACCTCCTGCCGACCAACATTTGCTGGAACAGAGAAGAAAAGACAACTGAAGGAAAAACATGATTTAGTGATGAAGTTGGAACAGAAACATCTGGAACATTAGGAGGTGTCATCATTAGAAGGTCTCTTAGGTCACATGATGTGATGCTAACCAATGGGATCCATCCTTAGAAGCAGAACCTTGTTAGATGGTCAGACAGCAGAGTTCTGCCTCTGCTTTGTGGCCAGTATCTGTTCACTGTCAGGATCTGATTCACAAAGCAGATCAGATGAAGAAATGCTGACAGAAACATGCAGCAGCTTTCAGCAACATGAACTCTTTAGCATCAGGTCACAATTGTCCTCATTTCTCTGTTTCTATCTGACCTTCTCCCACAAACACAGCAGCTACAGAAGAGGCAGAGAGACCGAAAATGTTTCCTGGCAGCATTCTGTCATGATCGTGGCACTCACACTGGTTTGATTCATCACCCAACACACCCGGATAGCTCCGCCTTTCTCTCATCACCACTCACCTCATTCACCTGTCCCTGTCACTATTTAATCTCCCTCCTAACCAGAGACGAGTGCCAGATTTTTTCGAACCATTTGGTTAGACAAATCCAGCGTTTTCTCTTGAGTACCTGACTGCCTGTTTCCTGACCCAATCTGTTTTCTCGTTTTCTGAGCCTGCCTGACCCCTGCCTGTTTTGCCTAGCCAATCTGTGTACCGACCTGGAACTGGACCTCGACTTCGCCTTGGATTTCCACTCGGACCTTCCCCGGACCTCTGACCTGGATCTGACCCTGGACTGGACATCGGAACACGACAACTGGACATCCCCTTTGAACCCTCTGCCCATGATCCCTAACGGATCCGAACATCGGCTCGCCCCTCGAGCAACCAGTGACTGTAAAAGGCGTCTCCCCCGAGCTGAACAACCATCTCCGGCGGGTCCGCCTACCCACGGTCGCCGGCCCTCCTTTGTTCTCTCCCGTCTCCCGCATTCTAAGAGACCTCCCGGCCAAGGACGCTGAGGACAGTCCCACAGCGCGCAGCTGTCTTTTTCGTTTGAATAAACAAAACAAAGCACCCTCTGTCTGGTTGAATTCTGGGTCCTTTTGCTCCGCCGTGACACATTCCATGAAATATAAATATAAATATTCCATGTTTCTACAAATATATCTCCTGTAATCTGGGATCTATTGTCAGAGTAAATAAAGGTTTCTGTCTCTCAGACTTTCCTTCCCTCTTTCTGTAAAGCAGCAGTGCAGCAGGTTGTTTTCTCCACCTTTTTGTTTTCATGCATCAAAATGAGCAGCAGCTTTAAGGAGATGTTCAGTTTTAATGCATTTAGCACAAAGGGCTGAAAACAGAACCACTTCAAAGCAAACCCAATAGGTTGTTGGGTTGAACACAGACGTTACATTTACAGCAGCTGGAAATCCAGAGATTCAGGGGAAATAATTGATCACAGAAAGACTTTTAAACACTTGAATTTCCAAATCCCAACTAAAGACGTGGAATTAGTTCAACAGAGACGATAGAAGGAAGTTCTGATTGGAGATGTTCAGTCTCACCTGGAGCACAGCTGCTCTGATTGGCTGCCAGCAGTCCAGCTCCTGTTCTGAAGAAGTAAAACATGTAATCACACCCCTTCTCCTTCCTTTAGATCTTAACATAAATAATCCTCCAAATTCTAGCTTTACTTATGAGTTTATAAAGCCCTAAACTTATTATTTAAACAACTTAATCAACATGTATATAAAAACACATTTACATCCCAACAATTATACCTACAGCCAACGTGACCCAGACTATTGTACATGTGTGTATAACCAGGCCAATGAATACTACTGGTTTATTTACTAACAGCTTATGATTATGTAGCTGTAAGTTAAGCTAAAATAGGAATTAATTTACTTTTAGTTTATAAAATGAAGACAGAGTCAATATTATGTTTTTATTTCTCTGCAGAGTCACATCCATCAGTTAGAAACTGGTTTCTTACTCTGAGTCTGAGGGTCCAGGTTCTTCACTGAAGAATGGAGGTTTATCTTTGGACCCGTCACTCCTCATAGACGGACAGCTGGATCCTGGAGGTTCTGCTCTGTCCTCCTTTAGATCACAATCCTCCATCTTCTGGACTTCAGTCAGCCTGAGAGAGAAACCAGAACCAGTCAGTTCCCAGTGGTTCAGGTCCAGTCAGTGTCTGTAAAGCAGAAAGCTGATTCCCATCATGTGTGTAGAGGACCAGAGGAACCTGAGTTCAGCAGGTACCATCTGGGTCTGGATTGTCCTCTCCTTCACTACTTCATGCACCTCCTGATGTCTGCGGGGGGGTTTCCCCAGAACCATCTGGAGAAGTTCTGGTAACGGACGTGATCCACTAAGTGTCATGGCTGAAAAAAGACTTAACTTACCTCTGTTAACCAGCGGAGACAAGGTTTCCGTCCTGCTGTCTCAACATGGAGTCTGATCTGAAGGAGTTCAGCAAAGTTTCACTTTCTGTTTCTCAGTGGGTCAGGTGACTTGTGTTTTTATGTATAACAGAAGCGTCTAGAGTCAAAGTTTGATTCGTAGGAATAAATATTTACAGCTGACAGCTGAAGTAGATTTAACAGACTAGAAGAAAAGTACAAGAAAGGAGGAAAACCTTCAATTTTCTTTATTTTAAACGGTCCCGTTATCACAACAGTTGAACTACAGTTCCCATGAGTCTCTACGGGAAGCTGCACTGAAAGGCTGTGGGGGGAGATCTTGTTTTTCCATGAAACTAACAATATAAACAGTAAACATAAACATATATAAACATATATAAACAGTAAAAAAAAACAGGACAAAATAAATCTAAGCACCAAAATACCTGAACTACAGTTAGATACTAGGAAAAAAACTACAAAGACCACAGATCTGTTTCTAATTTACTATTAAACGACTTTTCAACAGGATAACATGATGATTGTCAAGATGCTGAACTCAGCAGATTACAATCATACATTTGGTCATTTTAGATTCATTAAAGGCAAGTTTAAGGGGTTTAAATTTTTTATTACAAAATAAACCTCTCACAAAATGACTGAATGTTCTGCTTCATCCATTTTCTAACACGCTTATCCCTTGTGGGGTCCAGAGGGGTGCTGATGCCTATCTCCAGCTGTCAATGGGTGAGAGGCGTGGTACGCCCTGGACAGGTGGCCAGTCTATCGCAGTGTTCTGCTTCAGGAAAACATTTTCTAAAGTCCACATAAAGATTTAGCTTCAGCAACTTCAGCCGTGGTTGAACTTGTCCTCTTCTGTGAGGCAGAAGCAGCTTCCAGCCTGGTTCTCTGCTCCTCAAACTCTCCTGAGAAGAAAAAGAAGTGCAGCCCAACATCTGCTGCTGAAGGTTCAGGCCACAGCAGGAAGGAAGGATCCAGGCAGCAGAAGCAGCTTCTGCAGCCGTTTAACCATCTAACCTTTTTATTGCTCCAGTTTCCTGCATCCTGCAGATAAAATGGTTCTGGTGCTGCAGCAGTGGAGGAGACTCTGCTCCTCAAAGCCAGAGATCCTGGTTCTCAGACCAGAAGAACCTGGAAAAATAGAGGATGCAGTTTCTGTCACATTTTAATTACAGGTTGATGGATTAGAATCTGCACCCAAATAAAAATTGATCATTGATCTCCCAGATGGTCCGCTCAGATCTAACTCCACTCAGAACCGACGGCTTATGTTCCCGTCCAGAAAGACATGATGAAAATGAAAGACAACAACTACAATGAAAAAACGTGTTTAATGTTAAACGTCTCTTTAATAATAATAATAATAATACATTTAATTTATACTGCACTTTCCATCAAAAGATCTCAAAGTACTACAGGTATTAAAAGAAAAAAAGCAGAAAAATTAAAAAAGCTATTTTAGAAGAGAGAAAAAAACATCTAAAGGGGACCAAAAGCTTTGCTAAAAGAAATGTTTTAAGGCCTTCTTTAAAACAGTCAGTGGACTGAGGTGCCCTCAACGTGTCAGGGAGGGCATTCCACAGATGTGTGGCAGCAGCACTAAATGCCCGATCTCCCATTGTCCTGATTCTGGTTCTGGGAATGTGGAGGAGGTTTGAGTGAGTGGAGCGAAGGGAGCGGGTTGTCTTCTGTGGGTTGGTAAGTTCTTTGAGGTGGGGGGGGGGGCATGTTCATGGATTCATTGATGTGTGAGGAGGGAAACTTTGTACTCAACCCTGGTGGAGATGGGAAGCCATTGTAGTGAATGGAGAATGGGGGTAATGTGCTCATGTTTCTGCACTCTCACCAGGATCCTAGCTGCAGAGTTTTGAATGTACTGAAGCCTCTGCAGACTCTGCAAAGGCTTCAGTACTCTGCAGACTCTTTCTTCATCACTTCAGACTCCTGATTTAGAGGAAATAAGAATCATGAAATAAAGCAGTTCAATGATCCTCAGCAGCATCAAACAACAGAACCAAACATTTCTAAGAGACCAGGAGCTGCTGTAGTCGTCCTATTAAACCTGTCAGAGAAGAGAGGCAGTTTAGCTTCTTTCAGATGAGAATTTAGTTTTCAGTTTCTTCTCCTTTCTTCCACTTAGCTTTTCATTAATTTTACAGAATACAACTTTATACCAGCAGCCGTCCTCTGTCTCTCTTTTGACGTTTCTGTCTCTATCATGTACATTTATACATGGTTATATTTTGAGGCTACCTGCCATTCTTCCTTCCTTCTTGTTTGAATGAAAATCTCTTTAGATCTAGATCTGCCAGAGTTTCTATTTTTGAATGTACCTTTATTCAATTTAAATTTTATTATATTTGGGATCTGTTTCTGATCCATTCATGGGATCCATTTAGCTACAAATCCTTTCCAAGAAAAAAGCAGGAAAGTGGATTTTTGTTTCCATCAGACAGACTTTAGGTGATTTGTGACAATCAAAGCAAATGGTATTTTTGTAGGACATCTGAAAATGACCATAGAGCCGTTTACTTGTTGACAACGTGCTGTATTACACTTTAATGTTTAAACACACGTGATCATCCTCATAATTGACTTAGCTCTTCTCCAAAGATTGACAGTAAAATATGAAATATTTCTTCTAGTTATTGTAGAAGTGACCTTTTAACATAATATGAAGAGAATTTGTTGTCAGCTTTTAGGAGATATAAATTACTTAAAATGAGACAAACGCATATGTTATATGGGCATTATAAGGAACTTTGACTTGGCTTTTCTCCTAAGATCTACAATAAAATTATTAAATGTTTATTCTAATTATATTAAAAGTGACACTTGAACATAATAGGAAGAGATTTTGTCACATCTTATGATTTTGGAGAAATAAATTACACATCCAGAATGGCCATTATAAGGAACTTTCATTTCTCCAAAAATCTACAGTTGAATTATGAAATATTTATTCTGGTTATAGTAGATCTCTGAAGGTAATAGTTTTTCATAAATAAAGATTTTCAGGGGGTTGTGCTTCTCCGTTTCTCTTTATTTCTATATTTTTTACCTGCACATCCACCCCTGCTGCTTTGTTACCGTAATGCATCATGTATGCAAGACGCTAAACTTTACAACAGAAAAAACATCTTGACCAGGGCCGGACACAGCCTCCATGGGGCCCTAAGCAAAATGTGGTTTTAGGGCCCTCTCTTCAGTCTATATATAGTTGATCATTCACACACCTACAATGAACTCCATGCAGCTCTGGCAGTGTTGTTTACATCCTATTAACAGCCTGACATGTCTTTACACATGTATGTGTTACACGTTGAAATTAGGCTGTTGCTGTATCTCCAAAGGTAATCTAATCAGAAACATAAGTAATAGCAATGCAATAATAATATGAATAATATCAATAGGGGGTTTTCACTGACGTCACTGGCCAACTTCCGGTCCGCCATATTGGGTGGCACACTTCCTTATCTCTAGTTGTCGTACACGTATTATCGTATCGCGAATGGATAAGTACGCCAGCACGCTAGAGCGACCAGATAAGGACGTATATCTGAGGAAATGTTCCGTGATCGACCATATGGACCCCTATGCCCTCCACGGTGCCTTGTTTAGCCGTAATCCTGATGATTGGCCAAATGTAGAGCACGGCGACATAGTGCATTACCTGGTGTTCGGTGAAAACCCTCTGCACACTCTTGAGGAAATGAGAGCTTACAAGGGTCTAAAGGCTCACAACCAGTTCACATCTGGTTATGTACATCAAGGAAATCGCCATCATACGTGGACGGGTGAGTTTTAATAAGATGGTTAAAATGTAAACAATCCGACGCAAATGTGTCGCATGCTTCTGCGGTGGCTGGCGGCCGGCGGCGGGCGGTGCGCGAAGGCGCTTGGCTGCAGGGCCGATCGACGCCGCTCGCGGCTTTAATTATTTAAGCAGAACAATGACCAGCGCAAAATTAAGTTGTATTTACCGTATTGGCGCCGGTAGGAGCTGCAGATCATAAAGCCAGCAAACAGTGGGAACACAGCAACTCGTTCAAAGGTAAGCTGCGCTCAGACGGGCTCTGGCTCATGCTAACCGTTAGTGCTAACAACCACTCGCGCATGTAATGTACTTTTAACTAGCTGCTATGTGTTTCAAACGTTTAGAACACACTCTCATTGACATCGGGATACTGTGGAAAGTTATGTTCGGTCGACTTACAGCCGCGATCCAAGCGAGCCGACTCTTTGTTATCGCTAACAGTTGTTCTCCGTGGTTGCGCCTCCAGGCAGGAAAGCGGTGGAAAATTAATCCGTTTCTATGTTTTTCCCATGGCGATCATGTGTTGCGCTGTTACAGCCCACAATACAGCAACGGTTTACCATGGTTGAAATCAAGTTAAGGTGAAATTAATCAAATTAAAACACGGCTGAGAGAGGGAGTACAGTACGCGGTAGTAATAGGCAGTAGAGGCGGCGGAGGCAGTCAACACGGCAGCCGCGGAAAGTAATAAGTCATGACGCCCAAGCCCTATTATTAATATATTCTTCTTACATGTTTTAAATACTTAACAGTTAATTACCTGTGACAAAGTGAGCACCGCAGACTCTGGCGTATTCCAGCTTAACACCGTCCAAATCGGACCTGGATATCCGTGTCAGCCATAGGTGACGGCGTTGTTCAGACAGCTGTTTTTTTTTTCACACTGATTCACTATTACGGCTGGTAGGCGATAGAAAGAGCGTTGATCTCCACCTCCACGGGCCGTGCAACCAACCATTAAACACGTTTTCCCCATTGTTCACTTCCAATACTGCCTAAGGCGTCATACAATGCAGGTCAACGGTGCGAAACGACTGCCACCCAATATGGCGGACGCGCTGAGTAGTCATATGAGCGTGACGTCAGCTGAAAAACCCCTATTAATGAATGATGGATCATGTCCAGGGTGTCACATATGCTTTTTAATCTTAGGGGGCACATCCAGCTACAAGAATAGCCTGGGTTTGATTTACACAACATTCCAAGATTTTTGTTTCAAAAACGTGCAACAACAATGTGCAACAATAAGTTGTAGTGTTAGAACAACGAAAACATGCAACAACAAATAACAGATGTATAAAAAAATAACAAATTGATTTACACAAAAACAGAAAGGATCAAATAAAATAAACAATAAATATCACTCAAATATTTAATGATTTAAATGAACAGCAATACCTGAAACAAGGTAACACAAATGGTTTAAAATATAAATATAAAGTTGACTAATTAGGTATTAAAACTTTAAAAATGTGTATAACTATTCAATTCAATTCAATTCAATTTTATTTATATAGCACCAAATCATGAAACATGTCATCTCAAGGCACTTTACAAAATCAAGTTCAATCATATTATACAGATTGGGTCAGATTATACAGATTGGTCAGAAATGTCCTATATAAGGAAACCAGTTGATTGCATCAAAGTCCCAACAAGCAGCATTCACTCCTGGGGAACCGTAGAGCCACAGGGAGAGTCGTCTGCATTATACATGGCTTTGCTGCAATCCCTCATACTGAGCAAGCATGAAGCGACAGTGGGAAGAAAAACTCCCCATTAACGGGAAGGAAAACCTCCGGCAGAACCGGGCTCAGTATGAACGGTCATCTGCCTCGACCGACTGGGGTTACGGAAGACAGAGCAGAGACACAACAAGAGAAACAAAAAAGCACAGAAGCACACATTGATCTAGTAATCTGTTCTACATTAGATGGTAGTAGCGGGTGAGCCGTCTTCTCTGGATGATGTCACAGTTAAAAGAACGTCAGACCAGGTGTACCTACTATGAAGAAAAAGAGAGAGAGCAAAAAGTTAAAAGCTGAAATGATGACAGTCATTTCAATGTAATGCAATGCAAAACTGGAGAACAGTAGACTGGAGAACAGTAGAAATCAGTAGAGTGAGAAAATTAGACCCTGATGTCCTCCAGCAGCCTAGGCCTATCACAGCACAACTATAGAGATAGCTCAGGGTATGAGCCACTCTAACTATAAGCTTTGTCAAAAAGGAAAGTTTTAACATTAGTCTTAAAAGTAGATAGGGTGTCTGCCTCACGGACCAAAACTGGGAGTTGGTTCCACAGGAGAGGAGCCTGATAGCTAAAGGATCTGCCTCCCATTCTACTTTTAGAGACTCTAGGAACCACCAGCAGACCTGCAGTCTGAGAGCGAAGTGCTCTGTTAGGAACATACGGGGTAATCAGAGCTCTGATATATGATGGAGCCTGATTATTAAGGGCTTTATACGTTAGAAGGAGAATTTTAAATTCTATTCTTGATTTAACAGGAAGCCAATGAAGGGAAGCTAAAATTGGAGAAATATGATCCCTCTTGTTGATTTTCATCAGAACTCTTGCCGCAGCATTTTGAATCAGCTGAAGACTTCGAACTGCATTTTGTGGACTTCCTGATAGTAAAGAATTACAATAGTCCAGCCTTGAAGTAACAAATGCATGGACTAGTTTTTCAGCATCACTCCTGGACAGAATGTTTCTAATTTTGGCGATATTCCGGAGGTGAAAAAAGGAAACTCTGGAAACCTGTTTAATATGGGATTTAAATGACATGTCTTGGTCGAAAACAACACCAAGATTTTTAACTTTATTACCAGAGGCCAAGTTAATGCCATCCAGATTAAGGGATTGATTAAGAACTTTATTTTTTGAAGACTCTGCCCCAAAGATTACAACTTCTGTCTTGTCAGAATTTAAATGCAGGAAATTTAAAGTCATCCAGCTTTTGATGTCATCAAGACATGACTGCAGTCGAAGTAACTGATTGGATTCATCAGGATTTATGGATAAATATAGCTGAGTGTCATCAGCATAACAGTGGAAATTAATCCCATGCTGTCTGATAATTTTGCCAATCGGAAGCATATATATAGTAAATAGAATTGGTCCAAGGACTGAACCCTGTGGTACTCCACAAGTGACCCTAGAGTTTGAGGAAGATTTATTATTAACATGAACAAATTGGAATCTGTCCGACAGATAAGATTTAAACCAGCCTAATGCTTTCCCCTTAATCCCTACAGTATGCTCAAGTCTTTGTAGGAGAATATTGTGATCAACTGTATCAAATGCAGCACTGAGATCTAACAGGACAAGTATAGACACAAGTCCATTATCTGAGGCCATGAGAATATCATTGGTGACCTTCACCAGAGCTGTTTCAGTGCTATGATGAGCTCTGAAGCCTGACTGAAACTCCTCAAGTAGGTCATTACTTTGTAAATGTTCACATAGTTGATTAGCAACTACTTTCTCAAGAATTTTAGATAAGAAAAGAAGATTAGATATAGGTCTGTAATTTACTAACTCATCTTGATCAAGAGATGGTTTCTTAAGTAAAGGTTTAATAACAGCTACTTTAAAAGCCTGTGGTACATATCCATTTACCAAGGATAGATTAATCATGTCTAAAATAGGACCACTGATCAGAGGGATTACCTCCTTAAACAACTTGGTTGGGATTGGGTCTAACATACAGGTAGAAGGTTTAGATGAAGCTAAAATTTTAGATAGCTCAGAAAGCTCTACTGCTTTTAAACAGTTCAGACACTGCGCAGGTTCTATGGATTCCTCCAATGCTGCCTCACTTACTGAGGACGAGGTAATCATGTTTGGAAGAATGCCAATTATTTTATTTTTAATGGAATCAATTTATTTATGAAGAATCCCATAAAATCATTACTGCTAAGAGCTAAGGGAATGGATGGATCAACAGAGCTGTGGCTCTGGGTAAGTTTGGCAACTGTACTGAAGAGAAATCTAGGATTATTCTTATTCTCCTCAATTAATGATGAAAAATATGCTACTCTAACTCTGCGAAGGGTCTTGTTATACAACAATAGACTGTTCTTCCAGATTAGGTAGGATTCCTCTTGGTGTGTAGAGCGCCATTTTCTCTCCAATTTCCTAACATTGTGCTTCAAGGAACGCAGCTCTGAATTAAACCAAGGAACTATATGTGCAAAGGTTTTAGCAAAAAAAAAAAAAAAAAAAAAATCTACTGTAAATAAAAGCCATTATTCTCACATTTGACTTTGAACCTGAGGAAGGTTTTTTGATTTTTTTCACATTTCTAAAAAAACAAGTGGCATCCATGGACACTTTAGCAGCATCAGAAACTACTAGATTTAGGCTATGGGCTCCACAAGGTACATAAAAAGCACATGGATTTTTTTTAAAGCCTTTCCTGCACACCTTTATTTGCACCTTTGTCATATGATTGTCCCCTACAGTCCTCAAAGAGGATGTTCAGCTCTTCAGCTTCTGAAGAATCAGTGCAGACGAGCCATGACCCGTGGATTCTGGAATAATAAGAAACCCCAAGAAGTTTTCAATGATCTCTGGTGTTTTCACAAGATTCACTGTGCGCACAGCAACAGCTATTTGTTCTTGATGACTTACATCTAGGTTGGAATCCAGTATTATGGCGTAGTATTTTCAATCTGATTTCTGACACCATTGTGTCAAGTATTTTAACACATAGGCTATGAACTCATTTTGAATCGTTTTACTAAGGTATGTGATGTGCTCTGCTCCACTGTTAATGTGTCTCACATGATCTCTGAACACGAGATAAAATTTAGCTAGCAGTTCAGCTTCTTTGAGAAAGTTCCCATTGTTGGCCTTGTGCAATGTGTCAGAAGATCCCCTCAGAGTCCGGTTCCTTTCTACCAGTGACTGGATAATACTGACTAAGTGTGTGAGAACATCTCTCCAGCATTTTCTTTCTGCCTCGTGGAGGCCCATTTCTGCTTCATCAATGGTTTTTCCCCTGTAAAGACGCAAGCTGAATTCCTTCAATTTCATTTTGTTACTACACTGATTGTTGACCCAATCCAGCTGTCCATCAGTTGCCAGTTTTAAGGACTTCTTGGAAAATTATTTGCAGCAAAAGCAGTAGACTGCATCTTTACTTCTTGAATAAGTCAGCTAACTACGCTTAACTTTTTCTTCATTGACTAATTGTCTGTGGGTGTAATGATAATGGAAACTTCATCCATCATCCCTTTTAAAGGAATGAAAAGTTCTCCTTGATAGGCAGGTTCCTCTGATCACCAGCTCAATCAGAGAGAAAAGAAGGTCACTAAGCTGGGTCAACTGGTGGAGCTGATGATGATCCGCTGTGAGAAGTGGACGTTGTGGTGGAGGATGCTGAGGAAGTGAACCAAGAAAAACAATGATTAAGAAAGAACGACCAATAAGGACATTAAATTACAGTTTTGGACATAATTATTAATCTCAGAAAGTCCTGCAGCACAATGAGCAATTAATTTACCAGGTAGATCAACTGTGGTTGCAGTCATGGAGGGGACAAAAATTATAACTAGTGACTCATGTTACTCTCAGCTACCTTTATAGTTTTACTGCTATAGGCTTAGGTTACTGGAGTATATCAGGATCTAATTTTCTCACTATATTGAGTTCTACTGTTCTTCAATTATGCATTATGTGTTGTCATTTCTGCTTTAACTTTCTGTTCTCTCTCTTTTCTCTTCATAGTAGGTACACCTGGTCTGGCGTTCTGTTAACTGTGACATCATCCAGAGAAGACGGCTCACCTGCTACTACCATCTAATGTAGAACAGATTACTAGATCAATGTGTGCTTCTGTGCTTTTTTGTTTCTCTTGTTGTGTCTCTGTTCTGTCTTCTGTAACCCCAGTCGGTCGAGGCAGATGACCGTTCATACTGAGCCCGGTTCTGCCGGAGTTTTTTTTTCCCCGTTAATGGGTGGTTTTTCTTCCCACTGTCGCTTCATGCTTGCTCAGTATGAGGGATTGCAGCAAAGCCATGTACAATGCAGATGACTCTTCCTGTGGCTCTACGGTTCCCCAGGAGTGAATGCTGCTTGTCGGGACTTTGATGCAATCAACTGGTTTCCTTATATAGGAAATTTTTGACCAATCTGTATAATATGATTGAACTTGACTTTGTAAAGTGCCTTGAGATGACATGTTTCATGATTTGGCGCTATATAAATAAAATTGAATTGAATTGAATTGACAGTGGACACAGGATGGGGTGTGAGCTTTGTGGAGGATAGAGATGGACTTAAGAAGAAAAAACAACAACAAAAGCTAGCCATGTACATATATATATATACATACATATTAATGAGATACCTTGACTAAATTAATTTCCCTTTGGATGTAATTCTTATACTTAAAAATGAAATATACTGTATGGTGACACTCTTTCCTCACCTGATGGATTAACCACAGTTGAGTCTGAGGATGTGGACTGGCACTGGCTGATTCTTTGCCTCCTTGTTAAGTTTTATAGATTAGAAAGCTAACGGCCAACCGAGCAGCACCACAGAACTCACTGGTAGAAACTGGATTCTACTGAACAACCTCAACCTGCAGTCGGGTTCCTGAGCCCGCTCCAGGGTCCGACTCCTACAGAACCGCCTGGAACCAAAACGTCTTTAAATGAAACTCTGTTAGGACTGTAAACTTTTCTGCAGTAAAAGCCCATTCTCTAGTTTGTAAGGTTCTGTTTTAATGAGCCTTTCATGGACCACGGTACCTTGATCCATAACAGAACCACGGCTGCTGCTTCTTCTCTGGGTGACCTTCATGCTGCCAAGCCTCCTCTGGAGCTTCTGGGACAGAAAGCAAAGCAACATGTTGGTTTTGCTGAATCTCCTGCAGCTGCAGCAGTTTTCCACCTTAAAGCTGCTTCAGGGCAGATCTGAGGGAAAGAGGAGCTGAAGAGTTCAGCAGATGTTAAAGCTTCATGTCTCCCAGCTCAGCTTCATGCTGCTCTTCATGTGTCCCTGCAGGAAGCTGCTGCTCTCCCTCTGTGTGCCATGCAGCAGCGCCACCTGCTGTCCACACCAACTAACTGCAGCCATCAATCCTTCCTGTCTGCATCTGCTTCAGTTTGTCTTTAAACCATCATCTGTGTTGCTGCTCTGCTGGAATCAGACAGGAATCATGGTGGAAAGTTCAGATCTCTGCAGGAAGGAACTAAAAGATCATCTGAACTGAACGCAGTCAGAAAAAGATGGAAAAGCTGCAAATATTCAGCAACTTGGGGATCATGATTTCCCTGCTGTAACTTACCTGACCTTTGACCTCACAGAGCCCAGCCTGGAGGATCTTCTCCACCATCACTGTCACTATTTAAACGAGCAAATCAATCATCTGTTGCTCAGATAGAAAAGTTCAAACTGTTATGTTGAGGAAAGTTTCTCTCCTATCCTTGCTTTCTAAATGCCAACAGCCTGACAAAAGGATTCAATCTATGTTGCGCGGTTGAAGGCCTGATTGTGTTTAGTCTCAGAGAGAGAGCCAAGGTTGAGGAGCACAGATAGCGGTAGGCAGAAAGGAAAGCTGCAGGCGTCGGGGAGTCGCTCTTGAAGGCTGCCTCTAGTGAGCCAGATCTAGAAAAGAACATTTCTCTGTCTAGTTAGAGCAGATTGAACATCTTCCACAGACTGGTTCTGTTCTCCCTGCAAGGATCCAATAAATGCTGATTAATGAAGACCACCCATCTCCTCCTTGTTAATTCAGAATAGTCATTTATTTCCATCAACATGTCAATAAAGTCACGTCTTCACCTTCAAACGTCATTGATCCTCAGCGAGCTCTGAGCAACCAGAGCTAACCTTCTGGTCTGAGCATCAAGTGTTGGAGGAAAGAAACCTGCCTAAAACCAGCAAAGTTCAACCAGAAAATAAAGCCACAGAAGTGAGAAAGTTTCCTTTAGACCTCGTCTACAAAAGCTTTAGAAGCCAAACTGTCAGATATTTAGCAGATAGAAGCTGCAGCCGTAGAACAGGATCCTAAAGAAGCACTTTGCAGATTTTCCTGCTTTCATTTCTAATCATCAGAGGATGGAACAAGTCGCTGCTTTGCCTCTTTTTTCATCACTCCACCATTTGGACTTTTTCCCTCTGCAAGGTCTGCAGCTGGAAAGTTAGTGAGAACTGCTTTTCTAACTATTGCTCTGTTTTCTCTTCTGCTGGGGAGTCCAGAGTCCGTCTGAGCAGCAGAACCGGTTCCCCTCGTCTCTCATTTAGCTTCTTAAATGCACATGAGCAGCAACACTGGAAAAAACTGAACTTTATTAATAAATCTTCCTCCCAGAATCATGTCAACAAAGTAGCTAAAAGCTGAGCTCCTGGTTCTGAATCTGCTTTTATTCTGATCGGTTCTGGATCCGTTCAAAGCTAAAGATGATATTTGTGTTTAAAAGTTCATCAAAAATAAAGTTAAACATTTAACTTCATAAAGAATATTTTAAAGTTGTTCAAAGGTTCTGGGGAAACAAACCAAAGGCAGCAGGAGATGGTTTCCACATTCCTCAGACAAGGATCATTATTTAATGTCTAGAACTGGACCAGAACCAGCCAGCCAGGTTCTGCTCCTTTAGCCAAATCAATACATGGTTCTGGTCGGATGGTATTAAGGTTTTAGGACAATAAACAACTGCAACATATTTCCATCATTATCAACAGGGTTTAGTGCTTTCATTTGCTTTGTTCTGGTTCTGAAAGCTAAAAGTTCTGGTCCAAATGGTCCTATCAGCTGATTAACACACATATTAAACCAAACCTTCCTGCATCTTTGTCTTTTTATTCCACATGGCAGCTGCCCGCTAACCTTTAGCTAACATATTTATTATAAAATCAGCAGTCAAGGTTCTCCTGAGGAGATCCATATAGAACCAGAACCGATCTCATAGAACCTCTGCAGGTTTTAGAAGCAGCTGCTATTTGTTTTAAAGTCAGTCAGGCTGTTATCAGCCAGTGAGCTGAACCACCTTAATGACTCCATCTAACAGACTAGTAACACAGCAGTAATAACGCCATCAGTGGAAATATGGAACATACTAATAAACTGAGATTTAGAGATGAAAATATGAATCTTAGTTATTGATCACAGGTTCTACAGCGGCTGGGTTCTGGTCCACAGAGCTGGATAGAAAAACAGGCTCAGAATAGACGTCTATTTTCCAGGTAGAAGCAGCAAATCTTCTAATGGACATGTGGAGGTAAAACAGCTACAGAACAGATATTTACTTGCTTTAAACAGAGCCTCTGCCTCCAGATTGGAGAAAATTACAGATTTATTCCTGACAAACGTTTCATTGCAGAGAAAAACACAGCAGGGATGATTCTAGGAGGAATATGTTGCTTTCTTTAACTTGTTGTTCATTTTATATTGATTTATTGATCTTGATTTATTTATATTGATTTATTGATATTGCTTTATTGATGTTGATTTATTGATGTTGATCAGATTTCCATCTCTGGGTTAAAGCGTTTATTTTCTCTAATCAGTAACAGCTTCATGTTCTACATCACAGAACTATGTTCACTAAAGCAACACTTTTTAGAACCAAGTTAATGATGGAAAAGGACAATAATATGTAGAGATGACGGTTAACAGTGAAGCAAACGGAACCAGAACTGTTGTGGGAACTGAGCCGGTCCAGAACGGTGCCTCCTTCCTGTTTTCCCTCCTTTCATGCCAACAGCAGCGTGCTGTGTGTTTTCTCCCTGGCCATAAATGCCCTCATGGTGGCCCACAGCCCTCTAGATCTCAACCTGCAGCAGCACTGAGCCACCAAACGTCTCAGCAAATTCCTGCATGTAGTGGAAGTTCAGCGCTGAGCAAATATTCTCCCTGGGTCCAAAAAACAGCCAAAGTTCTGGTTTCACCGCAGCATTTCCACCGTTCTCCAAGATCTCAGTCCAGACTCACCGCAGATCTGATCCTTGTTAAGGTTTAGAGATTAAAAAGTTAAAGGCCAACCGAGCAGCACCACAGAACTCACTGGTAGAAACTGGATTCTACTGAACAACCTCAACCTGCAGTCGGGTTCCTGAGCCCGCTCCAGGGTCCGACTCCTACAGAACCGCCTGGAACCAAAACGTCTTTAAATGAAACTCTGTTAGGACTGTAAAGCTTTTCTGCAGTAAAAGCCCATTCTCTAGTTTCTAAGGTTCTGTTTTAATGAGCCTTTCATGGACCACGGTACCTTGATCCATAACAGAACCACGGCTGCTGCTTCTTCTCTGGGTTCTGCTGGGTTCTGGTGTCGTGTGATGACTGCAGCTCTGTGATGTCCTCACAGTCTGATTTCTAAATGATGAACAATGACAAGCGGTCGGCTCTTTGGCCAAATCTCCATCTGGCTTCATGTTGAGCTGCTGGAACTGGGCTAGAAAAGCTGAAGGATGGAAACATTTCTGAGAGCCTCCATGTTGCTTTGCTCCCCATTCTAGAAGCTCCCAGCTTTCAGCTTCCTCTGACTCCCAGAAGCAGAGATTTCTATTTGCTGGATTAAAGATGGAGTTTTATCTAACATCAGGGCTGTTAGAACTGCAGCTCTTCTCTTCCTAAAATGCAGCGTCTTATTTCTAACGGTTCTACCTTCAGACTTCAGAGTCTCCCTTCAGTCCAACTCTGCAGTCTGCTCACTGCTCAGAGAAAACCTTCAACTGCTTCTGCTGCTAGGAAAGTTTACACACCATCAAAGCTGAGCACATTCATTTTCTCTGGCTTTTCATCCACACATCAGCTGCTCAACATCTATCACCTGCTGCAGAGTCCTGCTAGCAAACTTAGTTACAATACAGGCCCCTGCTAAAGTATTCACACCCCATTAAACTTTGTCTCATTTTATCAGCTGACCACCACAAACTGCTGATTTTATTGGGATTTTATTTGGCAGATCAACACAAAGCAGCACATCCAGGCTCATTAGTGGAAACTTTTTCACACTGAATAACTTTATCTAATAAAACTGAAAATGTCTCATCAGTCCACAGAATATTTCCCCAAAAGTCTTGATGATCATCAAGATGTTTTTGGTAAATGTGAGACGGGTCTTTGGGTTCTTCTGGGTCAGCAGTGGTTCTGGTCTTGGACCTCTCCCATGGAGGCCATTTTTCCCAGTTTCTCTCTAATTGTTGAATCCTGACCTCTGACCTTAACTGAGGCAGTGAGTCCTGCAGAGCTTCAGATGTTGTTCTGGTTCCTCTGGGACCTCCTGGATGAGTCCTTGTTAAATCACTCAGTCATTTAGATTTTACTCAGATTTTTATGCTAGATGTGCTTCATTCCACCGGCTCGTTTTTTAGCTCGGCTTTTTTCACTTCATTCCACTATTCAGTTTAGAGCATTTTAGGATTCTAGATTCAAACTAAAGACAGCTGACCACATGGAGAATTGTGATTTTTCTGGTTAAATTTCATGTGTGAAACATTTATAAATTTGCTAAAATTGAATGTTTTGGCCTCTTTTAATGTTTTGTTTCCCCACGTGTTAAAATGACTGCTATGCTGGTTAAGGCTAGTGTCTCGTGTTTTGTATTAAACGATTGCCTTTCTCCCTGATCTGACTTTCTAGCTTTATTCATCTGTATCAGTCTGCTGAATATTTCTCCATCATTATTCTTCTGGTGCTTCAACTTGCAGACGGTCCCTAAGCATCTGCGGAGCAGCGAGCTCTGCATAGAGTCCAATGTAATTCTCCCAGCGCGGTGGGAGACTCGTTTTGAGGAAACTACGATTGTAGCTCACTGTCTGCCTTGCTGTGGTTGCAGAGAGGTGTCGCTTTGTAGAAGAAATGATCCTCCGATGAGTTCTTGACCCGGAAAAGCCCAATCTGTGAATATCTTTCTAACTTTAGCGAAGTGATGTGAACTGGCTCCGCCGTCTGTTGCTCCGCATCTAGAAACCCTGCGTGCTGCGGTGACGTCACAGACTCGGTGCTCGTTAACCGCCAGATGATTAACAGGAAATCAGTTCTTGAAATGAATAAACGCTTGTGTCCATTTCCTTGTTTTCTCCGTCAAAGTAAACTTTGTTGTTAAGCAGCTTCCATGAATTTGGGGCGTCTGCAGGATTCTATGTGGAGGCGGCGCACAAACCATCAGCGCACCTGAGCCACACCAACACTACTCCTACCACATGATGCGTGTGGCGCACAGAAACAGCGCATCCATCCACACCATGGCCCAGTGCGCACCACGTGACGCACGCTCTCACCAACAAACGTAGAGATATGCCCACACAGCTGATTTCTAAGCAGTGATGCCAGGAACGCGTTACTTAGTAGCGCGTTACTCTATTGTGCCTACTTTTTTAATGAAGATCAAACAAACGCGTTACTTTTTCCAAACTAGTAATCAGATTAAAATTCCTTATCCAATCCACTCTACGTTACTTTTTTGGTGATTTTACTTTGGGGGGAAAATGGTTTGCTTCTCTGAGAGTGACGTTGCGTCACCTCCACCACACGAGGAAAGACGCAACCGGTGACACACACGTCAATAACAATGCAGGGAGAGGAAAGGTGTGCGTTTTCCAGCTGGAAATATAGTCCTTACTTTGAGTTTGTGTCATCTAAAGATGATAATATCAAGGTTGGTTGTACTCTCTGTGCTGGTGACAAAGTGTTATCCAGCTTCAAAAACACGACGTCAAACCTGAAGTAACCTTTGACCTCACAGCACAGCGCAGTCAAACTAAGCGGCTTTGACTGCAGGTGGTTCCAAGCAAAGAGCCGTGACTGCAGGAGGGCCCCTGCCAGCCAAACAACAAAAGCTGCACTTCGCTGCCAAAGCAGTAAGTGGTGGAGAGCTGAAGAAGTTGGTTGGGCGATATGTTGTTGAAGAAATGCTGCCCTTAAACACTGTTGATTGGCCCTCGTTTGGTGCCGTCATAAACCAGATTCCTACCACTATCAGTGCCGAGCTGCCCCACACAACATCCTTTTCATCTGACCTGGAGAAGGAGAATGCAGAGATGGAGAGAAGTCTAAAAGCTGCGCTGAAAGATGTCCACTTTGTTTCCACTGCTGCTGATATCTGGTCTGCTAACAACAGAAGCTATCTGGGCCTAACGCTCCACTGGATCAGTAAATCCACATCGGAGCGCAACAAGGCTGCATCAGCATGTCGGAGAATTCACGGTAGACACACGTATGATGTGATCGCTGCAGAAATGGAAAACATCCACTCTTCTTATGGATTACTCAACAAAGTAGCTGCAACAGTGACCGATAACGGATCCAACTTTGTTAAAGCGTTTCAAGTTTATCGGCCAGCTGAAGAGTCTGATGATGATGAGGAGGAGGAGACGGGGGAGGAAGAGTCCACTTCCACAGACGATGCTGTCATTTTCTGGGATGTGTCAGAAATCCTCTCAGCTGAGAACCAAAGTGACGGCCAGCTGTGTCTCCCACCCCACCGCAGATGTGCTTCACACACCATAAACATCATTTCCACCAATGATGTGGAGAAATATTTAACAAGCAATGCAGAGAGCAAGGCTGTGTTCAGGAGCAGCAACATGCACAGCTCTCTGGACCAAATCAAGGAGATCTAGCCTTGCATCAGAAGCAGTGGAGGAAGTCAGTGAAAGAAAGCTGCTGCTACCAACATCCACAAGGTGGAATTCATTTTCTGATGCTGTGAATAGAATCATAGAAATGCCCATGAGTGAGCTGAACATGCTGTGCACCAAGCTGGGAGTTAAGTGTTTCAAAGACAAAGAGTAGCAGTTCCTCCATGAATAC
This sequence comes from Fundulus heteroclitus, assembly GCF_011125445.2. Taxonomy (NCBI): domain Eukaryota; kingdom Metazoa; phylum Chordata; class Actinopteri; order Cyprinodontiformes; family Fundulidae; genus Fundulus; species Fundulus heteroclitus. The sequence continues at coordinate 754,505 of NW_023397088.1, read as the reverse complement.
TGCTCTGTCATGAAGCCTATGACTGCAGCCCTAGACATTCTGCAAGGTGACTGCCCATGTGGGACTTTACTGGCCACACTTGAAGTCCTGATGCAGAGGACCCTGGCAGGTAAAGATGTCCTCTCCAGGATGACTGCAGGCCTTCCAGATGCCACAGTGAAGGCATGTTCCATCTTACACTGCTAATGAATATGGAACAGAATATTCAGTGTCATTGCAATTCTGGGATAAGAAGATAAAATTAATACAAATTTTAATAAGTAACCTAAAACAAAATTTGATCCATGATACTGATCCCACAGTACAAGTAATACATTGAAATTACTTTTTGGCCTTATAGCCATAAACATACAGAATCTATTATATTTTTCAGGCTATCCATATTGGTTTTGCTGCTGTGCTGGATGACAAAGATGATCTTCTCACAGCTGCCAGTTGTCCAAAATTTAAACTTGGATGGCTTAGAGCTGCAGGTAGGAAGGATCTAGTAAAAGAACTTCTACCAACTGCTCCTGCTGCACAGAGTCCTCCAGGTGTGGCCTCCACATCTGCCAGCCAAGGTGAGATGGACTTTTTCTCCTTTGAGGTGGAGCCAGAGGATGACACCTACTCTGCAGAAAAGGAAGTCATGGACTACCTGAGCTCAGCATATGACCTTCACATTCTGCATCAGTTTTCAAACAGAAAGAATATTTTCTTGAAGTATAACACTCCAACCCCATCAAGTGCTCCTGTGGAGCGGCTTTTCAGTCTTGGAGGTTTGCTGCTCACGCCTAGGAGAAATAGACTTTCTGATAAGACGTTTGAAAAACTTCTGTTAATGAGCTACAACCACTGGTTCAATGGCACCACTCCACTGTTTCACTTCTAGCCATTACAGAATAAAAATAAAACAAAGAAACAAATGCAGACAATAGAGGTTACATTTGGTGTTATAAGCTGTTGCTCTTTTGTAGAACCACACTTTGCTGCTCTAATGCTGTAAATAACAGGTTCAGTGTTTATAAAATGTTTGCTGTTCTCTTGGAAAGGTTTAATAATAGCTAGATTAAAAAACAGTGTAAACAATGTTGATTATAAATGGCAAATTTTGCATTTACAATGTAAGCTGTTCAATATATCAGGATCAAGGGACTGTTATTTTATTTAAAGAAAAAATAATTTTCTGAAGTCAAGGACTGTCTTTGTTTTATTTTTGCAAAAAGTATGTATGTTAAGTAAGCTAAAAAATACTTTAAATTCATTTTCAAAAAGTATTTTAGCAAAGTCAAAAGGGACAGTCTTTGTTCATATATTTTTATGAAAAAAACTGTTTTCAGTTAAAGTTCTTAAGTTGAACTTAAAATTTCAGAAGTTGTTAATTTTATTGATGAAAATTTGCTTTAAATAAAGTGAGTATTGGCTAAACTGGTTATGGTCTTTATGGTGAGGTGGTGGGGGCGTTGCCGGCAGCTGTATAAGTAAATAATAAAGTAACTTGTAATCTAACTCAGTTACTTTTATATTTAAGTAATCAGTCTTGTAACTTAGTTACTTTTCAAAGGAATAATCAGTAATCAGGTTACTTTTCCTAAGTAACTGTTTCTAACACATTCCAAAAGGAAGAAAAGTGCTAAGCCTTCACACACGGGTTAAATCCTAACCCACAGCTTAACTCCTAACCCTGATCTGCGTGATCAAGTCTGCGTGATGCTGGTGAGAAGGAGGACTGCCATTCCCAGGTTGGGGCGCTGTGTCTGTGACATCCAGAGGAGCAGCTGAAGCCACAACATTCGCTTCATTTCTGCTCTCTGGAAAACCTTTCAACCACATTTAACAGCTTAAAAGTCAGTTTTTATTTTTAGTTAGCTTCACTGCACAGTCACAGTAAGCTCATGGAAAAAGCCTCAGTCAGCAGAAAAGTAAATTCAGTAATTAAATGTTACTAAGGACGTGTGTAGGTTTAGCCATAAAAGACAATTTCTAACAGTTTCTTCACAGTTTTGGTCATAATAAAGGGAAAAATCAATAAAAAGTAAAATAATTCTGCTCAGACTCTTTAAATCACAGTAAATCATGTAGGGTAGCAGCCGTCCAGCTGCAGACCCACTGAATGGTTTTCTTTCCTCACCATCTCCAGTGTTAGAAGACCGGCCAAGTTGGTTTCTGCAGCGCAGCGCCAAACTGTGTCCTTGCACCAGTGGAGATTATTTCCTGTTGTCCTGCTCAGGATTTAGATATCAGTTGCTTTTATTGATGATCAGCATTCTCAATAAATCACCTGGATAACAATGACAGGTGAACAGCGACGTTCAGAGAGAAGCCATTTATTTCACTAATAACACACTTTACCGCTGATGAACACAGAGAAATACCTTTCCACTCCTTTCTGTGGAAAAAGGAGCTCCTTCATATTCCTGAGCTCTGCACTTTGTTACATCATTTCCATTTTAAAAAGATTTTTCTAAGTTACCTTTGGACTTATTTTGATGATTAAAAGGCTCCAGGTGAACATTACTATATGAAAACAATGAGCAGGTTTCATGTTTTGAGGCAATTTCCTGACCCACATGCAGAATGACACAGAGAGCAGTTAAAGTGAAGAAGGTTTATTTCCAAAGATTCAGTAAAGGAGTCAAATCCACCAAGGTGAGCTCAGCATTTCCAGAATGCGCTTCGGGTTGGTCTACAGAGGAGAGAGATGAGTTAAGAGTCCGTAAGGGGGCAGAAAATGACAGGAGGAGAGGACTGACTCTGCTGTAGTTGGTAAGAGCGGGGAGGGAGTTAGGATTCAGTGTTGGTGGAGAGGGAATGCTCCAGGGTCCCAGAGAACCACAGTCACTTCCGCTAAGGTTGCTTTCTTGGGGGTGAGCAACAGGCTGGAGAGCGGGCAGACAGGTAAAGGAGACTGAGGACACCACAAAGCTGCAACGGCAGCACACAAGTCTTCTTTGAGAGCAACCTGAAGGTAAGCAGCGATCATCACAAAGAGTCTGAAACACAGGAAGGAACAATCCTGAGACCAAGATCAGAAATGCAGAAATTCCCCCAGAAAAGCCACTAAGACTGGAGAAGTGTCTGGGAACACCATCATAGGTAATCATCCGGCGAAGAGTGATGATCCTGCAGCTCCTTTTAAGCCCCAGTCAGCCTGATCAGGAGATTTGCTCCAGGTGTGCAGGATCCAGAGCTGACGGGACTCTCCAGCAGAGATCTTCTCTGAAACAGGAACTCTCACTCACACAAGGAACCAAACACAGCAGAATCCTAACAGCACGTGTGCCTTTACAGTAAAGCTGCCTACTGATAGAGTGCAAGGTGATGAAACATCCTACTGCCCTCCACACACACCTTAAAAATCAATCCGGCGCCACTGATATTAGGAGGATTGTGAAAATCTGCAGTGACTTTTTTAGGCCAGCTGTGCAGCTGTAGAGTTTCCTTTTGTACATGTGAAGCCGAGGCTTGGTCCTAGTTAAAGTCTGGGCTTTGGCCCGCCACAGCGGAGAAGCCTCAGCCTTTTCAGTCGCTCTTCTCCAGCTGTTTCATCATTTCTCTGCAGAGCGCCAGGTCTCTGTTGAGGGATTTAGCAACACGTTAAGGTGGAAGAACAATTTGACTCTCATGGAGGTGATGGAAAAAAGTCATTTACAACCAAATATCTCAACAATATCAGAAATTATTAATTCTGTGTCTGGTATATAAAATATGTCTGTGAATTACTGTCAATGTTGACATATCCACTTGATTAGATGGATAATATCAGTAGTTTATTAAATAATAAGTATTATAGTATTTCAGGTACATCTGAAATAATTAGAATATCATGAAAAAGTATAATATTAACACTCATTTTAGAAAATGAAACTCATATATTATATAGATTTATTCCACTTAAGTGCAAACGTTCCTTCCATCAGAACAGAGGACTTCAGACACTGAGCAACAGTCCAGCTGTTTCTCTCCTCAGTCCAGCTCAGACGTTTGTAGCCCATGTGGAGGATCCGTCTGTGTGTGGCGGCTCCTGATGCACCGACTCCAGCCTCAGTCCACTCCTTATGAAGCTCCCAGATTCTTGGATGGATTCTGCTTCAATCCTCTCAAGGCTGCGGTTCTCCCTGCTGCTGCTGCACCTTTTCCTACCACACTTCTTCCTTCCACTCAACTTTCTAGGAATCCTTGGATCCAGAACTGTGTGAAGCAGCAGCTTCTTCAGCAATGACCTTTTGTGTCTTGCCCTCCTTGTGGGGGGTGTCAGTGAGCGTCTTCTGGACCTCTGTCCAGTCAGCAGTCTTCCCCATGATGGTGTCGCCTACTGACCCAGACTGAGACCATTTAGAGGCTCAGGAAACCGCTGCAGGTGTTTGGAGTTAATTAGCTGATTAGGGTGGGACACCAGGAGTTTTCATTATTTAACGCTTTTACTATATTCTAATTTTATGAAACTGAATTTTGGGGTTTCATTCTTTGTAAACAAGAATTTTAGAAATTACAAGAAATAAAGGCTTGAAATATTTCACTCTGTGTAACAAATCTATGAGTTTCACTTTCTGGAATGAGTGACGGATAAAATAGAACTTTTTCACAATATTCAACATTGGTTAAATATACTTGTAAATAATTATATTTGATTTTCTGTACAATTCTAATTATTCATAATTCAAAGATTTTTTAGAATTACAATTTAGTAGAAATAGATGTTAATATAAAAAATATTCAGATATTTGGACTCACTCTGGTAAACTGAAGTCATGTTACAATGATGGACATTTTAAAGTATTTTCACATCAGACAATAACAGATGGAGGGTTATTTAATAAACATTAAATAACTTAAAAACCTGCGTAATGGCCCAACACTAAATCAACCTTTTTAAATCCTCCTGCTGTTTTTACCAGAGGTTAACGTGCTCTACAGAGCCCTGGTGGAGAATCCATTTCCCAGTTTGGTCACTACTACTCCTGACCAAGAACCTTAGCGGCTCTTTGGGACCAATGTGATGATGGGACAGCAGGCCCAGCAGGTCCAAAGGTTGGACATCATGATAGAAACTGCAGAGCAGATTTCTTAGAAAGGATTTCTATTAAAGCCTCATGCAAGGCTCATGTTGAATATTCTCTTAGATGTCGTCCAAGTTCTTTATTATCTCATTAGAAAATGTGCTGACAAATCAGAAATTCATCAGTGATTGTTGCTGTTTCTGTTTCAGACTGATGGCACCATGATGGTGACAATGGATGCCAACTTTGGCCTTGTGAGAAAAAGGAGCTCTGGAAGAAGTGTGACAGAGGCCTTGATGGTAGCAGCATGTTTGTGAGGATGATGAAGATGGAGAAGAAGATCTCCTGTCACATCCTGATGGCTCCAAACCAACTGAAGGGAGAAAATATTGTCATATTTCTCCTGTCATTCCTGTGTCATCAGTCCTCATTGCCTCTAAATGATGTTTCTGATAGAGAACAAACTGATTTCTGCATTTGCAGATGTTAAGTGTTGGGATCCTGAGTTTCTGTGAGATAATCTGGATTTTGTTCCAGTTATAATAGCTTGACTGACGACCTCTGTTTTCTCCATTGATCAGGACTGTAGCAACTTCAAAGCTGCAAATTTACTTGGATCCAAAAGCAGCAAAGCAAACGTGACGTAACTGGTGTATGTGGAGCTGCTGCCGCCATGAAATACCATTAATGTTGTTGAACATGACTGGTGGAGAAAGGTGCGTTCATTAATCTGTGCAGAAGTCATTACCTGTGGTTAAAAATGGAAAAGCCTCAAATGCTTTCCAGAAATGCTGAATTCTCTGTTTTTTCCTCTATTTTCTCATGTATTGGTGATGGCCGAGTAGTGTCCATGTTATTCTGAGCAACAGAAAACTAATGAGTCCAACAGCGCCACCTAGTCACACTAGGAATAAAACAGGTTTGACATCGCAGGGGTGAGCAGTGCATTTAAAAGCAACAAGATTAAAAGTTTAACAACTTTACTAGGATAAAAATAAAGCCTACAAAGTGTACAGTGGATGATAGCTAAAAGCTTTGCTAAAAGTGCAACGGCCCGTTAAAATGGTTCCAAAGTGCAGCAGCAAAACTAAAAGCTCCAGCGGTGTCAGCAGTCAGAGGGTACCGAGGACCAGCCGCTCCCGCTCGGCGTCCTTCTGCAGTCCACCCCCCAGCTATCCATCCAGCGGTAGAGCCGGTGGGGCCAGCGTCTCCCCCGAGCCTCTTCTCCATCCTGCCCTCGTCCCTGGCTCGGATGGCTCCGCCTCCATCCAGCCAACGTGCGCAGCAACGTCAGCGACAGGTCCCGGCTCAGGTGCGCCTCCTCACCATGGCCCCACTACGGCCTCGCTGCTCCCGGTCCCGGGCTTTACTTCTGCCTCCACCCAGTCTGGATCTGCCGCGTCCCCATCACTGCTCGTTCTCGTCGCGGTGCCGGTAAACGGCGATTCTCTGATGATGCCTCCGCTGCTTCCTCCCCATCACATCTGGGCTGCCGGCCGGCCGGCCGGGCGCTCTGTCTCTCTCTCCTCCTCCCGTCACTGGCTGTGGCCGCCCCTTTTCTTCCTGTCTCCCATCACTCATGATGGGATACACCTGTGGAATCAGTCGCTGGCCAGAGGGAGGGAGTAGGAACCGGTGTCTCCTTCAAAAAGCATGCACACAAATATCCACCAAGCATGCGACAAAGCAAAGCTGGAACCACAACATGCACATAAAACAGCCTCCTTCCTACACATTGATCAGTTTGTTCTTCTGGAAACAGGCTTGCAGATCCACAATCTGTCATCAGTGAGCTGCTTGAAAAGATGTCAGGACAAAAACATTCATCTGCATTTCATAGACGACGTTGAACATTTATTGGCAATCAAGTGAGACACGACCTGCTGATGTTTGATTCTAATGGATGTTTTAAAGCTAGAAACTGAACCAAAGCATCCAGATAACTTGTTAAACTTCTGCTTTTAAACTCAGTTTTGACTAAATCTAGTAATCCCTGTTTGATGCATGAATCATTTTAATAACTCCTCATTTTAACCCCAACTTTAACTTTAAAATTCAACACATCTAAAATGATTTTCTATCTTTCTGCCTGTCTGCTTGGATGCCAGATGTCGTCTTTCTCAGGTTATAAAGTTATTTATGTAACAGGGAGACGATCTAAGGATCCAGGTTCTGTAGAGCAGCTTCTGGTTCTGGTCCGTCTGAAATGTCCGGACAGGAAAGGAGAAAAAAAGGAAATGATTCATGTTTGAATTTATGATGAAAAGAGAAAATCTCTTTTCCTTCTTCAACGTCCACAGTGGACTTCATGAGGAGCTGCAGGTGAAGGTTTTACCCCCACAGTCCCTAAACAGGATTAAAATCTATGTTCTGACCTCAGCAGAGCAGAGCTGCATGATGAGCCACAGATCCAACAGAACCAGAACCGTTCTGCAGGAAGAACAGAGAAAATCCTCCAAACAAGATCTGAAAGTCTCTGAGCTGCTGCAGAAAGTGTTTCCATGCTCACCAAAGGAGAAGCTGGAGCAGATCAAACTTTATCTTTACTCACTTTTAGATTTTACCTTCAGAAAGAAGGAAATAAAAAAGATTTGATTTAAAATCATGAAGAAAAGCTTCATCCTCTGATTGAAGAAACCATCATTTACTCACTGAGCTGTTTGCAGCAACAGATAAAATGACCAGAGCTGCCCAAACATTTGCAGAAAACATCTAAAATATCCTGAAAAACCTCCAGAAACTGCATCACAATGAAGCAAACATGCAGCCTGAAAACTTTAGAGTTGAGCTTTATTTCAGATTTCTTGGTTACAGGCTGAAAATGAACCAGAGAGAAAAAAGATCAACTTTCCAGTTTCATCAGATTCAGATCAAAACTACATGGAGCCACTAAATGCAGCTTAGTTTTCATTTCATCCTCATTGGTCCACAGAGACAAACAATATCAGACACTAAATGACAGACATGATCAGATAAACAGGATCAACATCTCTAAGGTCAGAGTTCATCATCAGGATCCAGTCAGAGTCTCTTTAAACTCAAACTGCTGCAGCTTCAACCTCTGGATCATCAGGACAGCTCAGCTTCTCTCCTCTACTAAGATCACCAGATCCTCCTGCAGAGAGAAGAAGGAGCAACAGAGGAGATCAGTGAGTGTTTCCAGCCTCTGGAAGCTGAACATGAACATCTCATCTGTTTGTGAAACATCAGCTGACTAAGAAACATGGAGGCTGTCCCTGAACACATCTGGATGAAACTACTGAGAGAAGGACACATGTCCAGATGTGCTGAGTGGACTTCAGCAGAGCTTCTGCTCTGTAGAAAGACCTCATGGTGACTAAATGTAATGATGGGCTGTGAAATCAGTGATTTGCAGGCTGCAGTCAGACTGATCTCAGAGCTGTGACTAAGATGAAACTGATCAGCTGTTTCCTGTTGAAATGAGAGAACAAAGAGTCTGAGATCAGATCTGATGCTCCACAGCTTGATGAATGAGGACCACTGTCTCTAGACATGGTGGAAGGCTGTCAGCTGGAATCCAGCTGCATTTCCTGGAGACATGAACACAACAACAACAGTCATCTTCACATGGACACAAACACAGGAACACAACAAGCTGCTGGCTCCTCTGATTGGCTGATTGTTGTCTTTGTGTCCAATCAGGAAGCCTGTCACCATTCTCCTCCCACTGAGAAGCTGCAGCTTTACTGGAAACACTGGATCTTTGCTTTGGTACCAACTGGGTTCAGAACAGTTCTGCTGACAGCAGCTGGACTCACTCCAACCATCTACTTACACAGATTCCAGTTTGTAGTCTGGACTCTTTACAAGATCCTGCAGCTGCTGAACATCTGACTCCTTCAGGCTGTTTAAGCTCAGGTTCAGTTCTGTCAGATGGGATGGGTTGGACTTCAGCGCCAAACACAGGGAATCACAGCTGATCTTTGACAAACTGCAGTTGTTTAATCTGAGTAAAGAATAAAAGATGTGAGCTGAAGCCACCAGGATGCAGGTTCTAACAGTCCAACAGAACCAGTTAAAGAACTCTCATTAATATTAATGACAACAAGCTGCTGCTTCAATAAAGACCTGCTGACTTCAGCTCTTCAACAATCAACAATATCAGAACTTTCAACAGTTAAAACTTGTTTAGCAGTTTTTACAGTCCTGGGGTCTCATTTATAAAACTTTGTGTGGAATCCGTACTAAAAGTGAACGCCAAGAAAAAGAAAATGGAGTATGGCAAAAATGTTCAGACTTATAAAACCATGCACTCACACACCAGCAGCCATTTTCCTTTCTAGATCACAGCTGTACCTGTACATTTGGTACCAGGTTCTGGTTCAGGTTCTGCCCTCTACACGCCCAGATTCAACCAGAAACGGTCGATGCAAAGCACCTCATGAATGTTAATGTGTAGAAAATGTGTCAGCTGATCATTTTTTCATCATGGTGACGTGGCAGCCATGGAGAAAAAGCAAAGAAATGTTGGGAAAATTTCCCAGAGAGGCGTTTATTAAATGTGGAAATCAGAGGTAAAAGCTCAGATGTTGTCCACATTAAAACAAGTTGTTAATAAGCTGTTAAAATAAGTTGTTAAAAAGTAAACAACGCTGTGCTCCGTGTTTAAATTCCCCTGTGGCTGTGGGTTCAGATCCACATTCAGAGGAGAGAGGTTTCCCTCCATTATTAACCCCCCCCCCCCCCCCCTAAAAAGGTGATGACTGCCTGGGTGTGAGCAGAAAGCCTCCTTCTCTGCTCTCTGGGGGTTGGAGAGCTGCCTTTCAGCTCCTCAGAGGGAGGTGGAGCCACTTTCCCCTGTGGGGAACAGCACAATGCATGCTGGGAGTCAGAAGCAGGATATTGGCCAGTCCTCATTATTGGCCAGGAAATATTTGATCCCTGAAAGCGTTTCCTCAATTCTCCATCTGCACGGTCTTCCAGCAGTGCCAATGCATCCAGCGAGCAGCATTACGCACGAGTGTGTTTGACTGTTTCCAGCAATTAAAGTGATTGCTGCTCACCTCGTCACAATAATCTGTGGAACACGTCACCCTGGTGATCATTGGAGAGAGGAATGTGAACGTAGAAAACCAGAGAAAATGTTTGCAGACTTTGATTTAAGATTTAAGATGACTTATGGGTATTTTTATTTATTTGAAATGTCCCAGATGTATTTAAGAGTAGCCAGGACAAGAATGAATAATACTGTGGTTTTGAATGCTTCTGATCAGGATGATCTATGATTAAAGTCTGATATGGAGTGAAATGAACGTCTGAGAGGAATCCTCATGCAGGTTGGCTGTAATTCACCACTTCACCATCTGCGTCACCAATTTCCCCGTCTCCAAAATGAGCGTACGCCTCGGTCAGAGTTGGCATAAGGACCAAACATTTTCCCCTCAAGTTCATTTTTATACATCCCAACTTTTGATGGAAAGTGGCGTACGCACATTTCAGGTCCATTTTGTGTGTATAAAGCTTTCTAAATGACAGCCCTGCTGACTTCAGCTCTTCAACTCTGTCAGCTCCACCAGCAGCTCCATCAATACAAACTCAGGTTCTGCAGCCAAAATATTCAAGTTTCACAGAAAACAAACAAGTCAGCAGCAATTGTGGAGGAAATGTGAACAAATGTAGATTAATGCAGATAAATTAACTATTTTAATTACTCCACAGACATAAAACATGATGTCATGGAGAATATTTAATGTAAACTGACTTTAGGAGCTGAAAGCCCAGAACCAGAACCTGGTACTGTGACATGTTGTGTCTGAGTGTTTTAGTCAGTAAAATCCTTCCAGAGCTTCTAAAAGTGCTGAAGCATCAATCAGGGATTATATATTTGTTCCTGTCAGACAGATTCCAGGAGCTGAAATTCACTTTTCTAAACTGGGTTGAATCCCCTCTGACCCGCTTCACATGAGGGGGATTTATACACACTGGGGGTCCGAATGCTGTCCGGTTCTGACCTGAGATCAGGGCTCAGACTCAGTTACACAGAGAGACAACATTAAAAACTGGCTCCAAGTCCAGGAACAAACTCAGGAAATATTTATTAGAATAGAAGATCTGAACTTTGTTTTTCAGCTGAATTTTATCCAATTATTCACAGAAATATAAGCTAAACTATTTTAAAATCATCCTGTAGAAAATGTAGAAAAGCTGATCAGATGAAGGTTTAAAGAGATTAAAAACCTTCAAATAAATGAAACATCAGTATTGTATTTTCGTCTTTCTCAGTTCTGGATAAAAACTAAAACCCTAAACTAAAATTAAACACATTGCTTCATGTTTTCTGTTGATTATTTAATAAATCCTGGCAGGAAGTTGGAAACAGAAAGAAACTTTAACTGGAGCAAAGCAGTGAAGAAGAAAGCAGACTTTACCATGAAGATCCTCAGTGTGGATCAGTAGAATATCAGCCAGATGTCTGCAGTTTAGTGTCAACACAACTTTCACATCACAAATATCAGAACTAAAACATGGAGTCTGACCTCAATATCTGTAGTTTGCAGAGGGGAGTCTGGAGAAAACCACAGAGCTCCTTCACTCCAGCATCTTTCAGGTCTTTGTTGTCACTCAGGTCCAGTTCTGTCAGATGGGAGGGGTTGGACTTCAGAGCCAATCCCAGAGAAGAACAGCTGATCTCTGACAAACTGCAGTTCTCCAATCTGAATAAAGAATAAAAGATGTGAGCTGAAGCCAACAGGATGCAGGTTAAAACTGAAATATGAACAAATAAATAATAAAATGTAGAAAATTAATTTCCATGAATGTAAAAGTCCCAGAAACATGATGAACTGATGTCTGATATTTGATCCAGTAGAACTGTTATGCCAGAAGCTGGTTGAATATGCTTATTATTATTATTTTTAATTATAATTTGGTATTATAATTTAAATAATAAATCATTCAACTCAAAATTCCGCTATAACACAATATAGTTCAAATAGTGGTGATGTTAGCTATAAGCTCGTAAGAATTTATACCACTAATGCATTAGTTAATTTGCTGTTATGAACTCATTTATGCTGGAATAAATGATCTGGTCGGACTTTTAACCGACGAGGTTTATCCGGCAGCTGTGAGAACCCCAATGTAACTGCAGTTAGAGTTTAAATCCTTATTCCTTATCACCATCCAATGATATGTCTCTGTATTAATATCAGATGTTAACTCCAAAGGAGGTTAGCTCTGAATTCTGAATAGCCACGCAACTGTGAATTAGATTGAACACAAAACAATGTCTATTCTGCAGTCGTTGGTTTAATTCAATCAAAAGCAATTCCCTGTTACAGTAATTCTCTGATTCAACAACTTTGGAATTCTTACTCACTACTAAAACTAAAACATGCAAAATATATATGTGGAAATAAAAGAACAAAACAAAAATAAACAATGGATTAAAATGAGCGGTTAGCAGATCTTACCTTAACTCACAGTTGTTTAACACCGCCCTCAAAACACCGGCATTTGACATATCAGCATTGATAGACAGAACAGCTTCGGGAATCTCACTGGACGCTTTGATGTCTTACCAAAAGCTAGTTCAGCTAAGCTCCCTACAGTTCAGATACACGTCACCCTCCCAAGATGGCTGCTACGATGACGTATGAGGGGAGGTCCTAATGACGTAACCACGCTTACGCTGATGGGATAATGCCTCGCTTCGAGAGGGCGCGGCTAACTGGGAGTTTAAACAAAGCCCGCGAATTGAGCTCGGACAAAGACATTAAACTGATGAGAAGAAGCGAAAAGAGAGAGGGGGGGAAACCAGGGAAGAAGATGAAAAGAACTGAAGCAGTGACCCACGGCGGGGTTATTGATGAATCACAAATCAACACAGCAAAATCAATTGTAAAATGCATGCACATACAAAGAAAAACATTCAGCAAAATAATTCCAACTTCGTCGTGGAATAAAAGCATTAATCTACACCTGCAAAGTTCTAACGTCTTCCCAGGCACTTCTAAACATCCTGTGGATGAAAAAGAAATAAAAGGGGAGAACCCCGTTACTTTGAGGTGGTTCCGAATGAAAGTCCCGGTTTCGGGTTCGTGAGCGCTCGGAATAACGCGGCGTCCTGAACGCACCAGAGCGGGCAGCAGCAGGAACAGGCGAGAAGGCTCTTTTGTCTCTTCCTCCGGGCTCAACAGTCGCTTGGCTCAGCCCAGCACAAGCGTAGTCCTCTTTCGATCACTGGGAGATAAGGCGGCTTCCAGTATTTGATCAGAGGGAATTAAAAGTACCTTTTGAGTCGACCTCCTGTTAAGCAAACAGGGAATAACGTTGCTCCGAGAAATCTCGGTCCAGCGAGAGACTCGAGCACGTGGCGTGGGATTGCTCCAACGGAGTGAAACAGCTGTGTGTCTTCTCGGGTTGGCAGGGCGCCAGGGAAGAAGGCAGATTGTCCTGCGTGGCCGAGTTTTATCAACTTTTGCCTAGCAACGTTATCTCTCCGCTCCGTTGTTAGGGCGGCAGCCATTTTGGGCCGCGTTGCATGATGGGAGTCGGTGGCCATTTTGACCACATTGCCTCATGGGAAATGCAGTCCGTCATGTCCCGAATTAATGCAGTCTTGTCACGTTTGAACTGACATTACAGAACTGATTTAAAGAGTTAAACCCAGGAGAACCAGAAGATGTTATCAT